>NC_069501.1:949137263-949512263 GCF_027579735.1 Bombina bombina
TCTAAAATACATTTTTTTCACAGATTTAAAAACCATAAGATATATTTTTGAATTAGGCAAAAATATAATGATATTAAATCATTTCATTTCAAGACCCCCTTAGGAATCAAACTTGTGTCTCAGAATTCAAAGTCTCATATAAAAACCTCAAAGCTACCAGAGCTTACATTATGAGATTTTTCTATTTTGGTTTTATCTTGTAGAAACCATGGGGCCGATTTAACAACCCCGGAATGCAGCCATAGGCTTGCCGGAAACAGGAGTTAGGAAGCAATGGTCTTAAGACCGCTGCTCCTTAACTTGTTTGCCACCTCTGAAGTGGCGGACAGCAATCAGCCCAATCAGATAAATTGCAGGGGGTGGTATTGCACAAGCATTTCACAAGATGATGTGTGCGGCGGACATGATCCGCACAATAATAAATCGGCCCCTATGTCTTACACGAAAATGATTTTATGATCCTTATATATAACTTCTGAGATTATGTGACACACTGTAAAATTCTTACTAAAACATTGATACACCCCGTACACTGCTCCATCATGCACTATCACTTTAATGGGGTATTAAGTGCAGAGTAAATCTCTCAAAAAAATGTTGTGTAATAAAAAAAAACTTTAAAGGGACAGTTAAAGTCAAAATTAAACTTTTATGATTCAGATAGAACATGCAATTTTAAACAAATTTCCATTTTATTCTATTATTAAAATTGGTTTGTTTTCTTGGCATCCTTTATTTCAGAACAAAACTAGGTAGGCTCATAAGAGCTCAGGAGTGTGCACGTGTCTTGAATACTCTATGGCAGCAGTGTTTGGAACATTACTTGTAGCTTTGGTATATATATACTGTATATGTGTGGAAATACTTATTTATGTATTTATATATGTACTGTATATATGTATTTAAAGACATATATACACATATAAACACATAAATACATGCGTACACATATATAGACATATATAAAAGTGCATAGGAGCCCTTTGCAGTTGAAAACATGTAAAATCATATTTATGCAATATTCATATTTAATAATGTGTTATACTGTGTATTTACTGTAAATATTTCACATTCCATTATTCTGCACAAAGCAGACTATGTTATAATTATTTTTAAATAGATATTCCTATATATATATATATATATATATATATATATATATATATATATATATATATATATATATATATAGAGAGAGAGAGAGAGAGAGAGAGAGAGAGAGAGAGAGAGAGAGAGAGAGAGGCTAGGAGTAAGGCAACAAGCCGAAACCGGTCAGCCTATATTTCATTTGACAAATTTCTGTATTTTAGCCCTAAGGTGTTAATACCCTGTCATATTACCAATAAAGCATTTAATTTAACCCTTATGCTTGGTGCTCCTGCTATATTTTCTATTTTCTAAATTTAGGAAAAGCCAGCACTGTCTTCGTTAAAAAACCAAAGTTTTATTCAAGTCAATTTAAAAATTCAAACAGCATCAGGAAAGCATTCAGTCTGACCTGTTTCGACCTGAGGCCTTACTCATAGACATAGGGCTAGAATACAAGTTTTGCGCTACTGTAATCTTATTATTGCGAGCCATTTTCATTTTGCTAATGCAATCGCCCTTTACACTTCAATCCTTTCCAAGATCATATGTCTATGAGTAAGGCCTCAGGTCGAAACAGGTCAGACTGAATGCTTTCCTGATGCTGTTTAAATTTTTAAATTTACTTGAATAAATCTTTGGATTTTTAATGAAGACAGTGCTGGCTTTTCCTAATTTTGTCCTTTGGAATTGTTTCCCTATGATGCCGAGCACCTTCATTTTTTTAATGGGAATCCTTTGTACACCTGTTGCTCTCATTGGTGGATCTACGGCCACGTGCCAGTGAAGGGGCCAGACTGTCTGCTTTCAGTACAGACGGAGTCGGAGATGACAGAGGAGGTAGCGGTTGAACGTGAAACTGCTCTTTGCATTTTGGATTTTATTCACCCCTAGAAGAGGAGGAGGTAACATTCCGGAACGGAGGGAGTCACTTACCTGCCACATATGCTGTTCACATGCTGTGCATGTTGCTGGTGAGTCCGGAAGTACGTTTTTTTTCCCTTACTCTTGGGGACTATCAAGCAAACGGTTTGTTTTGTAACCGTTACACAGTATTTCTACTACCACATGCAAAGATCACCCACATACCTAATCTCTGACGGTGAATAGTGTTTCTACCCCTTCCCATGTGACCACCTGGCGACCAAGCACCTTGCTCACTTGGGAACTTTCTGTGCTTAAGTCAATATATATATATATGTATATATATATATATATATATATATATATATATATATATATATATATATATATATATATATATATATATCAAAATAACAAGAGTATTGCATTGAGCAATGATACTTTTTTATTATTGGACTAACTATACATTTATAAGTTGACAAGCTTTCGGAAGAGTTCCTTCCTTTATCAAGTCTGAAGCAATACTGACCAATTCAATGGAATTTACAGATTGTATCTTAAAACACAGAATAGCTAAGAAGACAGTGCAGGGAGAGGAGGAGGTGTCGTAAAAATCATGAGGGGGGCTTAGGTAACAGGCAGACAGTGTCCAGTGTAGGAAAACAGACAGGGGAAATATATAGCTATACATAGAGCATATACTGACATAAAGTTATATATCAACATTGAATCAATATCTATAAAGATGTGAAATTGTATATACAGGGGGAATACAAAAGTAAAAAAAAAGACAAAAGTGTGGACATAGGCTTACCTGTGTACCTATGTATAAAGAATGTGGAATATACAATGTAATTGACTAAATGAAAGTACATTACAAAAAATTTTGATAATGTGTTAAGAATCCAGAGTCCACATTTAGTCCAGAATTAAACAGGTTGAAGTGCATTATCATTTTCATTTCAAAGGTTTTTCTTTCCATGGTGTTTTTGAAGTTGCCTCTGAGAATTTTGATTTTGATGTTTTGGATGGAGTGGTCAGGTTGGGTGAAATGGTGACCAACAGGGGTGCAGTATTTTTTTTCACAGTGGTTTTTGATTGAGTGTCTGTGTAAGTTCATTCGAAGGTGCAGTTTTTGGCTTGTTTCTCCAATATAGCATCCCATTTCACATGCAGTGCAATGTATCATGTATACCACATTTGCAGATATACATGAATATGCCCCTTTAATGTTAAAAGATTTATTATTGTGATTTGCTGTGCTGCTTTCACAAACGTGTTGACACAGTTTGCAGAGTGCTTTATAGCAGCACTTGGTTCCATTCTGAGTGTTCTTTTTCTCAAGGGGTAGCTTCCTATGTACCAGTTTCTGCTTTAGGTTAGGTGGTTGTCTGTATGCCAGGATTGGGGTTTTTGAAAAAATGTATTTGAGTGTGGGATCCTCTAAGAGTAGTGGCTGTAAGTCTTTTATGATTTTTCGTATCCCTTCCACAGCAGGGTTGTATTTGACTACTAGTGGGATACGTGATATGTTTTTTTTCTCCCTGTATTGTAGTGTGTTCACGTGGAGTATTGAGAGCAGAGTTAATTTTTTTTATTTATAATTCTTGTTTTGTAACCTTTTTCTCTGAATGATTGGGACAGTGTGATGAGGTGTTTGTCACGGTCCTTGGTATCTGAGCAAATTCTGTGGTATCTTGTAGCCTCACTGTAGATTATGGATTTTTTAATGTGATTGGGGTGGGAGCTGGAGCTGTGGAGGTAGCTGCATCTATCTGTTGGTTTCCTGTATACAGATGAGTGCAGTTTTCCATTTGTGATGGATATTGTTGTATCCAGGAAGCTGACATAGTCTCTAGAAAAGTTCATTTTAAGCTTGATTGATGCATGAAATAGATTAAATGATTTATGAAAATGTTCAATGTTTTTTTCTCCTTCTGTCCATATGATGAAAATATCATCGATGTAGCGAAAGTATTTGAAGGGTTTGTGAGGGTGAGTGGCTAGGAATCTCTGCTCTAACTCAGCCATGAAGAGGTTTGAGAACTGTGGTGCCATTTTGGTGCCCATGGCTGTTCCCAGGGTTTGTAAGTAGATGGAGTGGTTGAAGATGAAATAATTTTGAGTAAGTATAAATTCTGTAAGTTTACTGACTGTAGAAGCACTATATGTCTGGTTAGGGCTGTTGGAGGAAAGAAAGTTTAAGCAGGCATCAATACCATCTTTATGTGGAATATTGCTGTACAGGGATTCCACATCCATTGTCACAAGTATAGTATCCTCTGGCAATTCTGTTATCTGGCTGATTTTGTTAAGAAAATCAGTGGTGTCTTTTATAAAGCTAGTGGTGTTAATAACTAAGGGCTTAAGAATATTCTCCACTAGGCCCGATAGTTGCTCAGTCAGAGTGTCCATGCCTGTTATTATTGGTCTTCCTGGGTTCCCTGGTTTGTGGATTTTTGGGAGCATGTAGAATGTCTCTATGCTAGGGTTAGAGGGCACCAGTTTGTCCAGTTTATGTTGCGTGTGTTTAGGGAATGTTTTAATTAGTTTTCTAAGTTGCAAAGTGTATTCCTGGGTGGGGTCCTTTTCCAGTTTTTTTTTAATAAGTTTGATCTGATAATTGTCTATTTCCCTCTGTGATGTAGTCCTGTGTATTCATGATCACCACTGTTCCTCCCTTGTCCGCAGGCTTAATGGTAATATTTTCATTATTTCTTAAGTTTTTTATAGCGTTAAAAAAACTTAAGAAATAATGAAAATATTACTATGCAATCCAGAGAGGAAAGAAACAAAAAGAGATCCACTTTTAATTTACTGGGCCAATCATGCTCCAATACTATGGAATCAGACCCTAGTGCAACTAAATCCATGAAGGACCTTTTCCATCTATTGGAGGATGAAATACTTATGGAACACCGTCACTGGTGGGACCTTACCACTTTAGAAAAATATTTGGAGTTGAAACAGATACCCAGGGGTTTTACGGGTCCTAAAACACTGTTCTTTCAAGGAGGACAACTAACTCCTTGAAAAATGGTATAAGATTTTAAATGATTGTGCCTTCGATCTGATGAAAATTTTGATTGAACATAGACGTCTTTTATCGGATAAATCTAGTGAGAACATTGAGAAAATTCAAGCAGATTTAACCAAATATTTAGACAATCCAGACTATGAACGGCTTCTCAAAAAATGTATGAACATACAGATAAATTTCAGGAAGATTTAGTCTTGTCTAAAAACAAAAAAATAGAGAGCTATAACAACGATTACCAAGTTTACACCTATAATAGGCCAACACAAACAGCCACAGAAGGAAATGTAGAAAATTCAGAAAATACATCGGGGAACAGGGACATACAATTTCAACACCATAATTATTCCGATCAAGGGAACAATACATCATATAACCAATATAGGCCCATGCACCGTTCTAACCACAGACAACCTAGGAGACGAGATTACATTCACTCACATACTAACTATGATCATTCTCAAAATAGACAACAACAGATGAGATCAGAAAGATACAAATGGCCTTACCATTATCAGCAACATTTACAAACTAGACAAGAATCATGGAACAAACAGCCCTATTATAATAGACATAAATATAAGAGAAACGAATCGGGGAATAGATCAGTACAATCAACATTCCAGACTCGACAGCTACAACAGGAATCATGAGACATCTAGATTTCATAGATACAATCAGAGGGAACCAGAAATGAACAACTATAGACCTCAAGAACAGAGATCCTATCACCCCGATCCTAGTACACACAGTCCATCTAGGAACAGAATAGGAGATAACGATGATAAAAAAACTCCATACAACAATTTCAATCATAACAACAGATTTTTTCAACTAGCTTCTCCATCAGATGAAAATGCCTTCCCTGAAAGACATCTTAGAAATAATTCCAACTCTATGACCACCTCTCCTTTTTTAGGGAATGCCTCAATATCAAGCAGAAATCCCCCAGACGAACAAAACCCCCAAAAAAGACCATTTTACATAGACCAAGAGGGTCAAGATGTAGAGGCCTTACCGCCAAAGAAAAAGAATCACAGGAATTAGAGAAGGGAATTTTCAATCTATCCTCGTACAGTTTAACTATTAATGAAAAAAGGGTTTTGAAACAGGGGCTCTCTTTTTGTCCACCTAATCCACATAATAATTTCAACCTTTTCGTTGATCTCAACCGCTTCACAAGAAAATTAGCTCTGCAGAAATATTTTGCCCAAAAGAATATTAGAAAACAAAACTTAGAAGGAGAGAACACAGTTTGCATTCTTACTAATGCCATGAGATATGGAAATGATGTGCCCACTATATATAGTACTGTTGACTATTTCACAACACATTTATATGAAGGTGTAATACACACTAAGGTAAAGACCAAATCTTCTTTCTCCCCCCCAGGACACAATCATTATATTGAGGTTTTTCAGAATTTAGTACTGGAGGATTTTGAAAAAATAAAAAGAAAGAATTCTAAGAAAAGCTTTTTCAAAAGACAGAGTGAAAAACTAGTGATCCAGTCTCTTGCAAATAACCCCGATATAATCCGATAAGGGGGGAGGTATTATAGTCCAAGATTTAACAGAATATCTAAAAGAGGCAGATAGAATCCTCAAGGATACAGAATACTACAAAGCCCTATTTTACAATCCCACTACACAATTTCTTACTCTATATAAGTCTTTAATTGACAAAGGAGTTGCGAACAACATCCTCAACAAGAATGAACATAATTTTCTCAAAGTTAGTAATCCGAGCGTGGCCCACTACTATCACTTACCGAAAATTCATAAGAGTACAATTAATCCTCCAGGTCGCCCTATTATTGCTGGGATTGATAATCTCACTTATAATTTATCATATTATGTTGACATCATTTTACAGAAATATGTTTTAGGTTTGCCATCATACACCAAAGACTGCACAGATTTACTAAATAAGATTAGAAACATCAAAAACACAGGTGATCTGATATGGATCACGTGTGACGTGAGTTCATTATACTCTAATATAGCACACCATCTTGGTATACAAACAACTTCTGTCTTTTTGAACCGGGACCTTTATATGCCCAAGATTCAAAAGGAATTTATTTTGGAGTGTATTGAGTTCATTTTGCAAAATAATTATTTTATTTATCAGGACACATATTATTTGCAGATTAAGGGTACGGCCATGGGCACCAGATTCGTCCCTAGCTTTGCCAACCTTTTTATGGGTGTTTTTGAGGAAATTCACATATACAACTCCTCAGCAGGGGTGAGTCTGGTGCACTATGGCCGCTACATCGATGATTTGATATTTATTTGGAAGGGCGACCTAGCATCAGCAAACACTTTTGCAGAATCCATGAATAATAATGATATGGGCCTTTCTTTCACAGCAAATATCAATGTAGAAACAATAGATTTTTTGGACCTAACACTAAGTTGGGACAAAGATGGTAATCTTAGTTCTAAAACATTTTTTAAGAAAGTGGATAGTAACAGCTATTTAGACTACAAAAGTAACCATCATAAGAAATGGCTATCTAACATCCCCTATAGCCAATTTGAGAGGATCAAACGTAACTGTTCAGATCCGATTTCATTTGAAGAGCAAAGTCAATTAATATACGATAGATTCATTGAGAAGGGCTATCCTACAGATCTTTTGGACAATTGTCTTAACAAAGTCAGGTATTTAGACAGAGATAAATTATTGAATAAAAACAAACAGATTAAAAATAAAGATGGAAATGATTTTTTAGAACCGCTGTTTATAACACAATACAATTCAAATTACAAACAAATACAGGGAGCTATTAATAAACATTGGCACATCATTAGGAGAGATCCTGTTCTAAAGACCCTTTTGGGAGATTATCCAAAGATTGTATACACTAGAGCACCAACACTTAGAAGCAAATTGGCACCGAGTAAGAAAGTCAAACACATTTTACCTAAATCACAACCTACAATAAAGAAGAAGATCACCTCCTTTTTAGACAGAACAGGGGTATATAAATGTGGACAAAAAAAGTGTAACACTTGCAAGTTTATTATTTCTGGGAAAAAATCCTTCCATTCATTTGTCAGTGGAGAAGTTTTCAACATCACTAGGTTTATGAATTGTAACTCTGTCTTTGTTGTATATGTCCTGGAATGTTGTTGTGGGATCCAATATGTGGGTCGCACCTCAAGAAAGGCAAAGGTACGCTGGGGTGAACACTGGTGAAATTGTAAAAACTACACCAAAAAAAAAAGATTAAACACAGCATTCCAGAACATTGTCTTAATAAACACAGGGGAAATTCTGATATTTTCAAATTTTACCCTATTGACTATATTCCGCCTTCCACAGATTATAATAGAATTATCCAGCTAAGGATCCGAGAAACTTTTTGGATTCACAAACTGAAAACATTACACCCTTTTGGATTTAATTCCAACCTAGACTTAGCAGCCTTCGATTAAACATCCACACCATTAGGTGTTTTTTTCTAACATGCATTTCCCTTAGTGTTTCCTGTCCCCCAATGTATTATGTTTTCCTGTCCCATATTGTATCAATTATTTATCTTTGGGATTTGTGATCCAACCTTTGGATCTTCCATTTTCTATATTGACATTAGTATCAACTGTTGAAAAACCTAGACACACACACTAACTCATCATTTTAGGCCTATCCAAGACTTATAGGCACTCACTCATCTATCCCTTTAATAGGGCCTTCAGATCAGTGCCCCTCTACCCCCTTCCTTTTTTCCCCTTTGCATACCCACAGATTTGGGTGACTCAACAACCATACGACAATTTACAACAGAGTGGGCCGCTGTGGCCTAGCGGTTAGGTCAACCGCCCCCCAATCCAAAAGCTGTGAGTTCAAATCCGGATACAGCTGCTATCTTCTTTATGCTTTATCATTACAGATCTTTAAAAGAGACCATTCACAACCGTTAGGATTTTATTATATCAATATATTAATATATAGGATAATTATTATTTCCATTTACATTTTTTGTTATGTATGTGGTGATCATTCATTTGCATCATGTGTCTTTTTGGGATATTCAATTTTAATAATAATATTTTATGACACTTCATATATCACTTTAACAATATCCTATGTCTACCTACATTCTGCTTACAAATACATATTAAAAACATCAGACATTATAGCATTGAGTTTATCATCAGATTTTTCACTTTTCTCATATAGTTTTTGAAAAGCAGTCATGCATATAGGTGATGTCTTATTTATTTCTCAGATTGAACGCAACATAGATCTGGTATATACGCAAATTATTGCGTCTATGAAGATCTCTTTCTTTTAGCTTTGGGTATTATGTTACTTGTATTGTTTATTTGAAACGAATTGTCTTTAACATTGTTACATTTTTCATTGATTCACAATGTATCCTATATTGTAATTGGTCTGTTCTTTGACCAATGAAATTTCTTGGCATGTATTTTAAATTCGTCTTACTACCACATGTGTAAATATTTTCTACTTGATGAAACGGCCAGGAGCTTGTGGCTGAGAAACGCGTCTAAAGCTCAAACAATAAATGCTTTTAAATCTTTTTATACCATAGCCTGACTTTTTGAGGCTTTTTTACATACACATGCCAAGTTATTCTGTCACTGACAGATAAGTTTCATTAAGAACTGTCCATCTCAAACACCGACTCCGGGTGTCAGTTGGTTTGCACGCAGGGGAGATTTGCCTGTTTTTCTTTCATACAGCATGGCTCCAGAGTATTCTGCCTCAGACTGTGGAGGAGAGCCCACAGCTGCATCGGTGAGAACTTGGGTTTCTACTATGCAGCGTAATGACTGCTGAATAAACGTCAGCCTGCTCATTTGCACCTCTTTGCTTAAGGGTGCCAATGCTCTTGTGAGTATATCTACATTTGATGTTCTCTGATGTGATTGCACACCCCTCCTATTTTGAAACCTATTTGCACTATGAGGCGCTGTCTTTTTTTGTTCCACCTCCACAGCTCCAGCTCCCACCCCAATCACATTAAAAAATCCATAATCTACAGTCAGGCTACAAGATACCACAGAATTTGCTTAGATACCAAGGACCGTGACAAGCACCTCATCACACTGTCCCAATCATTCAGAGAAAAAGGTTACAAAACAAGGATTATAAATAAAAAAATTAACTCTGCCCTCAATACTCCACGTGAACACTTACTACAATACAGGGAGAAGAAAAACATATCACGTATCCCACTAGTAGTCAAATACAACCCTGCTGTGGAAGGGATACGAAAAATCATAAAAGACTTACAGCCACTACTCTTAGAGGATCCCACACTCAAATAAATCTTTCTCAAACCCCCAATCCTGGCATACAGACAACCACCTAACCTAAAGCAGAAACTGGTACATAGGAAGCTACCCCTTGAGAAAAAGAACACTCAGAATGGAACCAAGTGCTGCTATAAAGCACTCTGCAAACTGTGTCAACACGTTTGTGAAAGCAGCACAGCAAATCACAATAATAAATCTTATAACATTAAAGGGGCATATTCATGTATATCTGCAAATGTGGTATACATGATACATTGCACTGCATGTGACATGGGATGCTATATTGGAGAAACAAGCCAAAAACTGCACCTTCGAATGAACTTACACAGACACTCAATCAAAAACCACTGTGAAACAAAATACTGCACCCCTGTTGGTCACCATTTCACCCAACCTGACCACTCCATCCAAAACCTCAAAATCAAAATTCTCAGAGGCAACTTCAAAAACACCATGGAAAGAAAAATCTTTGAAATGAAAATGATAATGCACTTCAACCTGTTTAATTCTGGACTAAATGTGGACTCTTGATTCTTAACACATTATCAACATTTTTTGTAATGTACTTTCATTTAGTCAATTACATTGTATATTCCACATTCTTTATACATAGGTACACAGGTAAGCCTATGTCCACACTTTTGTCTTTTTTTAAAAATTTTGTATTCCCCCTGTATATACAATTTCACATCTTTATAGATATTGATTCAATGTTGATATATAACTTTATGTCAGTATATGCTCTATGTATAGCTATATATTTCCCCTGTCTGTTCTCCTACACTGGACACTGTCTGCCTGTTACCTAAGCCCCCCTCATGATTTTTACGACACCTCCTCCTCTCCCTTCACTGTCTTCTTAGCTATTCTGTGTTTTAAGATACAATCTGTAAATTCCATTGAATTGGTCAGTATTGCTTCAAACTTGATAAAGGAAGGAACTCTTCCGAAAGCTTGTCAACTTATAAATGTATAGTTAGTCCAATAAAAAAAGTATCATTGCTCAATGCAATACTCTTGTTATTTTGATATCTAAATCTCTGGACTAACATGGCTACTCCAATCAACGTATATATATATATATATATATATATATATATATATATATATATATATATATATATATATATATATATATATATATATATATATATTCTAATTTATTTTTTAATCCCTTAGAATATATTGCAATTAATATAAAATGTAATGGATATAATATTCAGTGATTTAAAGACCCGGATAAGTAAAATGCAAAACATAAGTGGGAGGCAGCTGTGCTAGACAAATACGCAAATGAGAAATTAATCCCAGTGGTTTACATATAATTAAAACTCCTATTTTTGATCAGGCAGATGAAAACTTTAAAAAAGGGTAGCATTAAATACTTGATTAATGTTCTTTTGAATGTGAAATTAAAATTTCACAAATGACTAAAACACTACATAGACTTGTTAAAGAAATTAGAAAACTTGAAACTTAATTAAGCACCCTTTAATGTCACACAGGCCTTTAAGGATACATTGGGAAATACATAATGGAAAAAAAAGAGGTTATTAAAAAATAAAAGAAAACATATGTTAGGGAATTCAGTCTTTGAAAGTCAAACAAGTGAACACAAAACATAGTAAAATGACATATTTGTAAATAATAATAATAATGCTAATATTAAACATAGAAATGAATCATAATTTTTAAACAAAAATTAAAAAAAATCAGAAAGCAATACATGTATGATGGGGCTGAATGATCAAGCTCTGAATGGCCCTTGTTTCCGCGCAAGCCTTTAGGCTCGCCGGAGACAGCAGTTATGAAGCAACGGTCTAAAGGCCGCTTCTCCATAACTTGTCCGCCTGCTCTGAGGCTGCAGACATCAATCCGCCCGATCCTATACGATCGATTGACAAGAACTGCTTGTGCAATGATAAATGTCGACAGCGTATGCAGTCAGCATTTATCGATGTGCAGTGGACATGATACGCTACATTGTATGAATCAAGCTGATGGGGTAAATTACTCTCACACAATTGGTTAGACTAGAGCAGGAGATGTGCTGCATTAGCATCTGCCCACATAATGCTAAATACAGGCAATGCATTGTTACTTGTTTGCCACGATAATAGATGGAATAGTTATGTATTTGGGACCCTTATCGGCCCTGACAATAATGCCCGCCCACCGGAAGTCTCCATAAATGAAACCCTATAGATTTTTTTTTTTAAAGTAATATTTTATTGAGGTCGAAAGTTTGAAAGTAACATGATAATGGTCAAGCATTCAATGAGAAATTGTCAATATACATAATCATGGTACATAGCATAATGATGTAAACAGTACGTGAAAGTATATAACTTAAAAATAGTAAACAACAGACGGCCTCAAGATTTTCAAAGATTTTGTAGGATGTCATATGGCTAAGGAGAAGAAAAGGAAATAACAAAACCAATAGCATGTTTGATTTACAGCGATGATTGATTAATACTCTTGATGATCTAAACCAGGAATGATCAGGAGTGAGAAGGGGAGGGAAGGAGATGAAGGGAGAGGGTGGGATGGGAAAGGAGAAGAATAGGGGGAAAAAGGGGAGAAGAGAAGAAGGGGAGAAGAAAAAAAAAAAAAAAAAAAAAAATGGGATGGGAGGAGGGGGGGAGGGAAGTCTCATAAACATTGAGGCTTCTAGAGAGGTAACCTAGGGTCAACCAATAATTAGTTATGTTTGAGACAGACATTTATTATTCTGGGCATATGTAAGATTGGGTTCTAATCTAGGGATTTCTTGGAGGATTAATTAGCTGTCGCCAGGAGTCCCAAATCTGAGAGTGCAGGGCTACTTTATTCTGTTGAGTGAATATTGGGCATTCCATTTGCTCAAAGTAGGACATGATCTTGACTACGTCCACCCATTTCGGGGCTGTTTTCTGTTTCCAGAGTCTAGCAACTGCTAGCTTTGCCGCCGAGAGTAAGTATATGCTCAGGAAAATGGTGGAGATGGAGTGGGACTTAATTTCTATATGGAATAACAAGGTTTGAGGGGAGTTGCCAATCAAAGGGTCGAGTGCTAAGCACTTGTTTAAAATTGTGGCCCAGAAAGGTTGTAATGTAGGGCATTCCCACCAAATGTGGGCTGGCGATCCCACCATCCCACACTCTCTCCAGCACAGCGGGGAATTGGAGTGGGAAATTTTAAATAGCCTAAGTGGAGTTAGATGCCATTGGGTGCAAATTTTGATGTAGAGCTCTAAGAGGGTCACGCAATGAAGCGCTTGTTTGGTTCGAGTGGCAGCTTTTGCCCAGTCTGCTTGGTCAGCATGGAATTTTAAGTCTCTTTCCCAGGCTAAAATATGGGCTGACTTGAGATATGTAGGGGAGTTCAGCATGTCCCTATAGGAAATCGAGAGCGTCCCTGGAATTTTGACTTTACATAGCCATCTCTTTTCCCATTCAGTAGCCTGTCGGAGGGGGCTGGCAAGAAATCCCCAGGACTTCAAGAGACTACGAAGCCTCCAGAATTCAAAGCGTAAGAGGGAAGGTGGGTGATAAGCCGAGATAAAATGGGAAGTAGCGATAAATCTACCGTTGGGGAACAAGTCAGCTACGCAAGTAATGCCACACTCTTGCCAGAGTTGTGGATGTGAGTCTCTAAGGGCGAGGAGGAGTCCCGATAGGGAATGTATGGGAGAGGGATGTGGAGCAATTTGCTTCAACGAGCGTAACCTGTCCCAAAAACGTAAGGAATGTGTAATGATGGTGTTGTGTATGTTATACATAGATCTGACATGTTTGGGGAGCCAGATGAGATCTGGAAGTGATAAAGACTTAGGCAAGGTAGCTTGTTCCAGTGATCGCCAGCCACCTGTGGTGGATGTGACGTTCCAAGCGAGGATGTGCACTAAACGTGAAGCCTCGTGGTAAGTAGCAATATTGGGGGCGCCAGCGCCACCGCTACAAACCGGCTGTTGCATAATGCGAGTAGCTACTCTGGGGTGTTTATTTCTCCAAATAAACTTATTGCATATCTGTTGGAATTTACCGAGGAGGGATTTAGGTATTGGAATAGGGAGTGAACGGAAAAGATAGGTCAGCTTAGGTAATAGTACCATCTTGAACGCCGCCACCCGGCCCAACCATGAAATACAAGGTACACTCCATGTATTAGCGCTATTCTGAAATTGTTGCAACAATGGATAGAAGTTAGATTCGATAATGGTAGATATGTTAGAGGAGAGATAGACTCCTAGATGTTTGATTTTCTGCTTGGACCAGTTGAATGGGTATGACGCTTTTAAAGATTCAAATACTTTATCTTCCAGATTGACAGCATAAGCGTCAGTTTTGTTAAGGTTCAACTTATAATGGGTGAGTCGACCAAAATGGTCTAATAACCTAAATAGGGCAGGGAGAGACCGAACAGGATCGCTGAGGAAAATGGTTAGGTCATCTGCAAAGAGTGCAGTTTTATGTATAGTTCCCTCAATCTCAACACCGCCTATCTCCGGGTTGCTCCTAATGGCCTCCGCGAGCGGCTCCATGATCAAAGCAAATATGAGCGGAGACAGAGGACATCCCTGTTGGGTCCCATTAGTTATTCTAAACGCGGAAGAGCGAAAACCTAAGCCTTTAACTGATGCCGAGGGGGCTGAATACAGTGACCTAACACAAGAGATGAAGCTGCAGGGGAAACCGAGACAGCCGAGGACCTCAAACAGGTATGACCAATTCACCCTGTCAAAGGCTTTTTCGGCATCTAGTGCCAGCGCTGTGCAGGGAATAAGTCTCTGTTTGGTCTCAAAGAAAATATTGAGCAATCTACGAGTATTGTCTGGTCCCTCCCTGCCCGGGGTGAAGCCAACCTGGTCTCCATTGATAAGTGTCGTAAGAACTTTATTAAGTCTGATAGCCAAAACCTTAG
The DNA here is from genome assembly GCF_027579735.1 of Bombina bombina. Lineage (NCBI taxonomy): Eukaryota > Metazoa > Chordata > Amphibia > Anura > Bombinatoridae > Bombina > Bombina bombina. The sequence goes on from NC_069501.1 coordinate 949,152,451, forward strand.
CCAGAATTTTGACATCGGCATTAATTAATGAGATAGGGCGAAAATTCTCACACCTATCTGGGGTCTTTCCTGGCTTTGGAATCGCCACTATGACTGCTTCTAGCATTTCTGGAGGGAGAGAGCCAGTTTGTCTAGCGAGCGAGCATATTCTGGTAAGTAAGGGGGAAAGTAGTGTGGAAAAGGTTTTATAGAAAAGGGCACTATATCCATCTGGGCCTGGTGATTTATTAGGTTTCAGCGATTTAATCGTCGAAGTCACTTCTTCAATAGTAAATGGAGAATCTAGCATCTGTTTTTGAGATTCAGATAGAACTGGTAGGGATAAGGATTTCAGAAAATCCTGAATATGTTGGGGAGACGGGGCAGGGGTTTCTGCAGAATTTTGTAAGTTATATAAAGAAGAATAGTACTGCGCAAAAGCGCTTCCAATATCCATTGGGAGGCGAACAATGCCCTTTGGTGTGACTAAGTGGGGAATACGAGCTTCCGCAGTGCGTTGCCTAAGCTTATTAGCTAAGAGTCGGTCAGCTTTGTTTCCCTTGGCGTAGAAAGTTTGCTGAAACCGGTGGACCTGTGCCTGATAGCGCTTAAGTTCTATGACCTCTATTTTCAGCTTGGTGTCTTCTATCTGTAGAAGGGTTTTTGGGTCTAAGGAAACCATGTGAGAGGCGGTTAGTGAGCGGAGATTTGAGTGTAATTGGGACAGAGATTCCCCTAGCTGCTTGTTATGGTCTGCTTTCAGCTTAAAGAACAATCCTCTAGTGAAAGCCTTGAGCGTGTTCCATAAACAAAAATCGCTCACAGAACCATTGTCATTCATCTGGAGAAACTCCACGATGTTTCGTTGGAGGTATAGAATCTGTTCTGGAGTAGAAAGTAAGTGCTCCGGAAGTCTCCAGGAGGATCTGAAGGACATGCAAATTGGGGCTTTTAAGGAAAACTGAACAGGGGAATGGTCAGACCAGGGGCACCCTGGCATAGAAACCCGCTGAACAAGGTCAAGAAGCCCGGGCTCGCAGTAAACTTGGTCGATTCTGGTATACGTGTTATGTATCGTGGAATAGTAGGAGTAATCTCTAGAGGTGGGATGATGGGACCGCCATATGTCGAACAAGTTATATTGTGCAAGAAGGCTGCTAAATTGTCTAGCAGATCGTGAGGTTTGGGGGTCGCATGGTTTAGATTTAGGAGAGCGTCTATCTAATGTGATGTCAGTAATCATGTTGAAGTCACCTGCGAGAAGGAGGTTTTGGGACCTTTTGGAGGCTAAAAGTCTTAGAAATTTCCTGAGCATTTTAGTTTGACCCGAGTTGGGGGCGTAGTAGCAAGCCAAGGTGTATGGAATGTTATCCAGTTTACAATTTAGAATAAGGTACCTGCCTTGATGGTCTACATGAGAACTAATTTTCTCATATAGCACCGACTTATGAATCATGATTGCCACGCCTCGTGACTTGGAGTTGAAAGAGGCTGTTTCGACTATTGGAAAATGTTTACAGTGTAAAGGTATAGGTGTTCCTTGAACCCAATGTGTTTCTTGTAAAAAAGCCACTTTAGACTTGGTGTGATAAAGATAGTTTAACAGTCTACTTCTTTTGTTTGGGGTATTGAGACCCCGTACATTTTGGGAGGTACATGTGAAGGACATCTTGTAATACTAGTTGGTGCAAGGGGAGAAGAGGGAGAAAAAGAGGGAAGAAAAAAAAAAAAAAAGAAGAAGAAAAATGGGGGGGAAGGTAGGGGAAAAGAGAAAGTAGGGGGGAGGAAGGGAGTGGGGAGGAGGAGTGGAAGGAGGGGGTTGGAGAGAGGGGATAAATGCAGTTGTGATGTGGGTCACCTGGTATACAGAGCAGCAGAAGAAACACAAACCAAACAAACTCAATAACAGTTATGATACTTATGTTCTATAAGTTGCGGTATAAACAAGAAAGACCGCTCAGATAGACCCCCTTCAGGTGGGGGTATTTTACAAATTAAAGGGTAGGGAAAGGGTGAGTGTGGGGGGGATAGAAATACAGAAGATGTACTGTGTTAGTTAATAAAATTGTCGCGTGGGGATAGAAGAGTAACAGGAAGAAGGCAACAAGGGGGAGGGGTTACTTCCAAGGAGAGAGAGAATATAGGAACTGTATTACATTGGTTTTTCTCATAAACTATTGATTGCGGTATAAGCAAAAAAAAACCCGCTCAGGTGGATCCCCTACTGAGGGGGGCGCTTTGAAAGTAAAGGGATAGGGAAAGGTATGGGAAGAAGAAGAGAGAAGAGAAAAAAAAAAAAAAAAAAGGGAGGGAAAAGGAAAAGAGAAATGAGGAGGAAGGGGAGGAAGCAGAAGTGAAAGTGAAAGCGAAGGTGGAGGACGGAGGTGGGGAAAAAAAAAAAAAAAAAAAAAAAAAGAGAAATCGAAAATGGGCTGTGCTAATTGGAATTTCACGAAGGATGGGGTGTATTAGTTGGAATTTCAGACAGAAGAAAAAGGCAATAAGGGGAGGGAATTGTTGTTGGTGAGGAAAGTGAGGTGTATATCAAAATGGCCATATTGCCTGCCTTGCGCTATGGAGGTCTAAGGACTTGGAACATTGTCAGTGTGTCAAGAATTGGGTGGGGAAATAAAGCAAGTATGGAACACAGTCGGCAGCCTCTGGTGAGGGGTTGTGGTGGAGTGGAGAGAAAAAGAGACATAGGAAGACAATTTATGTCCTATACAAATACTAAACATAAATGTAACAGTGCAAACATAAGATTCAACAATCAACAACATAACATTAGACTTCTAACCCTTGCGAACCCCATCTGAACCCACATAGGATAATGCTTACTGAAGATTATTAGTGTCCATCTAGACAGGTCACTATATGGGGGTAAGTATGCCTGTTAGTTGACTTAACCTTGATGAGGAGAAAAGAGAAATGCCTATTTAATGAGGAATAGGATAATATTGTAATGCCAAGTTCCATTGGGGTGGGCCCTACCAAAATAGACCACACCTGTTGTGCCAGTGAACGGACGTCTACGTCCACTGCAGCATGTAATTAGGTATGCTTCAGAGGTTCAAGATTACCTGCGGGCAATATATCTGGAATTGTGTACAAGTGATCTAGTATGTCGTATGGAAAAGGACTTAGCACTTAGACTGGGAAACATAGGCCAGGATGTACAAAAGTTTTATCCCACAATCCACAAGGATAACTATAGGAAAAATGGGGGATGGTATAAGTTCTGCTTAGAAAAAGCGGAGATTAAATGAAGACTCTAAGTGGGAATCTGATGTCAAGATATTATCTATATGTTAGCACGTAAGCTAGGTCTTATTGGGAATAACTCTCGGCATTAAAGTTAGTCTAAAAGGTTAGTGGCAAAAGGGTATGAGTTGGCATGTAACCTAGGTATAACAGTAATGAAAAAAAAGACTAAATTATAGTGCAAATTTTAAAACCTCAGGGAGTAAATAACATAATGCAAACATTCAATAGGTAATAGGCACAATATGACAAATACTTATCTGCCAGCAAGCAGGTTCATATGGGTAGAGTTCGCAACAGTCAACAAATAGGTAGTGGTTAACTGGCCAGGGCCAAGAAGTCCAAAATTAGAAACTACAGAGACCCTTCAGGGTGGTGAACTTGATCTGTGCCTTGAAGATAGAGCATCCCATTCACGTCTGTCAGATGGTTGACTGTGAGGAGTTGGGCTATGGGGACCTGGGCTCGACCAAGTTGAGTAAGCGGGTCTGGGTGGTTGTTGAGAGGGCTGTCGGTGAGAAGGGGAAGAAGTTGCTGGCCATTCCTCAGCAGAGGCTTGGAGTTGGCTGTGTTGAGGCTTCGGTTTCTCTTTACCAGGGGGGAATAAATTCCATCTTTGAAGAAGTTCATATCCTTTGGATGGCTGAAGGATTGTGAACATCTGATTGTCCTTAAAGATCAAGAGCTTGATAGGGTATCCCCATCTGTACCTGACATTATTTTTCCTGAGCACGTAAGTAATTTCAGCGAAGGTTTTCCTTTTTTGCAGAGACCTTGTGGATAGGTCAGGGAAGATTTGTAGATTTTTAAATCTATCTGGTAGTGTAGGTTTTTGAAAATGCGCTCTCTGGATACGCTCTTTGTAGGTGAAGTAATGGAGGCGCACTATGATGTCTCTGGGCTGGTCATCTGATAAGCCCATAGGTTTAAGGGACCTGTGGGCTCTGTCAACTTGATCTTCTGACTTTGTGGTCGGAGGAGCTAGAGTGTGGAACAGATCTTGAAGAAATGGTTGAAGGTCAGCTGTAGAGACAGCCTCGGGCACACCTCGGATCCTAAGGTTGCTGCGCCGAGATCTGTCCTCCAGATCTGCTATTTTGTCTTCAACGATATCAAAATGGTCAGATAGGCGCTGGGCGAGACTGAGGAGGTTGGATTGTTCTGTGGAGAGGTCCTCTTGTCTCCTCTCTAGGGAGTCAATACGTTCATTAGTGGAAGATATTTCTTTTTTGAGCTCCGCTGTAGACGCAGCAATTTTAGCCGTAAATGAGGCATGATGTTGATCTAATAGGTGCTTTAAGGACTCCATGATGAATGAAGGAGTGACTTCCTCAGCTGGGAATTGTTGGATGCTCTGCATAGCGGCCGTAGTTAACTCAGAAGTATCAGATCTTGGCGAATCAGGAGCTTCGGCCTCTGTTATAGGAGCTTTGCAGGTGGGTCCAAAGTGGTCTATGACTGTCTTTTTTAGTGGGAAGGTCTGTTTGTTCTTTTTTCTCGCAGATTGCGACATTGCGAGAGGTCAACCAGCAAAGATGGAATGAAACCAGTGGAAGAAGTGGATAGACTTAATTCCCCAGTTGCTGAAACAAATCAAGGTGTTATCATTGGTCAGTTACACTGAGTGGGAGGCAGGCATTGAAGGCCCGGGAGGGCTCACTCCATCTTTCAACTAGGGATACAGTCCGTGAAAGAGAACAATATATAGCAAGATAGATAAAACACTGTTCCTTTGACTGATGTTCACAATGTGGGTGAGTTAGGGTAAATCTGTGGTGTAGGTAACTGTGGCCCTCTGGGTCAGAAAAAATGTGCCTCTGCAAATATGAGCTTCAAAACTGACTTCTTTCTTTTTCCTTCTTCTTTCCTCCTCCTCCCTCCCCACACTGCGTGCAATGGGATTGGGCTGGCAACGGTTTATTTTAAAGTGTCGTGTGAGTTGTAGGTAACCTGGGAGTTGTGTATAAACACCCAGGCCACACTTTAGAAAGTAGATCCCAATAAAAGTTTCTTTTCTCTTTTTCCCCTTCCCTCCTCCTTCCCCCTTCCTTATTGGCACTGTGGGTGACTTAGGTCATTGATGGTACCAAAGGAATGCTAGTAGTATGAATAAGTCAACAGTTATTAGAATCCACACGTGGCTAGCAGTACTAACTAGCTGGGAGTGGAAAGCATAAAGCACTTAAATGGATTGCAGCAATTTCTCTTATTTAAAGACTATGCCAAATTGGTTAGGTGGTGCAAGCTTCTTTATCCTTATACGTGGCACTGGCAATGTGCTGTGGGATTAAAACAGGTTGAATTGTTGGCAAGGCTATTTGCAAAGTATGCTCACAGGTGGGAGTAAAGCAGTACTGAACTGCTTGGCCAACCGTCAAACCGGGTGGAAGAAAAAAGTTGTGTGACATCTGTTAAGTTTGTAAAAGTTCACAGGACCCCCTGGGAAGCTCCTCTGTTGTAAGCTAAAGATCGGTGTGAGGGTATTTGCTGTTGATGAGGGGAGCGTGCTGTGGATGGGCCTGCAGCACTAAACTTTTAAGTGAAATGAAAATGGCGTTTTCGCGCCAAAGTCTGAGAACTACAGACCGAGAGATTAGTAGATTGTGCGGTCTTTGTAGTACCAGTGTCTTGCTCTATCGTAATTGCCCCCAGTCAGTTTAGTGTAACCCGGACAATGACCGGTAGCCACCCGGTTTTTACTTACTGATTGCGCCACAGCCTTGGTCCGGGGGAAGCTTCAATGGCGGCGTCACGAAAGCAGCTCAGTCTCCTGCTGCGCTATGTATAGCTGAGCTCCGGAGCGGATCCCCGACCCTCCGGAGCTAGATGTGGTGCAGTGTTAAAGTTGGTGCGATGAGTAGCCAGATGTGCTTCTTGCTGTGGCCGGGTGTAGAACTTCGAGATGGCTGCAAGGCCCAGCCCAAAAAGGACCAGGCTAGTTGTATGTAGAATCCCAAATAGTCCTGCGTGCTCCTTGGGGATATTCTGTGAAGGCTTGATGATAAAAGTAGCCTTACTAAACCTTCTGTCAGGTTAAATATCCCAGAAGTTAGATTAAAGTGCACTTTTGCTAGGAAGGAACCAGGAGCTCTATGTGAAAGCGTCTATACTGTGCGGTAGTTGGCTCCGCCCCCCGAAACCCTATAGATTTTAATAGTAACTTTTAGGCACATTTTAATAAAGCAAAGAATGTTTCCTTGCAACCCTAATTTTGGAAGAGTTAATAAAAAGAGATAATGACTGATGTTTTAAAACATTACTGATCAGTTATAGCCTCAATAAATAGGCATTTTAAAACTACTATTTCAGAAAAAAAAAAATTTTTTAAAAGAAAACTGAACCAACCAATCCCTTTTAATCTTACAAATATGTAAATTTTACTGCACTTTTTGTAAGGAAACAAATATTTTCTTTGCATCCTTGGACTTCATGAAGCATGCTTTGACCCAAGCATGAAATCTAAAACCATGATCAAATATTAATTTAAATGCAAAGAATTATTAGATGACCAAATATTTTGTCGAAACAAAGGTTAAAGGTTTAAAAAATGCAGACAGATTTATTACAGTCATTTAGTAATAATATGTTTAAGGGACATAAAACATTTATTTAAAATACACATCAGTGAATTACAAATACAGTTAGAAGCATTTGTATAGTATACTTGCTTGTGTAAAATTGCAGCATACCTTTTTTATGTCGTCAATACCTCCTCCTGACCCCTGAGATTCACTAATTGACATTGGACACCATTTTCGATGTTTTATTTTTAGTGGACATTTGATTATTTACCAGCTGGTGCTAGTAAACTGGTATCTATTTTAATGAAGTTTATGCCTTCTTAAAGGGACATAATACCTATATGCTAAATCACTTGAAAGTGATGCAGCATAACTGTAAAAAGCTATCAGGAAAATATCACCTGAACATCTCTTTGTAAAAAAGGATTAGCAGAGTAAGTTCTGTGTAAAAAAAGTTTTCTTTCAGTTACTGCCCAGCTGCAGGTAAAAAAAAAAAAGAGGAAGAAATGAACAGCAGCCAATCAGTAGTGCTGTGGTCATGAACTCTTTTACTGTGATCTCATGAGATTTCACTTAACTCTCATGAGATTTCATAGTAAACTTTCTTAAACTGAATAGGGAAATAACATGAGTGTACAGAAGGCATGCTCCCTTGTCTGTCCCAGGACAGGAATACTGATTTGCTGCTTAGTCCTTCACAATGGGGTGTGAATACTGTGAGGTAAAATATCTTTCTTTTTTATATTAAGATGTTCAGGTAATATTTTCTAGTCAGCCTTTTACAGCTATGTTGCAGCACTTTCAAGTGTTTAAAACATTTGGGTATCATGGCCCTTTAATGTGAATTTTTAATCTTGATACACTTTTTTTATTTATTGAGAAAGGTACATTTTTTTTTCTCCCCAATGTACCCTTAATAAGATTATTTTTTGAGATGCAAGTCAATTCTTTTTTTTTTATTTAAGCAGTCATTTAAATAGATAAATAAATTATGTCATTTATGAACATAATGTAGGATATATAAAATAGAATTTACTACAGAATGGGTTATGTGTATGACCTTTGTCAATTCTCCAACACCACACATCAAGTTTTAATTGATCTAGTTCTATGTAAGGGTATAAAATTCTGGTCAATTTAAATGTTTTTGTTTTTTAATTATTGAGAAATCACATCACAATCCCTAAGTGTGAAATTGATCATGGGTGTTAAACTGGGCATTTTGAGTGGACATGAGGAAATTAGGAAGAGGTTTTAGATGGCCTTTGTAAAGCTAATACATTAGTGTTGGGAAAGTGGGAGTTCTTTGACAAACAGTTAGATAACGAGTTATGCGCGCTATAGGGAATTTAACGAACACAACAAAAGTTGGGTTATTTCACCCCCTATAGCTCAACCATTACAAGTTTTCAAACAGCTGGCTTGTGCGTGCAATATGGTTGTGTTGAACTCCATACCGCACACAATTCAAGCGCTGTTTTGACGTGCTAGTGCACGTTTTTCCCATAGACATCAATGGAGAGAAGGTGTCAGAAGAAAACACATGAAGCGCGCAATGAAAAGCTCTGTAACGCTGCCCCATCGGTGTCTATGGGTAAAAAAAAAAGTTATGTTTAAACCTAACACCCTAACATAAACCAGATGGGGCCTATTTATGAAGGGCCTGTCGGACATGATCTGACATTGCGGATCATGTCCGACAGACCTCGCTGAATGCGGAGAGCGTATTGCTCTACGCATTCAGCGAGGTCTGTGAACTGCTGGTGCAATGCCGCCCCCTGCAGATTCGCAGCCAATCGGCCACTAGCAGGGGGGTGTCAATCAACCCGATCATATTCGATCGGGTTGAATTGCGGTGATGTCTGTGGTGGACAGGTTATGGAGCAGCGGTCTATAGACCACTGCTCCATAACTTGTGTTTCTGGCGAGTCTGAAGGCTCGCCAGAAACACGAGCCCTCAAACTCCATACGGAGCTTGATAAATGGGCCCCCAAAGTCTAAACACCTCTAATCTGCCACCCCCAACATCGCCGACACCTTCATAATGTTATTAACCCCTAATCTGCTGCTCCCAATATAGTTGCCACCTAAATAAAGCTATTAACCATAATCTGCCGCTCCCGATATCGCCGCCGCTATACTAAAGTTATTAACCACCATTACCCTGCACCCCAACATTGCCCACACTATAATAAATCTATTAACCCCTATTCCACTGCTCCCCGACATCGCCACCACTAAATAAAGCTATTAACCCCTAAACCTCTGGCCTCCCACATCACTACCACTAAATAAATCTATTAACCCCTAAACCGCCAGCCCCCCACATCGCAAAAACCTAAATTAAATTATATTAACCCCTAAACCTAACCCTAATGTAACCCTAACCCTAACACCCCCTAACTTTAACATAATTAAAATATAGCTAAATTAAAGTTACAATTATTAACTAAATAATACCTATTTAAAACTATTTAAACCTATTTAAAACTAATAGTTATATTTTAGCTAGCTTAGGGTTTATTTTTATTTCACAGGTAACTTTGTATTTATTTTAGCTAGGTAGACTAGTTAGTAATTAACTATTTACTAACTACCTAGTTAAAATAAATACAAACTTACATGTGAAATAAAACCTAAACTGCCTTACACTAAAATCTAACATTACAAAAATAAAAAACCTACCATTACAAAAAATAAAAAACACTAAAATTACAAAAAATAAAAAACCTACCATTACAAAAAATAACAAACAAAATTATCCAAAACAATAAAAATGATTACTATTCTAATACCCTGTTTTTTTTTAAAAAAACACCACAAAATAAAAAAAGCCTACTCAATAATAAACTACCAAGGGCCCTTAAAAAGGGCCTTTTGTAGGGCATTGCAATAGAATTAACAGCTCTTTTGCTACAAAACAAAAGTAAAAAGTAAATTAAAAAGTAAAACCTAATCTACCCATTGCCCTGAAAAGGGCATTTGTATGGGTATTTAGCTTTTTTGCATTGCCCTGAAAAGGGCATTTAGCTCGTTTACGAAAAGCCCAAACCCTAAACTAAAGAAAACCCACACAAAAACCTTAAAAAATTCTAACACTAACCCCCGAAGATCCACTTACAGTTGCTGAAGTCCCGCTTGAAGGATCTTCATCCCGGCAGCTCCATCCTCATCCAGGCGGCAGGCGACTCCATCTTCATCCAGGCGGCATCTTCTATCTTCATTCCGGCGGCGTCTTCTATCTTCATCTCGGCGGCGCAGAGCAGATCCATCCTGAAGACATCTGGCATGGAGCATCCTCTTCATACGGTCACCACTGTACACTGAATCTTCAATGCAAGGTATGCGATTCAAAATTGCGTCCCTTACATTCCTATTCGCTGATTTGATTTTGGAAATTCAAATCAGCCAATAGGATGAGAGCTACTGAAATCATATTGGCTGTTCAAATCAGCCAATAGGATGAGAGCTACTGAAATTCTATTGGCTATTCAAATCAGCCAATAGGATGAGAGCTACTGAAATTCTATTGGCTATTCAAATCAGCCAATAGAATTTCAGTGGCTCTCATCTTATTGGCTGATTTGAATTTCCAAAATCAAATCAGCCAATAGGAATGCAAGGGACGCCATTTTGAATTGCGTACCTTGCATTAAAGATTCAGTATACGGCAGCGACCGTATGAAGAGGATGGACATGCTCCGCGCTGCTGGAATGAAGATAGAAGATGCCACCATGATGAATATAGAAGATGCCGCCTGGATGAAGATGGAGCCACCTAGATGAAGATGGAGCTGCCTGCTGCCTGGATAAAGATGTAGCCGCCGGGATTAAGATCCTTTATGAAATGCCCAACCCCTAATCTAAAAATAAAAACCCACACCAAAACTAAATAAAAACATTACACAAAATAAAAAACGAATTATCAAAAATAATAAAAAGTATTCCGATTCTAATACCCATTTTAAAAATTTTTTTTTTTAAAAAAACCTAATCTAGAATAAACTACAGGGCCTTTTGTAGGGCATTGCCTGAAGTTAAACAGCTCTTTTACCTAAAAAAAAATTACAAAGACCCACTAACATTACAAACCACCACCCCCCAAACCCACAAACTAAAAAAAACTATCTAAAAAAACCTAAGCTACCCATTTCCCTGAAAAGGACATTTGTATGGGCATTGCCCTTAAAAGGGCATTTAGCTCTTTTGCATTGCCCTGAAAGCTTGTTTATGAAAAGCCCAAACCCTAAACTAAAAAAAACCCACCCAAAAAACCTTAAAACATCCTAACACTAAGCCCCGAAGATCCACTTACAGTTGCTGAAGTCCCGCTTGAAGGATCTTAATCCCGGCAGCTCCATCTTGATCCAGGCAGCAGGCGGCTCCATCTTCATCCAGGTGGCTCAATCTTCATCCAGGCAGCAAGTGGCAGGCGGCTCCATCTTCATCCAGACAGCTCCATCTTCATCCAGGCGACATCTTCTATCTTCATCCTGGCGGCGTCTTCTATCTTCATCCTGGCGGCGCAGAGCAGATCCATTCTGAAGACATCCGGAGCGGAACATCTTCTTCATATGGTCGCCGCCATACACTGAATCTTCAATGCAAGGTGCGCAATTCAAAATGGCGTCCTTTGCATTCCTATTGGTTGATATGATTTTGGAAATTCAAATCAGGTAATAGGATGAGAGCTACTGAAATTCTATTGGCTATTCAAAACAGCCAATAGAATTTCAGTAGCTCTCATCCTATTGGCTGATTTAAACAGCCAATAGGATTCAGTAGCTCTCATCCTATTGGCTGATTTGAATTTCCAAAATCAAATCACCCAATAGGAATGCAACGGACGCCATTTGGAATCGAGTACCTTATATTGAAGATTCAGTATACGGCGGTGACCGTATGAAAAGGATGCTCCGTACCGGATGTCTTCAGGATAGACGCACTCCTCGCCGCCGGAATGAAGATAGAAGACGCCGCCGGGATGTCAGTGATGTCATCGACTGGTGTATTTTTCCAACAATGTTACTTGATATGTTTTGTGACTTTTTGTTAGTATGTATTTATGTGAGCATTGTTATTTGTAAAGTTTTGTGTCTTGCAGACCCAAATGTTAAAGTGATAGTAAAGCCAAATTCAACCTTCATGATTCAAATAGAGCATGTAATTTAAAACAAATACCAATTTAATTTTATTGTCATAATGTCTTTATTCTCTTGGTAGCCTTTGATGAAAAGTAGGCTTAGTAGCAGCAATGTACTACGTGGAGCTATCTGGAAAAATCGGTTGAGCCAATGACAAGAGGCATATATTTTCAGCTACAAATCAAGAGCTAACTCTTAGCAGTGCATTGCTGCTCCTAAGCCTACCTAGGTATGCTCTTTAATAATGGATACCAAGAGAAACAAGCACATTTAATAAAAGTAAAATGCTCTATCTGAATCATGAAAGTTAATTTTTTTCTTTACTGTCCCTTTAAGCTTTAATAAATGTAATATAATGTCTGGGTGGGATATATGTTTGTCATTTTATGAAGTGGCCAGATATGACAGACAATCTCAGATAGCTTGTAATACATTAATAAAAAATAATTATGTAAAAGTTATCACAGATATGTATATGTGTTTAATCTAGCAATATAAAACAGAAATAAAGCAGTAGCAAAGGTTATCTGAAGTCTGAAACCAAGCGTGACAGTTAGCTGCAGAAAAAGGACTTGAATGCTTGGTAGTTAAAGTGAAAGTCAACCATATAATTTTTTTGAAACGCTAGGCTTGACTGTTGAAACAAATAAAGGCCACTTTCATTCATGAAGTATAAGATACTTCATGCAGAAAGTGCCTTTAATCCTTTTAAACCGTTCTTAGCTGCTACGGCAGCCCACGGGCAAACATTGTTTTTTTGCTAAGAGGTGACGTTTTCACCTCTTAGCCAATAGCCGTGCGGTAAATGCGGTTTGGCACCTATGTTACCTTCACTGAGCACTGATTAAATGAAGTGGTACTTGATATCAATGTGTTTACATCTCTGACGGCAAACAGGATTCCTTGAAAATGCAATTGAACCCTGACTGTCTCCAAAGATTTGAATTGGTTCATAATGGCACCCTTTATCCATTCCTTTGAGTAACTGCACAAGGTACAGACTTTCCTGTGTAGTTGCAGCCAACGCCATGTATTCAGCTTCACATGTAGATAAAGCTACTGTGGGCTGTTTCTTTTATTTCCATGCAATCAGTGGACCATTCTTGGTTAGGCTAAAGCAGTATCCAGTTGTACTTCTTCTATCATTCACATCAGAGGCCCAATCGGCATCACTATACGCCACAAGTTTCAAGTTTTCACTACATTTTTTGTAGCACAACTCATAGTCAATAGTCTGCTTTAAGTACCTCATCACATGCTTAGCTGTGGTTAAATGTTGTTCTGTTGGTATTGTGATTGTTTACTGATCACCCAGCTTAAATCTGGCCATCTACACGTCATAGCATACAGCAAGCTACCTACTACCTCTCTATATTTTTTTTTGCATCTACGGGATCATTGTGATCATTTTGGTCCAGTTTTTGATACATGTGGAGTAGTTGCTACTTGGATTGGCTACCCAGCAGAGGTGGTATTGTGGTCTCAGCATGGAAAGGGTTAATGTGAACTGCTTTTTCTTTGTGTGAAATCTGTTTTCAGAAAAGCAGTAAGCTTAGCCTAGTGTTCTTTGTGTAACTGTGTGTAGGAATGCAAAATTCTACTCCCCTTGGAAACTGATACTGGGAGCTAAGACTTGTTGTATTGGCTAAACCTCATCATAAATTATAGCAAGGGCGGTGTCTCTGACAAGACAAAGAAAGTTTAGTTTAAGTGTATGCAACAGAAAGACTTTTAGGTAGAATTGCCCTGGGACCCAAGCCACTAACATCCTGAACAGCAGTTCTCCCCATATTTAAAGGAATTTGGTAATAAGTAAGATATTGTGTTTCTGTCATTTTTATGTCCCTTTTTCTTTTTAAAGAATTGTAACTTTGCAATTGTATGTTATTTTGAATGTCTTTATAATTTCGCACTGTGTAACTTGTATTGATATTTTTGTTATTAAACACATACGGCTAGATTACGAGTCTTGCGTTAGCATTAAAAAGCAGCGTTGAGGGGTCCCAACGCTGCTTTTTAACGCCCGCTGGTATTACGAGTCAGGCAGGAGAGGGTCTACCACTCACTTTTTTTCCGTGATTTTAGCATACCGCAAATCTCTTTACGTCAATTGCGTATCCTATCTTTTTAATGGGATTTTCCTAACGCCGGTATTACGATCGCCTGAAAAAGTGAGCGGTAGACCCTCTCCTGTCCAGACTCCTTTAAAAGTTAGTAGTTAATAGTTTTATGGGCTAACGCTGGAACATAAAGCTCTTTACTAAAGTGCTACAAAGTACACTAACACCCATAAACTACCTATTAACCCCTAAACCAGCCCCCCCCCCACATCGCAAACACTATAATAAAATTATTTAACCCCTAATCTGCCGACCGGATATCACCGTGCACTTTAATAAATGTATTAACCCCTAAACCGCTGCACTCCCGCCTCGCAAACACTAGTTACATTTTATTAACCCCTAATCTGCCGTCCCTAACATCGCTGACACCTACCTACATTTATTAACCCCTAATCTGCAATGTTGCCGCTACTATATTAAATGTATTAACCCCTAAATCTAACCCTAACCCCCCCTAACTTAAATAAAATTTAAATAATATGAAATTAAATTACTACAATTAAATAAATTAATCCTATTTAAAACTAAATACTTACCTATAAAATAAACCCTAAGATAGCTAAAATATAATTAATAATTACATTGTAGCCATCTTAGGGTTTATTTTTATTTTACAGGCAACTTTGTATTTATTTTAACTAGGTACAATAGTTATTAAATAGTTATTAACTATTTAATAACTTCCTAGTTAAAATAAATACAAATATACCTGTAAAATAAATCCTAACCTAAGTTACAATTACACCTAACACTACACTATAATTAAACTAATTACCTAAACTACCTACAATTAATTACAATTAAATTAAATAAACTAAATAACGAAAAAAACCCACTAAATTACTGAAAATAAAAATAGAATTACAAAAATTTTAAACTAATTACACCTACTCTAATCCCCCTAATAAAATAAAAAAGCCCCCCCAATAATAAAATTCCCTACCCTATACTAAATTACAAATAGCCCTTAAAAGGGCCTTTTGCGGGGCATTGCCCCAAAGTAATCAGCTCTTTCACCTGTAAAAAAAAAATACAATACCCCCCAACATTAAAACCCACCACACACCCAACCCTACTCTAAAACCCACCCAATCCCCCTTAATAAAACCTAACACTACCCCCTTGAAGATCACCCTACCTTGAGCCGTCTTCACCCAGCCGGGCACAAGTGGTCCTCCAGAGGGTCCGAAGTCTTCATCCTATCCGGCCAGAAGAGGACCTCCAGACCGGCAGAAGTCTTCATCCAGGCGGCATCTTCTATCTTCATCCTTCCGGAGCGGACATCCGACGTGGAGCATCCTCTTTATCCGACAGCCGACGACTGAATGACTGGTCCTTTAAGTGACGTCATCCAAGATGGTGTCCCTTCAATTCCGATTGGCTGATAGAATCCTATCAGCCAATCGGAATTAAGGTAGGAAAAATCCTATTGAAGAAAATTTGATAATAGGAGTATATTTGAAAGTTGCTTAAAATATCATGCTCTATGCGAATCATGAAAGAAAGAAATTTGGATTCAGTGTCCCTTTAAGGACCTTTCCAGTGTCTGGGTAAAACACTATATAAGTGGGGCTGTTCTTGTCATATCCAATAAAAAAAATCCCTCTCTCACATTTTGAATCTAGTTTCTTTCTGTCATTTTTGTATGCAAAACATTTTGACCCAAAAACTCCCATCTTAGAAAGGTTAGGTTTTTGCCTGTCAAAAGGTAATTAGGGGTTTGTGCTAAAAGGTTATTAAAGCACCTGTTTTGAATATGAGTGGCAGTCATTACTGCATATGTCCATAACTCTTTTGCTAATTTACTCTCAACTAACAGACATCTTGCCATTTCAAATAGCGTTCTCTAGTTTCTCTCAGCAGTCCCATTCTGATGGGGTGAGTAAGGTACTGGGGTCTCATGCCTTATGCCTCGCTTACTTAGCAGTGACTTAAAACTATTTGCTACAAACTCAGTACCATTGTCAGATCTTATACAGTTTAAGACTCCATATGGGGCTGTGTCAGCAATAAACCTTTCAGTGGCTAACACTGCATCACTCTTGTTTTTCAGAAAATATACAAATACTGCACCAGAATAATCATCAGTTAATGATATTGTGTATCTGAAACCTTCTCTAGCTTGTGGCTCTATAGGACCTGCTAAATCAGTATGTACTATCTCTAATGTAGCTATGGCTCGGGTATCAGGTCCTCTTTTCCTTTTCTGAGAAAATTTTCCCTGAGTGCAAATTTCCCTGAGTGCAAACAATTTAGACTAGGTTTATCAATCTTACCTTTATTTGTCATTCCTTCTACCGCATTTTGTAGTTTTGCAATATCATCATAATTACAGTGACCTAAAATTTCATGCCACATTTGATTATCATAACATCCATGACAACTGTCATCATTTTCAACAAAAGTATTCAGATAGTAAAGTCTACTGTATTTCTGGATCAGGAATTTGGTACCGTTCTTATGAATGAGTTCATTCCTGCCTTGCTGGAAGTTAACTGATGCTCCACTGTTTGTTGCTGTCTCTACAGAAAAGATGTCTTGAGGGTATGTAGGTATGTACAACGCATTCTTCAGTCATCTTCATTCGGTTCCCCTCGCTGTCAAGTAGACAAACCTCTGCATCGCCTCTTCTCATCTGCAAGCTCCATTGAATGTTTATCCAGTTTAAAGGTTTTGTCAAAGTTCTTAAACTTTCCAATGTCGGTAATTATATGGGATGTTGTTGTTGCTCCTGTATCAATCATTAGTCATTTTGGTATTATCCCCTCTAGTTGGTTATCTTTAATTTTAAAAGTAAATGAGTGTCTGTTGTATGCGTCATCTGTTGCTTGTTTGACATTGTCTCTCTTTTTGCTCTTGCAATTTGCATCTTTGTGTGTTGAGCTCTTGCAATAGCTACACCACAGTGATTGACCTTTATTTGTATTTTTTGATCACTCTCTGGCCCTGTGTCCCTTTTTGCTGCAATTGTAACAAACAATGTTAGAGCCATTTGTCACTTTAAATCTTGAAGTTGTGTTACTGACTTTTAACACATTATCTTCAGTTGCACTAGTGCAGTATTTTTCAGTCAACTGTGTTTTAAACTCTGCAAAAGTTACTTTTCCATCACCTTGTGTAATAAGGATGGTAAACGGTTTAAATGATTCAGGCAAAACTTTCAAAATCATTGCAACCAACAATCCGACACTTAATGCTTCTCCAGCATTTCTCAGTGCTGTAATGGCGGTCTCTGCACATATAGTCTGTCACACTCTCATTTACAGTTTTCTGAAGAGATGTTAGTTCAGTGTAGAAACTAATTATGCAGGGCTTTCCTTTACCTGTATAAAAGTCTCTCAATATTTGAAGAGCCTTTCTTCCATCATCAGCTGCTTCTCTCATAATCAGAGACAAACTTTTATCATCTAAACACTGAATTAATTCAGCAGAAGCTTCCTCATTCTTACTGTGATCTTCATCCTCCTCTTCACTGTCTGCAGCCACACTCAGGATGGTTTCTTTCAGCTTCAGCAATCTCAGATGTCCCAAGAACTTAGTCTCACAAAGTTCATAATTCTTTTCATCTCTATCAAAGCAAAGTCTGCTCCATCCGTTTCCTGCATCCCTCCTGGGCCCATAACCTGTAGCCATTCTGTAATTATTAGGGTAGGATAACCGGATATATAAATTATTTTATATAAAGATGGAGGAAAAATCACACAGCCACTTCTTGCTTCTATGTCTTTATTCTACTACACTGCTTCTGCTTCCTGTGTCAGGAGGGAGGAGGAGTTAACAACATAAAATAAACTTTATTTACCACTTATATTAACATACAATGTATATAGGGTACAGCACTGTAACAGCGCCTTCAGTTTATATTTCAACAGTTAGATTGTTAGGAGGGTTAGAGGTTAGTAGGTACTTTGCAATGGTGGTTGCTTAGGAGTTAATAGTGTAGAGTAGTACTTTGCGATATGGGTAGGGTTGCCAGTTGTCCTTCAAAAAAATACTGGACAGTCAGCAGAAAATGGGGGGGGGGATGCATTGGAAAGAAGCGTGGTAGGCGGTCTTGTGGCCGAACCCATGATTTCACACACCATTGTTTTGATATATATATATATATATATATATATATATATATATATATATATAAATGTCCAGCAAAGTGCACTCCAGATCTTGCAAATATGCGCCTTGGGTGCTAGAGCCAAAATATTAATACATCAAAAACAAGCAGCACTCCAAAGGTCTTATATCCATATGTCACCTTTATTTATGTGAACGTTTTCGGGCTACAAAGAACCCGTCCTCAGACTTACAAGGCTATGTAAACTTACCACCACGCTGTGTTATATCCACCACCAAACAAACAATGAACTACGCTCTCCACGTTAGATGCGCCTCCCATGCGAGTGACGTCATCCGCCGTGGCAACGTAACAGGGACTGAAATAAAATGAATACATTAGACAACAAATGCGCAAATAAACATAGGCAATACACATCCTATACTAATATCAGGCAATAGAAAAATGGGCAATAGAAAAAATATTGTAATATAACCTGTAATAATGTTATGCAGTTCCTAGTGCCGTACCACACATGTCCCGGCGGATGTCACTGTTGAGAGTCCAGAATCATTCTAATTATTATTTTATTCTAATTTTAATTTTATTTTTATTTTTCATTTTTATTTTTATTTTTGATATGGCATATATTTAATTAATAGAGTTTATTTAGCTTCCTATGGTAGTTTTGACAAAATTGTCTTACCCTTATGCTTTAGTCCTATATTGTAATTACTGGGCAGTTTATTATAATTGGCCTTTGTTAGTAGGTTGAGGGATTTATTACTGTTCTTGCATATATAGATGGTCTATGGCAGTTATGGTTCGGTTACAGTATATTCCTTATGTTTGTAGTTCTCATGTTGCCCTCCACATATGCCGCATTGAATGTGCTACATTGTTGATATAGGTTGCTATGGTAACCGCCGGGACATGTGTGGTACGGCACTAGGAACTGCATAACATTATTACAGGTTATATTACAATATTTTTTCTATTGCCCATTTTTCTATTGCCTGATATTAGTATAGGATGTGTATTGCCTATGTTTATTTGCGCATTTGTTGTCTAATGTATTCATTTTATTTCAGTCCCTGTTACGTTGCCACGGCGGATGACGTCACTCGCATGGGAGGCGCATCTAACGTGGAGAGCGTAGTTCATTGTTTGTTTGGTGGTGGATATAACACAGCGTGGTGGTAAGTTTACATAGCCTTGTAAGTCTGAGGACGGGTTCTTTGTAGCCCGAAAACGTTCACATAAATAAAGGTGACATATGGATATAAGACCTTTGGAGTGCTGCTTGTTTTTGATGTATATATATATATAATGTAATATATGCACACACCTATATATTGCATTATGTGCGAGTGTGTGTATATATATATATATTTATTATTATTATTATACATACACATAATGCAATATATAGGTGTGTACATATATTATGTATGTGTATATATATATATATATATATATATATATATATATATATATATATATATATATATATACTCAGACAATATATAAGCATTATTTAATAATATAAGTATAATATAATAATTTTGAGACTTGAGAGATTTAAATAAAGATATACAAAGTGTATGTATATATATATATATATATATATATATATATATATATAGTATATACACAGTATATGCATATATATTAAAATATACTAATTATTTAAACAAAATGAGAGACATACCTTATTGTTTGTATTGTAAGGTAATTGTACTAGGTAGTAGCTAGTGATCATCTCACACACTGACTGACAGCAAGAGACAAAGTGAATGGCTGGCGCTGCAAAGTAATCTCTTACTTGCGGGAGCTGCTGACTGAGTGAATTCACACTCAAATTAACACAGCAGCATATGTAGTACAGTGCAGCCCGCCGGATGGTCTTGCTGTTGTGACGTCACGCGCGTTATCACGTGACGTCCGACAGTCTCACAAGGCCACACACTGCAGCGCACATTAGGAAGCAAGCTGTGCCCAAGCTAGTAGTCCTGCTCCAGCCTCCAGCTGAGCGAGTAGCAGGCTACTCTAGAAGGGGTGCCTGTGTACTGGAACTTCACATGGGCTGGGGCTGGGTATTAGTAGGTTGAGTACAGCGGACTCCAGCCACAGATGTAAAAAACATTAAAAACACAGCTTAGCTATGTCCGTTTTTTTTAAAGTAATATTACCGGGCAGTAGCCTAATTTACCGGACTGTCCGGTCAAATAACGGACACCTGGCAACCCTAGATGTGGGGGTGTGGCGGTTTAGGGGTTAATAGTGTAGCGGGTACTTTGTGATGTGTGGGGTGTCATGGTTTAGGAGTTAATAGCGTAGAGGGGTACTTTGTGATGTGGGGGGTGGCAGGTTAGGGGTTAATAGTGTAGAATGGTACTTTGTGGTGTGGGGTTGTAGCGGTTTAGGAGATAATAGTGTAGAGGGGTACTTTACGATGTGAGGGTGTGGCAGTTTAGGAGTTAATAGTGTAGCAGGAACTTTGTGATGTGGGGCTGTCATGATTTAGTTAATAGTGTAGAGGGGTACTTTGTGGTCTGGGGGTGTGGTGGTTTAGGGGTTAATAGTGTATCGGGTACTTTGCGATGGGGGAGTAGTGGTTTAGCAGTTAATAGTGTAGAGGGGTACTTTGCGATATGGGGGATGGCGGGTTAGGGGTTAATAGTGTAGAGCTGCACTTTGTGGTGTGGGGTTGTAGCGGTTTAGGAGTTAATAGTGTAGAGGGGTACTTTGCGATGTGAGGGTGTGGCAGTTTAAGAGTTAGTAGTGTAGAGGGGTACTTGTGGGGGTGTGGCAGTTTAGGGGTTAATAGTGTAGTGGGTACTTTGGATAGGGGTTGTGGTGGTTTTGCGATGTGGTGATGTGGCAGTTGAGGAATAATAATGTAGAGGGATAATAGTGTAGCGGGAACTTTGTGATGTGGGACTGTCATGGTTTAGTTAATAGAGGGGTACTTTGTGGTCTGGGGGTGTGGCGGTTTAGGGGTTAATAGTGTATCGGGTACTTTGCGATGGGGGAGTAGTGGTTTAGGAGTTAATAGCATAGAGGGGTTATTTGTGATGTGAGGGTGTGGCAGTTTAGGAGTTAGTAGTGTAGAGGGGTACTTGTGGGGGTGTGGCAGTTTAGGGGTTAATAGTGTAGTGGGTACTTTGGATAGGGGTTGTGGTGGTTTTGCGATGTGGTGAGTAGTGGTTTAGGAGTTAATAGCATAGAGGGGTTATTTGTGATGTGAGGGTGTGGCAGTTTAGGAGTTAATAGTGTAAATGGGTACTTTGCAATGTGGGGGTGTGGCAGTTTAGAGGTTAATAGTGTAGTGTGTACTTTGCTATGTGGGTGTCAGGGTTTTTTCCCTATTGTGTTTGCCATGTACTGCTGGCAGCCATTTTACTCACCTCTCTTCCTGACTGTGGTGCATTGTGGGGGATGTTGCTCATTTCCTGCACTTCCTTTTATGACCAGACTGGTTTGCATCATCCGTGTGAGACAGGATGCAGTCTCAGAATTGTGATGTCATCACTTAGTATTTAAAGGGCCTCTGTTCAGTATGCTTTGCCATTGCCTTGTCTCAGACCTGTGTGTGAGAGTTCCTGTGTATTACCTGACTGCCTGATGTCCTTCCTGGTTTCTGATCCCTGGCTTGTTCCTGACTCTGCTGTTTTCCTTGTTCCTGATTCCGGCCTGTCTGACTATTCGCTTTGGCTCCTGACTCGGCTCGTCTGACTACCAGCTCTGGTTTTTACTCCTGGCTTGTTATTTGACTTGTGGACTTTTTATTATTTTTTGCAATTAATAAAGGTGTGATTATTTTTGCACTTCTCGTCTCAGTCTGATTCCTGGCACCCTGACATTAAGCAAAGGCCATGAATCCTGATGCTGCTAATTATCGACCTTTACTTGCCATCATTTCCAGGATGGATGAACAGGATCACATCTTGGATCAATTTGCACTATCCCTGCAAACCCTGCTGACTCGCACTGCACATTTGGACCAAAGTGTCCCGCAAGTTATGGCTGCTCCTGTTTCCGTTGCTGCTCCTATGCCTACCAGGAGCATGTCCGGTTCTGCTCCTCTACCTCAGCGATATGGAGATGATCCTATTCAGTGCAGAGGGTTTTTGAACCAGGTGGGCATTTACTTTGAGATGTTACCTCAGGCATTTCCCTCTGACAGAGCTAAGGTGGGATTTCTCATCTCATTACTCTCTGACACAGCTCTTGCCTGGGCTAATCCCTTGTGGGAGACTAAGAAACCTGTGATTTCAAATTACCCTTAATTTGCGGCCTCCTTTCGAAGGGTATTTTATATTCCGGCTCGCTCCTCCTCTGCTGCTAAACGACTCATGTCCATTCAGCAAGGTACAAGATTTGTTGCTCAGTATGCTATTGAGTTTCCGTACGCTTGCTGCAGAGGTAGGTTGGAACAATGAAGCCCTTGTTGCCGCCTTCTTTCATGGGCTCTCTGATGCGATTAAAGACGAAGTTGCTGCCAGAGATTTACAAGAGGATCTCGAGGCATTGGTGTCTTTTTTTTATCCTAATTGACATCAGAATCAGAGAGAGGCCCTCTTTCAAGGAGCGCTTGCGGAAGCCTCCTGTTCCGTTGTCTCCTACATGTTCGTTCCCACCCATGCCTCCCTCTCCTCCCATGCCTCCTGGTCCTGAGTCACCAGGTACTGCTGAGCCGATGCAGTTCGGATTCACACGTCTCTCCACGGCGGAGAGGGCCTTTAGGAGGAGGGAGTGGCTCTGCCTCTATTTTGGGTTACAGGGCCAACTTTTAAAGTCTTGTCCTACACGGCCGGGAAACGCTCACACCTAAGGTCCTGTCAGGGGCAGACCTTGGGTGCTTTATCCTCGTCCCCAGAACCGCTTAAGGAGAAACCTTAGGTCACGGTTGTCCTTTCCTGGGTGGACTCCTCCATAGTCACTCAGGCTCTTGTTGACTCCGGTGCTGCGGGCTATTTCATTGACAGTGCTTTTGTAACAAAGCACTCCATTCCTGTTTTGCCTCGGTCTGTTCTGCTTGCTATTGAGGCCATTGATGGCAGGCCCCTTCAGCCCGCACTCGTTACTCATGAAACTGCTCCGTTGTCTATGGCTGTTGGGGCTCTCCATTTTGAAACCCTCCAGTTCCAGGTGATAAACTCTCCGCATTTTCCAGTTGTTCTGGGTTATCCCTGGCTCCAAAAGCACAATCCCAGTCTCGACTGGCACAGGTCCAAAATTTTTGTCATGGTCCCCGCAATGTATTTCCACTTGTCTTCGGAAACCAGTTAAAGTCTTGTTCACTTCTTTGGTATCTCAATTGCCAGAGGAGTACCGAGAGTTCCTAGACGTGTTTGACAAGGTGCGTGCCGGTACGTTGCCTCCTCACCGGTCTTACGATTGTGCCATAGACCTACAACCTGGAGCCATTCCTCCTCAGGGCCGGGTGTACCCGCTGTCTGTTGCCGAGAATTGTGCTATGGAGGAGTATGTTGCCGATGCTCTGTCGCGGGGGATCATCCACAAATCCTGCTCTCCTGCAGGGGCTGGCTTTTTCTTTGTGAAGAAAAAGGGTGGCGAGTTAAGACCATGTATCGATTATAGGGGTCTTTATCGTCTTACCATTAAGAATGCTTACCCTATTCCGCTCATTACGGAACTCTTTGACCACCTCAAGGGAGCTACAGTCTTTACTAAACTTGATTTGAGAGGAGTGTACAATCTCATTAGGATTAAGGAGGGTCACGAATGGAAAACAGCATTTAACACCAGGAGCGGGCATTATGAGTATCTTGTAATGCCCTTTGGCCTATGTAATGCTTCTGCTGTTTTTCAGGAATGTATTAATGATGTCCTACGAGATATGTTGCAACAGTGTGTTGTGGTGTACGACATCCTCATACACTCACCCACACTTGAGGCTCATCGTTCTGATGTTACACGGGTTCTTCAGACACTACGTGAGAATGGCCTGTTTTGTAAACTCGAGAAATGTGAGTTCCATCAGACTCAAGTAACCTTCCTAGGTTATGTTATCTCCATTGCAGGGTTCTCCATGGATCCTGACAAGTTATCTGCAGTTCTGCAGTGGCCTCGCCCAGTTGGTCTTCGGTCTATTCAACGTTTTTTGGGGTTCGCCAATTACTATAGAAAGTTTATTAAAAACTTTTCTTCCTTGGTTAAACCTATCACAGACATGACCGTAAAGAGAATGATCCACTCTATTGGTCACCTACTGCCATTAAGGCCTTTGATAGTCTTAAGACTGCCTTTGCTGCCGCTCCAGTCCTAACCCTGTCCTGCCTTTCGTTCTTGAGGTCGATGCGTCTAAGACTGGAGTACGTGCCCTCTTGTCTCAACTTCCTACGCCTGACGGTTCCTTGCATCCATGTGGTTTCTTCTCTAAGAAATAGTCTCTAGCGGAGTGCAATTATGAAATTGGCCACAGGGAATTACTGGCCATAATTTTGGCACTCAAGGAATGGAGGCATCTTCTCGAGGGTACTAGCGTGCCAGTGCTCATTCTTACTGACCACAAGAATTTAACTTATCTATCTGAAGCAAAACGTTTGTCGCCCCGACAGGCCAGATGGGTGCAATTTTTATTTCGGTTTAATTATGTGGTCTCCTACCTGCCTGGTAGTAAGAATGTTAGGGCTGATGTCCTCTCTCGACAATTTTCACCTCTGTCCAAGGAGGAGTCTGTACCTACTCCTGTTATACCTCCTGACCATATTTTGGCTACCATACATACTAATTTGACTTATCCTTTGGGGGAGGAGATCCTGGCTTCACAAACCAATGCACCTCCTGAGAAACCTAGTGGTAAGTGTTTTGTTCCTGAGAATCTTCGAACTAAACTTTTGCACACTTACCACTATCCTAAAGCCGCAGGTCACCCAGGCAAGAACCCAATGATTTGGTCTGTCACTCGACAATTCTGGTGGCCAGGTCTTCGTTCTGATGTTGCTGTGTATGTTGCCTCCTGCTCAGTTTGTGCACAGAATAAGACTCCTTGACGTCTTCCTGTGGGTCTTCTTCAACCTATTGCTAATGGTGAGTGTCCTTGGACACATCTTTCCATGGACTTCATTGTCGAGCTCCCTGTTTCCAATGGCAATACTGTTATCCTTATAGTGGTGGACCGTTTTTCTAAAATGTCACATTGCATTCTCTTGATGAAGCTGCCTACCGCTCAGGAGCTTGCTTCAATTTTTGCCCGGGAGGTCTTCCGTTTACATGGGTTACCCAAAGAAGATAGTGTGGGACCGGGGTAGCCAGTTTGTCTCCAGATTTTGGCATTCCTTTTGTGCTCAAATGGGGATCCAGTTTTCCTTGTCCTCGGCATATCACCCTCAATCCAATGGGGCTGTGGAATGGTCTAATCGAGCTCTGGAACAGTTCCTCCGTTGCTATGTCTCAGATCACCACAATAATTGGTCTGAACTGTTACCTTGGGCAGAGTTTGCTCGTAATAGTGCTATTAATGATTCCTCCAAGTTATCCCCATTTATGGCGAATTATGGGATTCAACCATCCTTGTTACCTGATTCATTCAAGTCTCAGGGTATTTCGGCTTTGGAGGAGCATCTCCGGCAACTCCGTTCCACGTGGGTGCAGATTCAGGATTGCCTTCATCGTTCTATGCAGTGCCAAAAGTTCCAGGCTGATCGTAGGCATCTGCCCACACCTTCCTACCAGGTTGGTGAGAGAGTTTGGCTGTCCTCTCGCAACTTGAACCTTTGTGTGCCTTCCAATAAATTGGCTCCCCGTTATGCTGGTCCTTTTCGAATACTCTGTTTAATCCTGTGGCCTACGCTCTTGACCTTCCTCCTGCTATGCGCATCTCCAATGTTTTTCATGTCTCCCTCTTGAAACCATTGGTTTGTAATTAGTTTACCACTGTGTTGCCTCGTCCCCATCCTATCTTTGTTGACAACCATGAGGAGTTGTTGACTCTTGTATGTCCAGGGGCCGTTTACAGTTTTTGGTTCACTGGAGGTTCTACGGTCCGGAGGAGCGTTCTTGGGTTCCCTCCTCTGATGTTCATGCTCCTGCCCTCCTCCGTGCCTTCCATGCCCATTTCCCCAATAAGCCTTTTGTCCTCCCGCAGGGGAGGGGTCATTGAGGGGAGGGTATTGTCAGGGTTTTTTCCCTGTTGTGTTTGCCATGTGCTGCTGGCAGCCATTTTACTCACCTCTCTTCCTGACTGTGGTGCATTGTGGGGGATGCTGCTCATTTCCTGCACTTCCTTTTATGGCCAGACTGGGTTGCATCATCCGTGTGAGACAGGATGCAGTCTCAGAATTGTGATGTCATCACTTATTATTTAAAGGGCCTCTGTTCAGTATGCTTTGCCTTTGCGTTGAACCAGACCTGTTTGTGAGAGTTCCTGTGTATTACCTGGCTGCCTGACGTCCTTCCTGGTTCCTGATCCCTGGCTTGTTCCTGACTCTGCTGTTTTCCTTGTTCCTGATTCCGGCTCGTCTGACTATTCGCTTTGGCTCCTGACTCGGCTCGTCTGACTACCAGCTCTGGTTTTTACTCCTGGCTTGTTATTTGACTTGTGGACTTTTTATTATTTTTTGCAATTGTTACGGTACCAACAGTGTACCAAGGGTTAGTACCAGGGAACAATGTCCTGCATAGGGAATCAGCAATTCACAACCCAGCCAGTTTCAGGTTTAAAACAGAATGACTTTTATTAAAGGCTAGATGCCTAGTATTTATACAGGTTTGACCCCAGATGGGGGGGTTGAAAGACTCTTGTACATTTAGATAAAAAGGGGAAGACGCCCTTTTATGAAACAGTAGAATTACATTACTTAAATACTTTACTTAGGCAGATAACAACTTAAACACATTTGGCTTGTCTTATCACCTAGCGTCTGCTCTCTGAGGGTGATTAAACAATGGCCTGTTTATTACTTAAATGTAATTATAGCACACAATAGCCGAGGCCAGAAAACCTGTCTTTAGAAATTAGATTCTTAGCTAAACACAATTAACTCCTTCAGTCCTGACAGAAGGGTCTGTCACATATCTCCCCCCTTGTGGAACACTCCGGCAGACCCGGCTTGACTAGGGCTAAACAGTCCTTCAAAATCCCATCAGCTTCTTTACGAGTTTTCTGTACCTGCTCTTTATAGGTATCCACAATCCCTTCATACTGACATAGGGTGCCCTTGAGTTGCTGCACCTCACTATGAGCCAGCGTCAGCTTCTCCTCAAGTGTCGCTAAGTTTGTCTTTAAGGTTTCATGTCCCACTCTCAAGCTGGTGTTTTCTGCAGTCTGTCGGTGCAGCTTGTCTAGCAGAGATTCACGTTCTAAACGTGCTTTTTCCTCTGCGCTCCTCTTCTCCTTCATCAGCGCATTGTAACGGGACTTCCACGTATCAATAGCGGATAGAGATTTACTGAGCTCAGCGTCATGGGGCTTAGCAGCAGGGGGGTCAGTCTCTGCTGCACGGATCTGAGCACGGGTAGTCACAGGGTTAACATCAGCGGGACCCATGGGAGCATAGGCAGAAACAAGGGGAGCCAAGTCATTTCCAAGAAGAACATCAGCAGGTAAGTCCTTCTTGACCCCCACATTCACAGGTCTAGCGCCCACTCCCCAATCCAAATGTACCCTGGCAACAGGTAGGCTGAACACATCGCCCCCTGCTACCCTCACAGCCACAGTGTCTCCAGTGTACTGTTTCTCAGACACCAAGTTCTTTTGAAGCAAGGTCATGGTAGCACCAGTATCCCGTAGACCACTGACCTTCTTCCCATTCACTTTAACCAGTTGCCGGTTATTCCGGTGGGCAGCTTGCACAAGGTCTGCCTCATGTAGGATGCCCCAGCATTCTTGCGCCTCTACGTAGCAGGCCGCAGGCTGAGGGTTACGTGTGATTCCGCCGGCAGGTCTTCTCCAGGACTGTGCTTGGTTCGCTGCATTTAGGGGACACTCTGGTCTTTTGTGCCCTAGTTGCTTACATCCAAAGCACCAAATAGGCTGTGAGTAGCCCCGTGAATTGAACCGGGCTCTCTGAGGGTAGTTCGTGGCCGGAGGCCGTGTGGTATAGCGGTGCGCCGGGGGTTGGTAACTGGCAGCTGCTGGGGTGACTGGGGGTCTGTACTCCACTCTAGCAGGGGGCTTAGTGGTAGCAGTGTCCAGTTTGCGGGCATCCATATACTCATCTGCCAGGCGAGCAGCTTCATGCAGGGTGGAGGGTTTACGGTCCCGAACCCACTCTCTAACTCCTGCTGATAACTTGTCAAAGCAATGTTCCAACAGGAATAGCTGCAGCACCTCTTCCCCAGATACGGCTTGGCACCCCGCTATCCAGTGAGCTGCTGTGCGGTGCACCTTACATGCCCACTCAACGTAGGAATCACCAGCTAATTTAACAGTGTCTCTGAACCGCCTCCAGTATGCCTCCGGTGTAACCGCATACCTGGAGAGCAGAGCCTCTTTCACAGTATTATAATCCCCAACCTCCTCATCTGGAATGGCCCGAAAAGCCTCACTTGCCCGGCCGGATAATTTTCCGGATAATATCGTGACCCAGTCCTCTGCGGGTACCTTGTGTAGTGCACATTGCCTCTCAAAATCCACAAGGAACCCATCAATCTCTCCTTCTGTTTCCAGGAAGTTTTTAAAAGCTGCAAAATTTACTTTTCTCTTTTCCACTGGGTTTGCTGCAGCGCCGCTTTGGCGAAGTAGGTTGGCCTCCACAGCTGCTATGACCCGGTCGATAATTTCCGCAGATGGGTTGGGGCCATAATGTGCCAGTCTTATTTTAACCGCCCGATCAAAGCTTGCTTCTGCGGGGGTTCTGTCTGCTATGCTGGGCCCATTGGTTCCTTCTGTTCCTGGTACTCTTTCCATCTTAGTCAGTATTGTAATAATCCCCCTCTTCCTGAGGTTACTGGCTTGTGTAGTTGCTCTTCTGGGCGATAAGGTTCATTCCGTCGCTTGCCACCAATGTTACGGTACCAACAGTGTACCAAGGGTTAGTACCAGGGAACAATGTCCTGCATAGGGAATCAGCAATTCACAACCCAGCCAGTTTCAGGTTTAAAACAGAATGACTTTTATTAAAGGCTAGATGCCTAGTATTTATACAGGTTTGACCCCAGATGGGGGGGTTGAAAGACTCTTGTACATTTAGATAAAAAGGGGAAGACGCCCTTTTATGAAACAGTAGAATTACATTACTTAAATACTTTACTTAGGCAGATAACAACTTAAACACATTTGGCTTGTCTTATCACCTAGCGTCTGCTCTCTGAGGGTGATTAAACAATGGCCTGTTTATTACTTAAATGTAATTATAGCACACAATAGCTGAGGCCAGAAAACCTGTCTTTAGAAATTAGATTCTTAGCTAAACACAATTAACTCCTTCAGTCCTGACAGAAGGGTCTGTCACAGCAATTAATAAAGGTGTGATTATTTTTGCACTTCTCGTCTCAGTCTGATTCCTGGCACCCTGTCAGTGGGGGTGTGGTGGTTTTGCGATGTGGGGTTGTGGCAGTTGAGGAGTTAATAGTGTAGAGGGATACTTTGTGATGTGGGAGTGTGGCAGCTTTGGTGTTAATAGTGTAGCGTGTACTTTGCAATGTGGGGGTGTGGCCATTTAGGAATTAATAGTGTACCATGTACTTTCCAATGTGGGGTTATGGCAGTTTAGGAGTTAATAGTGTAGAGGGATATGTTGTGATGTGGGGGTGTGGCATTTTAGGGGTTACTAGGGTAGTGGGGTACTTTGTGGTGGACTATGTGGCAGTTTATGGGTTATTAGAATAGGGGGCTAATGACGATTTTGGTTAGCGCACTAGTATGTGTTTTTCTGCTTTTTGCACTCCATTAAAGTCTATGGTGGAGTACGGTAACGCGGTCATGATATTCTAACTTTGGCTTTTTGCATGTGCTGGGTTAGCGCATGAACAAAAATTTTTACTTTTAACTTGTTATAAGAGCAAAAATCCAAAATTTAGCATAGTTAGTGACCGAGAGATAAATAGCGCTCCACTCATAATTTAGCCCTTGTAATTGTAAACTGATGCATTATCAGGTATAGCCAGCAGGTAACAATTACAGAATATAAGCAACAGGTAATAGTCACCAGATACAGTAGTGGTTCTATCCAGCGAGTAAAAATGGCATGAGTTTACCAGTAGGATCAAAACAAAGCTTACATTTGAAATAATTATCAGGAGTCAATCATGAATGAAGGACTTTTCTATGAAAAATTATGAATAAAGATTATACCCTTGAAAAAGTAAATTCAATATGTGAAATGTACGTTGGAGTCAGACCTACGTCACAAGGAGGGGACAGATCACATGATGTAAATTTTAAAAAATGGCTTGTTGTTTGGTGGATATAAGCAAAATCACTAAAAATCCTCCCCAGCATCTTTGGCATCTTCATATTTACCAGTTTCTACATGGCTGATTAATTTAAGAAAGGTTAGATGACTGAGCTTTAGTGAATCAGCTGCATATAATATCAGAGGCACTAATGGAGCTAATTAGGGCTCGATTTATCAAGCGAGGGTGGACAGGAGCGTACATATTTGCCACTGTCCACCCCAGCTTGCCTCTGGCGGCAAGCAATCTGCTGTGGGAATTTACCATTGCAAGCGAGCACTATTTTGCGCTCGCGTGCAACACCAACCCCTGCCTGCGCACAGCTAATCACGCATGGGCAGGAGCTGTTAATCTCCTCAGTTCTCTTGTGAGAACCTGCAGGCGTAGGGGAGGAGAAGGCTTGATAAATCAAGCCCAAAGAGGTTGGAAAGACTGGAGAAAACTTAACATATATTTTACCCACAGTATTCAAATCCCATGGTGAGCACCCTGGGTTCAAACCCATGTTAAGATTACCAGATCAAACCAGATGTGCTGGTCAAGCAATATAAAAATGTAACTCATTTTGCTTAGATGGTCCCTGAAATTAAAACAGTTAACAACTGTGTAAGCTGAATGTATTTTTCATTGATTTAAATTTATTTTAAAACAGAGGATGCAGCATTTTGAGCAGATCCAAAACTGATTTTTTGTGAATAACAAACATAAACAAATCTTTAAGGAAAATCACTAACATATATAACAAAATTAAATGTACGTAAGTATGCTTCTTAATGTATAAAGCCATCTGTGTGTATACAATACAAGTTTTACAATTCCAATACAAAGGTTAAAAATTATGGAGAGAGCAACACACAATAGTCAGTGTCAGTGTCCTAAATAGATTACATTTGTAAACACATTTTACCCGTGTCTATGGGGTGTTACTATATCATTATGAGGTGGAATGGAAGTGATAGAGTGTTTTTTTTCAAGCTTTGTTAAAGCTTAGGGGATACAATTTAAAGGGGGGTTAATAGTTGTATAGAGCTTAAATTGAAATGTCTCAGATTCTACAAAGTCTTTCCCAGCTCAAGCAGAATAATTAGTGCATCTGGTCCATTGAAAAGAAGAAAAAAAAAAAGATTACTCATTTTTAATATGTATTGTGTACAGACCACATGGGATGGCGCTAAAAAAAGCTAGAAGTATATTTAAACAATCATACACAATGGGGCATATTTATCAAGCTCCGTATGGAGCTTGATGCCCCATGTTTTTAAAGACCGAATATGATCGGGTTGATTGACACCCCATGCTAGCGGCTGATTGGCCACAAATCTGCAGGGGGTGGTATTGCAATGATAAATGCCTAGAGCGTATGCTGTCAGCATTTATCGATGTGCAGCGGACATGATACGCAATATTGGATCATGTCCGCTCACACTATAATAAATAGGCCCCAATGTGTTCGAAAAATAAAATACATTTATTAAGAAAGTGACAGTAATATCAGATAAATGGAGGGACGTCTCCCTTCCTACAATAAAAAAGGTAAAATATGATGCTACATACGAATACCATCTAAAAAAATAAAATTTAAAATAAAAGATATATAAAATATGTATCCAAAATGTATCCAATGTATTATTTTGGTTGGTATTTATATGTAATATCATATTTTATCTTTTTTATTGTAGGAAGGGAGACGTCCCTCCATTTATCTGATATTGCTGTCACTTTCTTAATAAATGTATTTTGTTTTTCGAACACATTGTGTATGATTGTTTATAGATACTTCTAGCTTTTTTAGCGCCATCCCGTTTGGTCTGTATTCTGGATCTTGTTCTACTTGGGAGGCAGTAGTATCTTAGGAGGGCTTAGAAGTATCAGTTTTTGTGCATCACTAACCCCCCCCCCCTTTTTTGTATCCAATATGTATTGTGTAGCAATGTGCTGAAGTCAAGCAATTTTGTTATTTGTTATTAATATGTCGTAAAAAAAAATCAACAGCAGTTTTTTTTTTTGTTTCTTACTACAATTTCAATACTTGCTAAATAGAAACGTCAAAACTTGAACTCTGTGCTGCTCTGCAATTTTGAAACCAATTGCCCTGGATAAGACATTTCAGTCTTTTTTCCTGGTTTGGGAGTTGCAAACACAGAGGTTAAGATTCATATTTTCAATAAAGAGGCACTAAACTTTTTTAACTTTCTTTCCTCTGCAGAAAAAAATAATTTATTTTTCTTTTCACGCTTGAGTGGGCTGTCACTACCTTATAATAGAAACTGTATGGCTTGTTTTCAAAATTAAAGAGCATTTTTATTTAATAGACACAATTATTTATGGTTTCATAAACTATAAACTATACAACTAAATAATCATCTCAATGATCATTTAACACTGCAAAGTATTTCAGCATTACATATTATTAATGATTTAAGTTCACAAAGTGATAAACAATTGCTAATTATACATATCTGAAATTGTTATTACTTTCAACTATATTGTTTTCCTTTCATTTTGGCAGCATATATTTTTGATTCTATGGAAACCCC
This sequence comes from Bombina bombina, assembly GCF_027579735.1. Lineage (NCBI taxonomy): Eukaryota > Metazoa > Chordata > Amphibia > Anura > Bombinatoridae > Bombina > Bombina bombina. Next base: position 949,185,433 of record NC_069501.1, read on the forward strand.
TGAAAACCCTACAAAAAAGATCCTGTTTCTACCATTAATCTATCCAATATATGTACATCAGACAGGTTATATAATTTAATTTGACACACTTCTATTAGATTAGAATGTCATAGAGAAAGACAAAACTACAGAAGTGTGTTTAAAGGGCCAGTAAACCTAGAAAATCTGTCTGACAGCGGGAGCGAGCTACATTGAGTGTAATGGCGCGATCGGGCCGGGCTGTGACTAGACAGCTGCCCAGATGCGCTCAGAGAGAAAACCAGACCCGCTCAGTAGAGCGCAGAGGGCGGGTCTGAAAACCCTCTTTTTCAATAAAACTTTCACTGGCAATATTATGTTACATAAAGCTAGCACTAATATAATGTTATATAATTCTGCACTATGTTTACTGTTCCTTTAATGGCACGCTATAATGGTGGCCAGACTGTATTTATTTAATCAGTATTTTTTATGACAAAACATTCATTTAAAATATTTTATGGAAAGAAGCTAAACATTTTTTACTTTTAAAGTTCTTTTTATTGCATTTTTTTGTATTATTATTTTTCTGGGCAGTATTCATGAAACTTGGTTGCCTGCTATGGTTCCATCTTGCTAATCATATTTTGAGATAATCAATTTCCTCATTGAATAGCAGAAGAATAGTGTTAATCAGCCACTGAAGATGACACCAAAATGTATTAATTTTTTACACAAGGGATTTAGTATTCCAGTGAGGGCCACCCTTAGCATGCTTGCAGGGCCCTCGGCAAGACCAATTTGTGGGACCCCTCGGTCAAGCGCCCTTATTCCCGTCCCCTTGTATGCCCTGTTTCCTGTATGGCCCACCCCTGTACCAACATTCAGTGTTACCTATATAAAGAATAGCACTATATATTACCCCTCCTGATACCATAAACACTTCTTCATAAACTAAATACAGGTAGTATATTGCTCGTTCTTATACCTTCACTCCTGAAATTGTGGGCCCTCCCTAAGTGCTGGGCCCTAGGCAGGTGCCCCTGCAAAGACTTACAAAGGGCCAGATTACAAGTGGAGCGCTAAATATCGCTTGCATGCAAGCGATATTAGCGATCCACTTTGTAATGCCAGCTCACGATATTACAAGTTACAGGTTAATTGCAATGCGAATGCAAGCTCGCTCTCGAGAGCGAGCTCCTATAAGACAACATCAGAACCTGGCGCAGTGAAGGGGGTAAGTAGCGCAGTGATGGGCAGCATTTTTAAAATATATACAGTATGTATATGAATATATACATATATATTTATGTTAATATGTGTATATACACATATTAACACATAAAAATATATGTATATAATATATATTTATATTTACATTGCGGTCTATGGGAACACACAGTTTCAATACTGTAGACTGCAATGTAAAGGCACTTTTTAGTGCCTTTTTTTCTAACACCCCACTCCCACCAACTTTAATTATTTAATAAAAAACTACAATGTGCTATATTTTGAGGGCATTTGGGGCACTTTTAGAAAACTTTCGGAGTGCTAATTGCTACCGTGACCTCACTTGCTGGTAAATTACTGCACTCCCGCAAATGGGCAAATTTGCCCGTTTGCGGGAGCACAATAATTTAGCGCTCCACTTGAAATCTAGCCCTAAATGTTTTTATCGGCTAAATTGACCTGGAAAGGCCCTTGTTCCCTTTGTTTCCGCGTGAGCCTTCAGGCTCGCCGGAAACAGCAGTTACTTGTCCGCTGCCTCTGAGGCAATAGACAGACATTGGTAAATCTACCGCCATATATGAACAAAGGTTCCATTATTAATCTTTTTATCAATATATAATACCACTTTATGAAAGGAGGACTTTTTATCTGACATTGTGAGTGAGGTTTTTCCTTTGGTCTTTATATAGCTTGAATTTTAAGCTATCAAGTAACCTCTTATATCAGCAGGTAAAATAGAAATGTGTACTCCTGCTAACATTTACACAAGCATTTATAGCGGAGAGCACAGTCTCTGCAGCTGAAGAACCCCTTTATCTTGTATACAGCATCCTCCATGTTTATGCTTTCAAGAAATATGGACCAAAAAAAAAACTACTTCAAACAAGCTTTCATTCCATTCTGTACTGAAGCTAAATAAGCCTTTGGCTTTTGCTTCGGCTTTTAATATACATGTTTCAAAAACTTCAGAATCTTGCTACACTAATGCTCTGTAGCAGTTATGAAACTTGAACAACGTTTGAATTAGAAACAGAAATAAGGATTTAAAGAGACATTTTAATTAAAAATTATTCAATTTTTTACATGAAAGAGCAGCAATTAAATATACTACAAATATCTATCATCTATATATCTATATATCTATCATATATGTGTGGAACAATATCTTCGCCTCTACTGCACCACTCTACTAGATTATTGGTTTTCACTCCTTCCCACGGCAGAGTTTGCATACAATAACTCTATAAGCACCACTACCAAACAAACTCCATTCTTATCTAACTATGACTACCATCCTAACTCTTTACCCTCTTGTCCATTAACCTCAAAAAGACCTGTTATGACTCATATGTGGAAAAAATTCAAGAAGGATCCCAAATACTACAAGAGAATATCAAGATTGCTCAAGACAAATAAAATTACTATTATGATCTTCACAAGAAAAAAACACCTTCTTATCAGGTTAGGGATTATGTTTAGCTCTCCACCAATCATCTAAAAACTAGTTCTCCCACTAAAAAAGACTGGTAGTTTATATGTTGGACCATTTACAATCAAACAACAATGCAGTGAGATTAGACCTTCCAGATAGCTACAAGATTCATCCAACCTTCCATGTTTCTCTCCTTAAAGGGATACTAAACCCAGATTTTTTCTTTCATTTTTCAGATAGAGCATGCAATTTAAGCAACTTTCTAATTTACTCCTAGTATTTCTTTATTCTCTTTTATCTTTATTTTAAAAAACAAGAATGTAAGCTTAGGAGCCAGCCTCTTTTTTGTTTAGCACCTGGATAGTGATTGCTGATTGGTGGCTAAAATACCTTCTCTGATAGGGAACCTATTCTACCCCGCTATTCAAGTAGATGAAGAGTTTTAGATTGAACAAATTTTGGATTTCAAAACCCATAGACGCAGACGCCAATACCTCATTATATGGAAAGAGAAGATCATACTCATATTAAGGCTCCCAGGTTGCTGAAAGCTTTCCACAAATGACATCCATCGAAACCGGCAAGTTGAAGCTCCAGAGTGGCTTCATTGAATGTGGGATTCGGTAATCAAATATCATGACTAATCTTCAAACATGATCTAAACCACTTTAAAACTCTTGGGATTACTCTGCACCACATCCGCTATGACATCACAGGTTCCTTTAAATCCTCCCCAAACACTTAATAAACTGCTTGGTTATTAATCAAGTTATTTGTCTCGCATTAATCCTGAGAAACAAGCTATTTTTGAACTGATATTTCAACACTTAAGCCTATCTGCAGATTATATAGGGGAAGAACTACTACTCCTAATCTCATTGCTACAGCATTAGCATTCTTTCAATCGCAATGGAGCTGCAGCACAGCCATACAGCTCATGCAGGAAGAAGGGCTCAAGACACCAAGCAGAGACTTAAAGGGACATAATACTTATATGATAAATCACTTGAAAGTGATGCAGAATAACTTTAAAATCTGACAGAAAAATATCAACTGAACATCTCTATGTAAAAAAGAAAGATATTTTACCTCACTATTTCCTCAGCTCACCAGAGTAAGTGTTCTGAAAAAAAGATATCTTTAAATTACTGCCCAGCTACAGGTAAAAAAAAAGGGAAGGAAGAAATGAACAGCAGCCAATCAGCAGTCATTCCTTAAACTGAATAGGGAAATAACATGAGTGTGCATAAGACATGCTCCCTTGCAAGTCCCAGGACAGGCAAACTGATTTGTTGCTTAAAGTGCTTTACAATCGGGTGTGAATACTTAGGTAAAATATCTTTCTTTTTTACATAGAGATGTTCTTGTGATATTTTATAGTCAGCTTTTTACAGCTATGCTGCATCACTTTCAAGTGTTTCAACATTTGGGTATTATGTCCCTTTAAACTGTGTGGGGAGAATTGGCTTAGTGTGGGGAGAATTGATTTAGTCTTAGGGCTCGATGATTGAAAGCTCTCTGGGCTGGTGAGATTATTAAAGAATGCTCACCAGTCCTTCTTTTTCCTTGGTGGAATGATCTAAAGACACTTTTTACCCTAAAAACAGGGTGTCTCGCTAAGGGGTGTATACTGCATTTTCATATAAAATGTGCACAACAAAATTCATATTTTAAACATCACACAAAACAAATATTTGAACCATTCACACAAAAATAAGCAGGGAAAATGTTATTCTTAAGGTGTATCAAAAATCATAACAAAATTCTTCACCAAAAATCGTATGTTAACAAAAAAGTAAAATGTGTATGTAATTTACGCAGGAATAAACCAAATTAAATACCCACAGCGTAAATCATGATTATAGTACACTGGATGTGCAAAAATCACAAATACAAAATGCAAAGCGTAATTGTTATTTTTTCGTAAAATGGTGCTGAACATGGGCGTTCCATGTGCGTATATAAAAATGTCTCTTTAATCCCAGAGTAATTCTATAAACATTTTTGCACTGCAGATCTCACAGTTTTTTCTCGCCAACTAAAAGGTGGCAAGCTGTTCTCAAAACAATACGAACACTTATGGCCCCAATAGAAAAACAAATGCATACTAAAATATAGGCGAATGTAAGCTGCTCTATGCAGAAAGCAGCATAACGTGGGTTATATTGGCTGCAAGATTTTAATTTTAATGTGCTCCCCCTGCTCCCTGCTAACTTTGCTCTAAGGAGTGAAGTATCCCTATCCAGTGAGCTCCAATACTTTTAATAGGAGCCAACTCGCCACTCGCAGGGACTGCCCCTTTTTTACGATCATTGCATTGGGGCAGCCCTGTGAGTATTAGCGAGAAAAAGTAGGTTTGAGCTGGCAAAGATTATATCATCAAGCCCATAGTCTTTTGACTAAAATGCCATTTTAGTTTTTGTCGTATTTTAGTCATCTGAATTGTTTTAGTTTTAGTCTAGTTGTAGTCGGCTTAATCTTCAGTAGATTTTAGTCGACTAAATCTCCAGTAGATTTTAGTGGACTGAAATCTAAGGGATTTAGTTAAAGTGTAATGCATTATTTAAGCATTTCTCTATAATTTCCAAACTCATTATATACTCAAGGAGTAAACATCTAATAACCTGTTATTATTCATGGTAATAAGGTTTAAACATGCAACACAGACACAGATTTAGCTGTTGTGAGTGATATATAACATCTTTATTAAACTTAAAATTAAATAAAACTAAATTTCATAAACAAACAGAAGTGCAACTTTAAAATATAAAAAATAAATTGTAAACTGTATTGGCTGTAACGCCATTGCACATATTACTGAATATAAAAACTTTAACAGTTCTCTGCCAGTAAAGACCACAATGTACCCTGTATGTCACTGTATTTCCAAACTTGTTATATACTCTTGGAGTAATGGTTTATTAACCTGTATTTATTTATGGCATTAAGGTTTGAACATGCAATACAGTTTTAACAGATTTAAGGGGCCACTAAACCCCAAATCTTTCTTTCATGATTCAGATAGAGAATAGAAATTTAAACAACATTACAATTTACTTCCATTATTTATTTTGCTTCATTTTTTAAACATCCTTATTTGAAGAAAAAGCAATGCACATGGTGAGCCAATCACATGATGCTTCTATGTGCAGCAACCAATCAGCAGCTAGTGAGCATATCTAGATATGCTTTTCATCAAAGAATATCAAGAGAATAAAACAAATTAGATAATATAAGTAAATTAGAAAGATGTTTAACATTGCATTATCTTTCTAAATCATAAAAGAAAAAATGTGGGTGGCATGTCCCTTTAACTGTTGTGGTATATAACGTGTCTTTATTTATTTTAAAATGAAATTAAACCAAGTTTAGTAAATAAACAAGAAGATAGCCTTGTTTTTTGTTTTGTTTTTACAAAAGTGCAGTAATACGATATGGATTGATTGATTATAACACCTTGCATAAAGTGTTAATTTTTACTTTGTTTTAGTCATAGTATTTTGACTAAAATGTCATTTTGATTTAGTTTTAGTCATGGGGTAGATTTATCATAGTGTGAGCGGACATGATAATCAAAATTTGTAAAATCACTATCCTAAATACACTGCTGTAAGCAGAATCTAAAAGCATTAAAATACAAAATAGAAAGTACAAAGTTTAAATGTAATAAAACTTACATTTAAAATAAGTCTAAAGTCATACAATACAAAGCACAAGTGTAATAAAAGTAACAAAACTCTCATGTCCTACAGTGTTTTATTACACTGGGCTTGTCTTTCCTTCATATCCACAAATACAGGGAACACTCCTTAAAGAAGTATAGCAACATTTGCCTTTCTAGAATGTTGTGAGGGATCTCGCAGTGCTGGAGGAACATTTTAGATCATGTCATCTGAGCTGAGAGCTATAGCTCATCAGGCCTTTGGTTCTTTTTGCACATGATGCAGATGATGAACTTGTTTTAGGTTCAGATTTGTGGAGATGAGATAAGATTAGTTATTTTTTGAACAGCAATTTCACATACTACACCTGAGGGAGGTGTGACAAATACCAGCCTGTACTGTTTCCTTTTTTGTGGTGTACATAATAATATGCTGATTCATATATTTTTGAATAGCATGTGCTGAATTTTCATGCAGATTTCACTCTTTTTTTAACTATACCTTGATCCTTGATTTTGAACACTATACTGCAGAGATTGGCACATATCTATATAAAACATTGCGTACTGACGTTTTTAGGTAAGATATTTATTTTTTTGTTCAAATTACTTTTAAAATGTATTAAGAAAATTCCAACATGACCCTCATCTTTAAAGGTTGGACTCCCCTATTAAATAAGCATAAACTAATATTTTTTATATTTTACTAATGTCTACAAAGAAATGCAATTTGTGTTTACCATGTATACTTTTAGGTGTAATTCAAGCAATAATCCATTAATTATCTCAAGCAACTGCTCCTATCACGTCCTACACCTGACGCCCATGCATATGCAAATCTCAGAAACAGTATGCTTTCCTGGCAGGGTTTATTTTAAGCAGAGTTTCTCACAACACATGAATGATAAGATGTGTTTTATTTATAACATTTTTGTCCTAGTTAATACTAAAGGTTTTTGAGGATTCCTGCATGATTATTATCAGAAATATGGGGCACACGCAGTAATTTATAACCACACAACTGTGCTTAGAGGCACAATAAAAAAACTGGCCGTGCTGGAATCGAAGGAATATAGACGGCTATAACATACATGATACATGGTATGATTCATTGGCATTCAGCTTCTTAGTACTTATTTGAGGTACAGGAACGTTTGTCATACATTTCATTATGTCCCAACAAAAGATATTAAGCTTGATAATGAATTAAAATTGGTTCAAGAATGTAAAATATGTGGGTGCTAACAAAGCTCACCTCAAAAAATGTAAAAGTAAAAATTTAAATGCACAAGTGCATCCCAGTTTTCAATAGAATAATGTTTGTAGTACACTTGTAAATAAGCGTGTGTTAACACATGCAAAATGCATCAGTGGGGTTTATCTGTCATGTGAAGTGGTATAAACATGAGATTGTATAGTCTACAATAAATATCATGGGCGCCATGTACTAAGGCATCAAAATCATCGCACTAAGCATATCGAATGTACCCGCCGGCATTCGCACCTAGCGGATTTAACTTCATTAGTCATTACATGAATGTACTAAAAATCAACCCGTAAAATATTGCGTCTAATCTGTCTTGAAGACAATCGGATTATTGATAACATTAAAGGTTCGCTCGGTGAGAGAGAACAAAGTTACTAAGCAGTCTACGGTCTATTGGTCTATTTCTTAACCAACGTGACCACATAGGTGTAATATTCGTCATATAAGCGGCAGCATAAGCTGTTCACATGTATAAGAACATGTATTTCCCAGAAATCTTAGAAAACTTTTTTTATTCCTTTCGGTTTTTACTTTGAGAAGAAAGTTGATTTGGCTTCCTCCGGATATTATGGTACTTCAAAGAAGACTCGCAACCCAAACTTCTCCCATCAACAGAATGTTGTACTTGTTGATCTTGTCGAGTCAAGCAAACCCTCGGTTCTCGTAACAAAATTATATTATTATTTGGCAAAAAATGTATGATGCTGTGAGTGCTCAAGGACCAACCAGAAAATATTTTGAATCGTGCAAAAAACCTTTCAATGATATCAAGGGGCCTAGTTATCAAGCCGTCAACCTCAAATACGCTGGAATTCCGCAGCGTATTTGTGGCGAGGCTGATACGCCTTAGTTATCAAAGGCTCGAGACCGGCAAAAGTAGAATTTTGTGACGTAAGCATCGATCCGCCGGACTCAGTCCGACACAGATCGATTCTTACGTCACTCCAGATGTTCCGGCACATTCTCACTACTTTTGCTAGTTATCAAAAAACTAGCAGGTACGCTCGGCACTTTTACGGCCCAGCGTACCTAGTTTTCAAACCGCCACCCCTGGAGGCGGCGCATCCCATAGGAATCAATGGGAGTCTGACCATAGCGAAAGTACAAGTTCGCTGCTGACAGACATCCCATTCATTACTATGGGAGCTGTCTACACCTAACACCCTAACATGTACCCCGAGTCTAAACACCACTAATCTGTCCCCCCTACACCAACGCTACTAAATAAAGTTATTACCCCCTAAACCGCCGCTCCCGGAGCCCACCGCAAGCTACTCTATACATATTAACCCCTAAACCGCCGCTCCCGGAGCCCACCGCAACTATAATAAATGTATTAACCCCTAAACCGCCGCTCCCTGAACCCGCTGCAACCTATATTAAATGTATTAACCCCTATCCTGCCCCCCCTACACCGTCGCCACCTATAATAAATTTAATAACCCCTAATCTGCCCCCCCTACACCGTCGCCACCTATAATAAATTTATTAACCCCTATCCTGCCCCCCACTACACCGCCGCCACTGTAATAAAATTATTAACCCCTAAACCTAAGTCTAACCATAACCCTAACGCCCCCCTAACTTAAATATGAATTAAATAAATCTAAATAAATTAACCCTTATTAACTAAATGAATCCTATTTAAAACTAAATACTTACCTTTAAAATATACCCTAATATAGCTACAATATAAATAATAATTATATTGTAGCTATCTTAGGATTTATTTTTATTTTACAGGCACCTTTCAATTTATTTTAACTAGGTACAATAGCTATTAAATAGTTATTAACTATTTAATAGCTTACCTAGCTAAAATAAAGAGAAATTTGCCTGTAAAATAAAAACTAACCTAAGTTACAATTACACCTAACACTACACTATAATTTAATAAATTATTCCTATTTAAAACTAAATACTTACCTGTAAAATAAACCCTAAGATAGCTACAATATAATTAATAATTATATTGTAGCTATCTTAGGATTTATCTTTATTTTACAGGTAACTTTGTATTTATTTTAGCTAGTTAGAATAGTTATTAAATAGTTATTAACTATTTAATAACTACCTAGCTAAAAGAAATACAAAATTACCTGTAAAATAAATCCTAACTTAACCCCTTAAGGACCAGCAACGTACCCTGTATGTCACTGGCCTTTTTTTGGGACTTGATTGTTTTATAGCGCGGTCTTGCCACCAGCGTTGAGACTGCTCTATTGCACAAAGCCTGCTGGAGGGAGGGCATAAATAGCATGTTCTTGCTAGACTTGTGCTATTATGTCCTGAAAAAACCCTTAACGACCAGTGACATACAGGGTACATTGTGGTCATTAAGGGGTTAAGTTACAATTAAACCTAATACTACACTATCATTAAATTAATTAAATAAACTACCTACAAATAACTACAATTAAATACAATTACATAAACTAACTAAAGTACAAAAAATAAAAAAAGCTAAGTTACAAAAAATAAAAAAATAAGTTACAAACATGTTAAAAATATTACAACAATTTTAAGCTACTTACACCTAATCTAAGCCCCCTAATAAAATAACAAACCCCCCCAAAATAAAAAAATGCCCTACCCTATTCTAAATTAAATAAACTTCAAAGCTCTTTTAGCTTACCAGCCCTTAAAAGGGCCATTTGTGGGGGCATGCCCCAAAGAAAACAGCTCTTTTGCCTGTAAAAGAAAAATACAACCCCCCCCCAACATTAAAACCCACCACCCACATACCCCTAATCTAACCCAAACCCCCCTTACAAAAACCTAACACTAATCCCCTGAAGATCATCCTACCTTGTCTTCACTCAGCCGAGCAGCGATGGAACCGAAGTGGACATCCGGAGCGGAAGAAGTTAATCCTCCAAGCGGCGCTGAAGAAATCTTCCATCCGATGAAGTCATCATCCAGGCGGCGCTGAAGAAAAGTCTTCGATCCGGCCGATGTCATCTTCAAAGAGGCGCTGAAGAGGTCTTCTATCCGGGCGATGTCATCTTCCAAGCCGGGTCTTGAATCTTCCTTCCGCCGACGCGGAACCTCCTTCTTCACCGACGGACTACGACGAATGAAGGCTCCTTTAAGGTACGTCATCCAAGATGGCGTCCCCTCAATTCCAATTGGCTGATAGGATTCTATCAGCCAATCGGAATTAAGGTAGGAAAAATCTGATTGGCTGATGGAATCAGCCAATCAGATTGAACTCGCATTCTATTGGCTGTTCCGATCAGCCAATAGAATGCGAGCTCAATCTGATTGGCTGATTGGATCAGCCAATCGGATTGAACTTGAATCTGATTGGCTGATTCCATCAGCCAATCAGAATTTTCCTACCTTAATTCCGATTGGCTGATAGAATCCTATCAGCCAATCAGAATTGAGGGGACACCATCTTGGATGACGTCCCTTAAAGGAGCCTTCATTCGTCGTAGTCCGTTGGTGAAGAAGGAGGTTCCGCGTCGGCGGAAGGAAGATTCAAGACCCGGCTTGGAAGATGACTTCGCCCGGATAGAAGACCTCTTCAGCGCCTCTTTGAAGATGACATCGGCCGGATCGAAGACTTTTCTTCAGCGCCGCCTGGATGATGACTTCATTGGATGGAAGATTTCTTCAGCGCTGCTTGGAGGATTAACTTCTTCCGCTCCGGATGTCCACTTCGGTTCCATCGCTGCTCGGCTGAGTGAAGACAAGGTAGGATGATCTTCAGGGGATTAGTGTTAGGTTTTTGTAAGGGGGTTTTGGGTTAGATTAGGGGTATGTGGGTGGTGGGTTTTAATGTTGGGGGGGGGTTGTATTTTTCTTTTACAGGCAAAAGAGCTGTTTTCTTTGGGGCATGCCCCCACAAATGGCCCTTTTAAGGGCTGGTAAGCTAAAAGAGCTTTGAAGTTTATTTAATTTAGAATAGGGTAGGGCATTTTTTTATTTTGGGGGGGTTTGTTATTTTATTAGGGGGCTTAGATTAGGTGTAAGTAGCTTAAAATTGTTGTAATATTTTTAACATGTTTGTAACTTATTTTTTTATTTTTTGTAACTTAGCTTTTTTTATTTTTTGTACTTTAGTTAGTTTATGTAATTGTATTTAATTGTAGTTATTTGTAGGTAGTTTATTTAATTAATTTAATGATAGTGTAGTATTAGGTTTAATTGTAACTTAGGTTAGGATTTATTTTACAGGTAATTTTGTATTTCTTTTAGCTAGGTAGTTATTAAATAGTTAATAACTATTTAATAACTATTCTAACTAGCTAAAATAAATACAAAGTTACCTGTAAAATAAATATAAATCCTAAGATAGCTACAATATAATTATTATTTATATTGTAGCTATATTAGGGTTTATTTTACAGGTAAGTATTTAGTTTTAAATAGGAATAATTTATTAAAGTATAGTGTAGTGTTAGGTGTAATTGTAACTTAGGTTAGGATTTATTTTACAGGTACATTTCAGTTTATTTTAGCTAGGTAAGCTATTAAATAGTTAATAACTATTTAATAGCTATTGTACCTAGTTACAATAAATTGAAAGGTACCTGTAAAATAAAAATAAATCCTAAGATAGCTAGAATATAATTATTATTTATATTGTAGCTATATTAGGGTTTATTTTATAGGTAAGTATTTAGTTTTAAATAGGATTCATTTAGTTAATAATAAAAATATTATTTAGATTTATTTAATTAATATTTAAGTTAGGGGGGCATTAAGGTTAGGGTTAGACTTAGGTTTAGGGGTTAATAATTTTATTACAGTGGCGGCGGCGTAGTGGGGGGCAGGATAGGGGTTAATAAATTTATTATAGGGGGCGACGGTGTAGGGGAGACAGATTAGGGGTTGATAAATTTATTATAGGTGACGACGGTGTAGGGGGGGCAGGATAGGGGTTAATAGGTTTAATATAGGTTGCGGCGGGTTCAGGGAGCGGCGGTTTAGGGGTTAAACTATTTATTTAGTTGAGGAGAGGTGCGGGATCAGCAGGATAGGGGTTAATAACTTTATAATAGAGGGCGACGGTGTAGGGGGGGCAGGATAAGGGTTACTAGGTATACTGTAGGTGGCAGCGGTGTCCGGGAGCAGCGGTTTAGGGGTTAATACATTTATAAGAGTTGCGGCGGGGTCTAGGAGCGGCGGTTTAGGGGTTAGTAACTTTATTGAGTTGCGGGAGGCTCCAGGGGCGCCGGTATAGGGATAGAACAGTGTAGTTTAGTGTGAGTGCTTAGTGACAGGCTAGCAATAAAGCTGGGAAAAAGCCGAAGGGCAGCGAGATCGGATGAGTGATAGCTCTCACAGTCCGCTGCTCATCGCCCCGTGGCTTTTTGACAGCTTTATTTGATAACTTAGGCGTATTTTTTCAGGTCCGCAGCGGTGATGTGAGGCGAGCTTAGGCGGGCGTATTGGGCCGGCGAAGCCAGAAAAGTAGACGGCTTGATAACTACCCCCCCAAGTGTCAAACGAAGTCAAAATCGCAAAAGAGAAGCAATAAGCATGTGGTACTGGCAGCGGCCAACCTTATGTCACAGATTTGACAGACTTTGGGGAAAAAAAGTCCTCCAGAGGCTGGGTACGGAGGTTATCGAGGGCATCACTGATGACTGTGATAGTGATATTCGAGATAAATATAATTCAATGAAATAAAATTTATATGTATCTTTTAATTTTCCAAAAACAATATTTATTTGAGTTCATGTTAACGCTTCAAAACCAATTATAAAATGGTTGTTTGATGTATTAAATTCTTATATACTTTACACCATTAATGCTATGGAACAGAATCACATAGCTACACTTTATTTTACAAAATTATATGATTATGCATCATAACAATAGCTGTAGCATTAAAGTTGGTAGTTCATGTGCGCCATACTCATGTCCTTTATTGTCACTAATGCTACATACAAATTTATTTTACTTGGTTTATTGTTCTGCCTTTTTTTTCCAGTAATGCTACATACAACCATTGAACTATTGTTATTCAATTGTAAACATTTTAATAAACAATTTTCAAATTAATGTGTGCCACACTAATGAACTTTTCACCAAAATACTATATACATTCCCCAGTAAAAATGCATTGTCTTGAGTGACACATTATTCCTCTTCTCAATAATACTACATACATACCAGAGTAAATTGATATTTTTAGTGTGCCCCAAATAATGTACTTTCTATCAACAATGCTCCATGCATCACCATTAAGCAATGCTATTTAATTTGTTACACAATAATGTACCTTTATCACTACAGTTACATACCCCCCCCCCCTTAATATGCTACTTCATGTGAGCCACTTTGATTTAATAATATCACTAATGCTACATCCATCCAACATTAAAATGATAGTTAATGTATTCCACATAGATGTTATTTTTCTTTTACTATTGCTGCATACATACACCTGTACAATGGTGGTTTATGTGTGCCACACTATTGTACCTTTGTCACTAATGCTACATTTTTTTTTCATTTTATAACAATTATTCTGGCTTTACTGGAAATAATAGATTTTTTGCTTTATTTATGTATTTTTGAATGTAATAATGAAGAATGAAAAGTTTGTGTTAAATAAAAAAACTTATTTTATAGGTGTGTCTGCTCAATCGTCCACTTCAGCCTCTGTCAACACTCTATCTACCTACATAGGACCTAAACCATGGGCATCAACATCCCATCAAATGGAAAGTTTACAGATGAGACAACATCAACAACATGGGCAATATATACGCTCTACAACAAATACCAGCCATAGCCTATCATCTGCGGATACCGTCTCAGATGTAGGGAGCAGTACACCAGGCACAGTGGTTGGAAAAAGCACCAGTATATTTTTTTAATTTATATATATATATAGCTTATAAAATTGTTGTTTTTGATGGTAAATATGAATCAGTTTCTTATTTAAAGAGCTACTATCCATCCATATCTTGAAAATTAGTTTTTGTTTCTCCAGGAATATTTAAGTAATAATAATGTTTTAATTTCAGTTGTTAATTAATTATGTAGTTGTTAATTATCTTTTTTCAAATAGGGCTTGTAATTATCACTGAAATTAAAATGTAACTTTTATCACCAAATGTGCTTATGTCACTTGGTACTCTTTTTAAGTTAAACATAGGAAGTTTCACATGAGAATTTCAAAGGCCCTAAAGGCTGCCACTTGTCACATGCTTTTTTATTTTATTTTCTAAACAAGAGAGAGCTAGTTCATGTAGGCCATATAGATAACATTGTGATCATGCCTGTGTATTTCGGCATACACTGCACCAATTTTCTAAATTTAAAGTCAATAGAATAAAATGTCATGTGATCATAGGACAGGCATCAGATGCTTAGATACAATTACACTGAATATGTAAAAAGAAATTTCATTGAAATTTTTGGTTATGCGAAAACGTGGAATGGTTAAAGGGACAATATACACTGATTTTCATGTAACTTCATGTAATAGACACTACTGTACAAAATAATGTGCACAGACACTGATATAAAAATCCAGTATAAAACTGTGTAAAAAATTACTTAGAAACTCACAGTTTAGCTGTGATAAAACAGTTACCTGGAAAACCCGCTAAAAGTGGGTGTATAGCCAAAAAAAAAATTCCCCTTCCTTTGCATATGGAAATACTCTTTACCCAAACAGGAGCAAGCTGGAGTAGGTGTACATAAGTATTCTTTAAAAAATGTGGGCTTGTTTAGGAAAATCTGTACAATGTTATTTGAAAATAAGCTAAACTATACATTGAAAAAAAAATGTATATGTTATAAAAATGTATCATCCAAAAAATATATATGCATAGAAAAATTGAGTGTATAAAGGCCCTTTAATAAAGTAATAGCTTTATTTTAAAAATTCTAAATTTCATGTGTTGAATGTCCATTTAATCCTATTCTCGGCACTAATATTATTTTTCATGTTTCTAAATAATCAATTTATCTTTCTTCTATGAGATATGTTTACACCCAAAAATTTAGTTAATTTAGTCTGTAACACATTGATAATAACACAAGTATCCCCATGGTGACACGTAAAGAATGTTGGATAGTAGTGTTTTTTAAAAAGGTGTCCTATAAAACCTAATCTTTAATTTATTTAAAAAATGTATTTTTCAGATATGCAAGAGGAGGATGATTCATCAAGAGAGGTCATTCTGAATCTGGTTCCAATTAGTGATCATAGTCAGGAGGGTAGATCTACAGACCTTGGAAGTGTAACTCCAGACCTATCACAAATGGCACAAGATCAGGATTTTGAGATTCACGGGCCACTAGATAACCCCTCAGATGAGGATGACAATCAGAATCCTGCTGTGCATATAGCTGGAGAGCAGCCTGCACCATTGGAAGATCCAGCTCTAGATGAAATGATTAATCTTGCCCGAGGATATAGAGCTGACAGTAGGCAGGTTCAAGATTTTCTCTCTGCACATGTAGAAAGATGGGATAACTACAATCAGCAAAGATTAGAACTAGACCATGAAATCTTTGAGTGGCAAAGACTAATGGAGACAGGAAGGAACCAATAAATAAACAGGGCATTGGCAATAGCAGAAAATAATATGCAGATGGCTCAAAATACTATGCAACAGTCTATGTTAGAAATTATAAGAGATATACAGCAGGCCAGAGATTCTCCAGATCCAAAGTGGCAAAGGTTCCAGTAGTTTGTTTTTGCCTAGTTATGTCATATGTGTATATAAAAGTTTTCTGGGTTTTTTGGTTTTTTTTTTTAGTTCTTTGACTATATTTTGTTTTCTTGTTACTTATATATATAGAAATACATATATTTTCTTTTTTAAAAATGTTTCAGATTCATAAATATATCTATAAATAAGAGACAAAACCATAAAAATGAATCATAATTATATATTTATTACCACAGCATAAATAAATATAATGCAAATTTTTCAAACAAAAAATCAACAATGAATATGAATATGATACTCATGGCAAAAATTCTAATCATTTACTAATAATATTTTTTTTAATTATTATTACAAATCATCAAACTCTTAAATCTTCTCCATAGCATGTGTTGTATAGCTTTTGAACCTGTGCATTTAAATTCTTTATAGAATCCATAATATTTTGGATTTTTTCACGAACAGATGATTGTACTTGGGATCCAACTTGCACACCAGCATCTTTAAGAAATCGAAAAAAATAATTGTTCTAAATTTTGAGAAAATATTATAATAAATGCTGAAAATGCATTTATTATGCATTTGAGAAAATTATTACCAATCACCTAGATTACAAGTTTTGCGCTATAGAGGGTGCGAAACGAAACACAACAACAGTTGCGTTATTTCACCCTACATAGCACTGCCATTACACGTTTTTTAAAAACCGGCTTGTGCGTGTGATATGGTTGTGTTGAGCTCCAAACCACACAAAATACTAGCGCTGCTTTGACGTGCTCGTGAACGCTTTCCCCATAGACATCAAAAGGAAGAGAGTGTTAGAAAAAACCTGAAACACCTGAAGCGCGGAATGAAAAGCTCCGTAACGCAACCCCATTGATGTCTATGGGGAAAAAAAGTTATGTTTAAACCTAACACCCTAACATAAACTCCAAGTCTAAACACCCCTAATCTGCCACTCCCGATATCACCGCCACTGAAATAAATCTATTAACCCCTAATCTGCCGCTCCTGATATCGCCTTCACTATACTAAAACTATTAACCCCTATTCCCCCACACCCCAACATCACCCACACTATAATAAATCTATTAACCCCTATTCTGCCACTCCCTGGCATCGCCGCCACTAAATAAAGTTATTAACCCCTAAACCTCTGGCCTCCCACATCACTACCACTAAATAAACCTATTAACCCTTAAACCGCAAGCCCCCCACATTGCAACAACCTAAATTAAACTATTTTAACCCCAAAACCTAACCCTAATTCCTATTCTAATTCCCTGTTTAAAAAAAAACACCCCAAAATAAAAAAAAAACTAATCTATAATTAGTAAAACCTAATCTACCCATTGCCCTGAAAAGGGCATTTGTATGGACATTGCCTTTAAAAGGGTATTCAGCTCTGTTGCTGCCTATTCAAAATAAAAAATGGCTATTCTATAAAAAAAAAACACCCCAAAAAGAAAAAAATTACCCAAAATAACAAACAAATTATCCAATATAATAAAAATTATTCCTATTCTAATACCCCGTTTTTTAAAAAAACACCTCAAAATAATAGAACCCTAATCTATAATAAACTACCAAAAGCCCTTAAAAGGGCCTTTTGTAGGGCATTGCCCTAAAGATATCAGCTCTTTTTCTAAAAATAAAAACAAACACCCCCTAACATTACAAACCCCCACCCCCCAAACCCACAAAATAAAAAAACCTAACTAAAAAAAGCTAAGCTACATATTGCCCTGAAAAGGGCATTTGTATTGGCATTGCCCTTAAAAGGGCATTCAGCTATTTGTCTTCTTCAGCTATCAGAGGAATGGCATCTTCTTCATCCCTGCGGAGGCAGAGCAGTCAATGCGCGGAGGCGGAGGTCCAGCCTCTGCTTGGACCTACGCCTTGGACCTTCGGCTGGACCTCCGCCTCTGTGCATCGACCGCTCTGTCTACGTTGGGATGAAGAAGATGCCAGTCCCATGAAGGATAAAGATGGAGTAATCTGTATGAAGATGGAGCCGTCGAGAAGAAGATCGTTCAAGTGAGTCATTAGCAACTGTGAGTACCTAAAGGGAGGTTAATGTTAAATTTTTTAAGTTTTTTTTGGGTGGGTTTTTTTTTAGATTAGGATTTGGGCATTTCTTAAAGGAGCTGAATCTCCTTTTAAGGGCAAGAAAAAAGAGCTGAATGCCCCTTTAAGGGCAATGCCCATACAAATGTCCTTTTCAGGGCAATGGGTAGATTAGTTTTTTTTTTTAGAGTTAGGTTTTTTATTTTGGGGGGGTTGGTTGGGTGGTGGGTTTTACTGTTGGTGGGGTCTGTATTTGCTCAGGAAAAAGATCTGATTTTTTTTAGGGCAATGCCCTACAAAAGGCCCTTTTAAGGGCTATTGGTAGTTTATTGTAGGCTAGGGGGTGTTTTTATTTGGGGGGGGGGGTTATTTCAATAGGGCTATTAGATTAGGTCAGGTGTAATTTTTTATTTTGGATAATTTCATTTGTTATTTTTCGTAATTTAGTGTTTGTTATTTTTTTAACTTTAGTATTTTTTTATTTTTGTAATTTAGTATTTTTTATTTTTTGTAATTGTAGATTTAATTTTTTTTAGTAGGGTTAGGTTTTTTTAATGTGTAATTTAATTAATTTAATTGATAGTTATTTTAAATCTTAGTCTAATTGTAATGTTAGTTTAATTTATAGTTTAAACTTAGTTTTTTTTTATTTCACAGGTTTTTATTTATTTTAAGATAGGGATCTTGTAATTTTAATTTGAAGTTAGGGGGTTGTTAGGTTTAGGGGTTAATTGTTTGATTTAGTGTTTGGCGATGTGGGGGGCTGGCAATTTAGGGGTTAATAGGTTTATTTAGTAGTAATGATGTGGGAGGCCAGAGGTTTAGGGGTTAATAACTTTATTTAGTGGTGGCGATGTCAGGGAGCGGCAGAATAGGGGTTAATATATTTATTATAGTGTGGGCAATGTTGGGGTGCTGGGGAATAGGGGTTAATAACTTTAGAACAGTGGCAACAATGTTGGAGATCGGCGGAATAGGGGTTAATACATTTTATTAGTGGCGGCGATGTCCGGAGCGGCAGATTAGGGGTTAATAACTTTAATATAGTATTTGCAATGTAGGAGGGCCTCGGTTTAGGGGCTAATAGGTAGTTTATGGGTGCTTTGTGTACTTTGTAACAGTTTAGTTAGGAGTTTTATGTAACAGTCTTGTTGCGTAAAACTCATAACTACTGCTCTCAGATGGCGGTACGGAACTTGCCGTTATATGGTGTAACGCAAGCTTTTTAGCCTCACCGCAAAACTCGTAATGGCAGCGCTATTGGAATCCCATGAAAAAACTTTATTTTTTTGAGTGCGGGACTGACGTTGCGTTACAGACTAAAAGGCTTGCGGTGCAGCTATACCGACAAGACTCGTAATGGCTGCATTGCTGTTTTAATGCTGAAATAGCCATAGTTTCAGCATTAAAACACAAACGCAAAACTTGTAATCTAGGTGAATATGACTAGAGGATGGAGTTGTTGAAGTTGTGATTGTCTGTGTATATTTTGAAACATTTGTAAGTTCCATGGCAGCATTATCAGATGAATTTGTTCTGTAGATGTCACTACTTTAATCTGTTATATAGATATAAAAATAGATAAATAGATAGATTGAAGGACAGAAAGATATTTCATTATAAAATAACCACAGAAAAACCATATATTTACCTATTTGCATTGGTGGCAAAGTTAATGCAATTTCGTTTTGGACATTATTTTCCTCTGTTGCACTACCTATGAACAATTATAGCATAACCCAAATAAACACTTAAAAAATTAAAAA
This sequence comes from Bombina bombina, assembly GCF_027579735.1. NCBI lineage: Eukaryota > Metazoa > Chordata > Amphibia > Anura > Bombinatoridae > Bombina > Bombina bombina. The sequence continues at coordinate 949,205,456 of NC_069501.1, forward strand.
ATACAATCATTTAGACTAATTAGATGAATATCTTCAGTAGAAGTTAATTCCATTATTCTCCGGAACCTCCTTTTCTTGCATTTTTTAACTCGATTATCAGTTTCTACAATAACAAAACAATTGAAATCAGAATTATGTTAATAAGATCAATACCTTTAGAAATTAATTTCTGGTTTCCTTTTGTACCTCAAGGTGTATGTATGCACTATTGTTAAGCGTCTGTCACCTCCTATCTGTGGAGACAATTCTCTATCAAGCAAATACAGTGGCAAGGGTGGGGAGCTAGCCTCACTGAGAGGTGTCATATTTAAAATAGAATCAAATAGTAAGCAATGGAAAAGCACTATTGGTAGCTCCTTAATAAAAAGGGGGCTAATAAGCTGAAGGGATTATTTATAAGGGTTAGACAATAGTTTATTGAACAATACTTAAAAAACTCTGTGGTACAGTAGAAAATAAAATTGATATAAAACTAAAAAAAAACACTGATTAAAGTGAATGATGATACACGTTGAAAGTGATAAAAGTCTAATGCAAAGTTCATACCATAATATCCAAAAGTGTCCAAATTGCAATGTGATGCAAAAAATGTGAAAAAATTAAAAAATGATATGTTAAAAATATATATTTGGGGGCGTGTCCGGGCTATGGCCTAAGATGGCTGCTAAATTGGGAGCTCTGCTACTCAGAGTTACATTCCGCCTGTAATCTGTGGACCATATAGCCATCCAGCAATAATTTTTATGTTATATCATAGAGGACACTTAGCTGAATGGCTCTATATAAAAATTTTCTTTACTAAGCACACCAGGACTTCCCAACCGGACCGCTGAGTGTCTCTGGTGGCCTCCAAGGAGAGAGATCCCAGCTCCCCCCCCCGGGATACCGGGTGAACAGAGTATACTGACATCCTCTGTCATGAAGGAGATACTTACCCTAATACAGGCTCTATTAAAGGAGCGAGAAAGGCAGATATGCGAGAGGATTGATCGCATTGCAACCATTTCGGCAGTGCAGCATGGCGACAATTGGGAGACTGCTAATGCCACATTGGGCAAATGGCGCTCGGATCTGGAGAGGTCCGAGATCAAGGAGGAGAGCACAGAGGCGCTGCAAAACCTGTCTCAAGAATTCCACCCTAACCCAGATCTCGAAGAGTGTGGAGCAGAATGCCCGCTAACGGATGTGGCAGAAACGGCTGATACCGAGTGCGCAGAAGGTCGTCGGGCTGGTGTCCCTTGTGGGGGCGAGGTGGGGAGAGCGGCCGGCTCCCTGACGCATGGTCCTGCCGGGGGACAAAAGCCGCAGACGAATGGTCGCTACACTATTGTCTATACAGCCTCCGCTATGGTCGTGTCCCTACAGGGATTTGTCGAATCCTCAGAAAGCTCCCGGTATCTGGATTCCCAGGGCCATATGGCTCTATATGTTCTGAAGGAGGTGAGAGCTGGGGTCGGTTAAACTGTGGACAGCGTGACCAGGGACAGATAAAAATCCCCAAGCATATCAGTCAATGTAAACTGAACCGGAATGATGCCTGCAATGGTTGAGTTTTTACTTATATGCAGTCTGGTAGTGCCTTTGTGTTTGCGGAGTGGGATATGTCGGACATTTTATTTTATTGGCATGATGGGATTTTTTATTTCTCTCCTTTCTCCTAGACTGAATAATATGATATGTGTTGACAGTCCTATTAACCAAGTTCTCCCTTTATATTCAGTTATAACATGTTATGATATTGTGCTGTCTGATTAACTGTATTTCATTGATATGAAACATGAGGGTTATGTTATGCTATATTTTTGTATGGGGTTGTTATAACTGCTGCATATATCACATTAAGGTGCAGGCCTGAAGGAGGCCTGCGTTGCCCAAAACCCCTCAGACTAGAAAGTTATTGGTTCTATGTGAATTTGAGGCCCTGGAAAGGCCTATAGTAATTTAATGGATGCACTGAGAAGTGTATCACTACACCCTACTAAGGTATCCCCCAGCATTTACTATTACTTGCATCTATCGCCTAAGGTCCATATGAGGCCATCATTGTTTAAGTGGGGTATAATATATCTTAATTTCTATGTATTTAGGGGAACTCCTTGCATGCCATTAGTTTCATGGGTGTATAGCAGGCCCAAGAGTGGCCTTGATAACATTCCCCCCCCCCACTCCCCACCCCCTCTGTGCATTGTATGTCCGTGGTCTGAGAGTGGCCACTATTCTCTAGCTGGGGTGTTTCTCAGGTTTAATCTGCTTGTTATATTCTGGGGGGTCTCCTATTAGGGTTTGTAAAAGAAAAATGAGGTTCTTGTGTTGTTTGCACCTTCAATTCCAGGTATCTTCTATGAGGCACGGCTTCTAAAAATAGTAATGTGATAGTTATAGCATGCCTTCAGCATAGGAAGGCCTGGAGCACCTTCAGCTCATGGGTTGGATCGTGAGTTAATACCTAAATATGTTGTAAGCTCATCTGACCTTTTTTCTTTTTGCTTATTGGATGATTTTTTGTATTGTGCAAACCTGTTGTTTTACATGTTTATAAACCTCAATAAAAAATTATTTAAAAAAAAAAAAATATATATATATATCTGAAATTCTTAAAAAATCTTCAAGATGTGAAAAAAGATCCAAACTGGTGTTTTTTGATTAGATGAAATGTCATTACTAGTGTCCTGAGATGATAGTTATCCTGATTATGATTATCTTCAAAAAACCTTTATTATCTTTTTTGTTAGTGTTGATCCTCTGACTAATAAAAACTAAGTTACAAAAAATAAAAAAATATTTACAAACATTAGAAAAATATTACAACAATTTTAAACTAATTACACCTACTCTAAGCCCCCTAATAAAATAACAAAGCCCCCCAAAATAAAAAAATGCCCTACCCTATTCTAAATTAAAAAAGTTCAAAGCTCTTTTACCTTACCAGCCCTGAAAAGGGCCATTTGCGGGGCATGCACCAAAGAATTCAGCTCTTTTGCCTGTAAAAAAAACACATACAATACCCCCCCCAACATTACAACCCACCACCCACATACCCCTAATCTAACCCAAACCCCCCTTAAATAAACCTAACACTAAGCCCCTGAAGATCTCCCTACCTTGTCTTCACCACACCGGGTCCCGATCGGTCCAGAGGAGCCTCCGAAGTCTTCATCCAAGCCCAAGCTGGGGCTGAAGAGTGACGTACATCATCCGGCTGAAGTCTGGATCCAAGCGGCAAATGAAGAAGTCCATCTTCGGGAAGAAATCTTCATCCTATCCGGGCAGAAGAGGACATCCGGACCGGCAAACATCTTCATCCAAGCCGCATCTTCTATGTTGTTCCATCCGATGACGACCGGCTCCATCTTGAAGACCTCCACCGCGGATCCATCCTCTTCTTCCGACGACTAGACGACGAATGAAGGTTCCTTTAAGGGACGTCATCCAAGATGGCGACCCTCGAATTCCGATTGGCTGATAGGATTCTATCAGCCAATCGGAATTAAGGTAGGAAAATTCTGATTGGCTGATGGAATCAGCCAATCAGAATCAAGTTCAATCCGATTGGCTGATCCGATCAGCCAATCAGATTGAGCTCGCATTCTATTGGCTGATCAGAACAGCCAATAGAATGCAAGCTCAATCTGATTGGCTGATTGCAGTTATGGCCCGTCTGGTTGGTGCATCATTGCAGATTACCTCTGGAAAAAACTCAAATGATACTTCAATAGCATTATCCTCAATTTCACATCCTCTGCGAATTGCAATGTTATGCAGTATACAGCAGACCAGCATTATTTTGGCAACCTTTTTCTGGAGCATACTGCAACATACTACCTGAGTGGTCAAGACAATGAAAGTGCATTTTTAACAATCCAAAAGTTCTCTCAATGATACATCTAGTGGATCTGTGTGCCTCGTTGAATTTAACCTCACATCTTCTTCAAGATTAACATTTAGAATAATAATACAATTGAAAGATGCTACATTTTAAGACAATAGACTTTAAGATCTTACTATCTAGTTCTAAAACATAATTAAAGGGACAGAGCAATTAAAACTACACTTATCGTATATAGATTGAGAATGCATTAGTGGAAAAATAATTACCTAAAAGTCATCCTTCGGCACCTCTCCATCCTCAAACTTCCGATATAACCCAGACTGATGCAAGATATAGGAATCATGGCAGGACCCAGGGAAGTTGGAATGGACACTGATTATTTTAATGCTATGGTCACACACCATCTGAACGTTGAGAGAATGGTACTGTTTTCTATTACAGTAAACTTTTTCATGCTCATGTGCCAGTTTTACTGCAACGTGTGTGCAATTGATGCCTCCAAGTACATTGAGCTTTCCGGACATTCCATGAAAGTTGGACTTCACAGATTGCCACTCTTCAGGAGTTGATGCAAGGCATACATACCTTGGAAAGACCACCATCAATGAGTGTATTACTTTTGTTAGGTGCCTGGAAAATTCAGACTGGCTTATACCAATTATGACGCTAGACACATCCTGGAAAGAAACAGTGGCAAAAAAGTGTGATGCTGCCAACAGTTTTAAGAGTCCAGGTATGGCTTGTGAACGCGCTGTCATTGGCTCAAGGTATTCTGCTATTTCGTTGTAAAGGTCCATTATAGCTTCTCTGTCCAAACGGAATCTCTGGATAACCTCATGATCAGAAATGGCTTTGAAATTCATTATTTCCAACAGGTAACTGTATAGCCCTTCTTCCTTGTAATTGAATAAATTGAAAGATAAACAAATGTAAAAGTGTCTCCATCTTCATTCACTGCTGGCAAGCTAATAATGAAATTATTTTTGTCTACCCACTTAACTTAAGTACTTCAAACTGGCGTCAGTCTGATACCACCTATAGTTTCCTAAATGGTCGCAAAGCAAATCACACAAAGTGAAAGCGAAAGTTTGAGCGGACAGATTGGTTGTAACATTGATCATTTCTGTTAATAGCTGATTTTATGACGATCGATGGTTTAGTATGTGAAAAAAGGGTTCGGTTCGATTAGTTGCGGAAAAGTACGATCACAGATGAAAAAAGTGGTTTATAAATTTGGGCGCGGCTTGGTAAATATGATTTTTAGTGCGCGGATTTTGACGCGAAAATACACACAAAAGATCACTTTGATGCTTAATACATGGCACCCCATGTGTTATATTGCCTGCAATACTTCAATTATATGTTTAAAGTGTTGGGGAATACACCCTAACAGGTAATGGGGTTAATAGAAGGGGCAAACTTCAGACACAAGACACATAATATGGAGTCAGCATATACCAATATACAATGCAAATCTATGGTAGAAGTTTAGATGGAGCAAATACTTAGGTCGTGATAATGGTGGTTGTTGAAGAACCGGTGCAAAGCCTTAAGCAGTTTCAAATTTAACTGGTTTGAGGTTACTTAAAAAATGATTAATGTAGAATATAATGCTGGCTATTTCTGGCAAGAAATCCCTTCAGGGTGTGTATGTCGATACATTTTTAAAATATATTATCCACCCCTTCATAATCTCACAGATCATAGACCAATATATTTCAGAGGCTTAGCTGCCATCTTTAGACCTAGAGCAAGCAAAATCCTTAAATGACCCTAAATCATTTCCAGAAGTTAAGGATCCCATCAAAGCTCTTCCTTTTGGTACAAGCATGGGATCTGATAACATCAATAATAATTATTACTCTATTTTTTCAAATCTTTTAATGCCTCATCTTCAATTCTTATTCCATTCACTTGACTACTGTGCTGCCATGCCTCCTACAAACTATACATGACATATTGACATTCATTCACGAACAATCATAATAATTGTCTGTGAATGAATGTCAATGTCATGGTTGTAAATGATGCCTGATGAGCCTGTCACATACCTCACAATATTTCAAAATTTAAAAGAGGGACACCCCGCACTGTTGTCAGTCTGCCGTGGCACACCTGAGGATCTCTCACGGCACACTAGTGTGCTACGGCACACTGGTTGAAAAACCTTGAGATAGAGCATGTAATTTTAAGACACTTTAAAATTCACTTCTATTTTAAAATGTGTTTCATTCTCTTGGTATCCCTTGTTAAAAAATAATACGCACATATCCTACACAAATGGGAGCTAGCTGCTAATTGGTGCCTGTATATATTTGTCTTTTGTGATTGGCTAACTAGCTGTGTTCAGTTAGCTGTCAGTAGTGCAATGCTGTTCCTCACATTTACATATCTACCCTTCTGCAAGGTTAAAAGTTAATGGTCTTGTTTATGATCACTTTTTGATGGTACTCCCCAGGACTGCCCACTTCCCACCACACACATCTTTTTATACTCTACGTGCACTAATGGAGGAATTTGATCAATTTTGGGCTTTGTCCAGTTTTCATATAAACAAAACCTTAAATTTATATATATACCTATACAAGAACATGAACCTTTAAGACATATTTAGCTTGAAAAAAACATGTAATTAAATGTATTAAACATTTAGGTTTTGCTTTATTCCCCTCATTTCAATTATATTTCATGAGAACTATACCCCATTTTCTTTTTTCGAATGATCTCCACTCATGGAAAGATAAACTGATCTCCTGGTGGGAGATCTATTTAAACAGAATAAATTAATATCCTTCCTAAAATGCTTTTAATTTTACAAACTTTCCTGTTTTCCTTCCTACCTCATATATACGTAAAATTCAATCTATCATCAACTACCTTATATGGGAAGAAAACAAACCTAGAAAAGCATATTGCAGCTAGCAGTGGATATGGGTGGTCTGGATACTGAAGATTTTTACAGAGTGTTTTACTTTCAGACAGTCATACACTGGTCTAACAGCTCCTTTTAAAAGGTGTCAGGTTTGTTTTACTGTTTCATATTGTAAAAAGAGATCTGTTAGATACAGGTAATTTTGGCTTCCATGGGGCTGATTTATCAAGGCCTGAACGCATCCGTATGCATCTGTTTCCGCATGAGCCTTCTTAAGTCTACTGCTCCATTACTCGTCCACCACCTCTGAGGTGGCAGATAGCAATCAGCCCAATCGTATACGATCGGGTTGATTACCACCCCCTGCTAGCAGCCGATTGTCCGCAAATATGCAGGGGGCGGCATTGCACAAGCAGTTCACTAGAAATGCTTGTACAATGATAAATTGCGACAGCATACGCTGTCGTCTTTTATCGATGTGCGGCAGACATGATCCGCTACAGCGAATCATGTCCACTCACACTATGATAAATCGGCCCTTAAGAGTGTAGATTTAACCTGCTGTCCTTTGAGTTCCTTGCTATTTTTTTTACATTGTTCAAATCAATGAAGAATCAAATCAGCCAATAGGAATGCAAGGTACGCCATTTTGAAATGGGTACCTTGCAATCAACTTCAGTGTACGGCGTGATCGTATGAAGAGGACACTCTACGCAGGATATCATCGCCGTCTAGGATAGTTCCACTCCGCTGCCGCCGGGATAAAAATAGAAGACATCCCCAAGATGGATAAAGGTGTCACCGTCTGGATGAAGACTTCTTGCCGCCTGGATGAAGACTTCTTGCCGCCTGGATGGAGATGGATGTCCGGACTTCAGGAACCGTGAGTAGATTTTATGGGGGTTAGTGTTAGTTTTTTTTTTTTGCATGTTTTTTTTTTATTAGGGATGGGCATCGTAAAAGAGCTGAATGCCCTTTTAAGGGCAGTAAAAGAGCTGAATGCCCTTTTAAGGACAATGCCCATACAAATGCCCCTTTAGGGGCAATGGGTAGCTTAGGTTTTTTTTAAACTTAGGTTTTTTATTTTGGGGGGTTGGTTGGGTGGTGGGTTTTACTGTTGGGGGAATTTGTATTTTTTCCTAGGTAAAAGAACTGTTTAACTTAGGGCAATGCCCTACAAAAGGCCCTTTTAAGGGCTATTGGTAGTTTATTGTAGATTAGGGGTGTTTTTATTTTGAGGGGACTTTTTTATTTTTATAGGGCTATTAGATTAAGTGTAATTGTTTTTATTTTTGATAATTTTGTTTATTATTTTTTGTAATCTAAGTTTTTTTATTTTTCGTAATTTAGTGTTTATTTTTTTTTTGTAATGTTATTTATTTTAAAAATTTCGTAGTATTAGGTTTTTTTAATTTTAAATTTAGGTTTTTAATTTGTAGGTTGTTTAATTTATTTTATTTTATTAGAATAGTTATGTCAGGTTATTTTATAGTTTAATGTTATTTTTTTTTTTTTCATTGGTAAGTTTTTATTTATTTAAAGATAGTTATATTGCAATTTGAATTTAAAGTTAGAGGGGTGTTAGGTTTAGGGGTTAATAGTTTAATTTATTGTTTTGCGATGTGGGGGCTGGCGGTTTAGAGGTTAATAGGTTTAGTTTAGTAGTTATAATGTGGGGGCTTGGAGGTTTAGGGGTTAATAGCTTATTATAGTGTTGGAGATGTGGGGGGCGGCAGATTAGGGTTTAATAGGTTTATTTAATAGTCACGATGTGGGTGGGCAGCAGATAAGAGGTTAATAAGTTTAATATAGTATTAGCGATGTATGGGTGTACTTTGTAACATTTTAGTTATGAGTTTTGTGAAACATTTTTGTTTCGCAAAATTCATAACTACTGCTCTATGATGGTGGAATGGCTCATGTCGCTATAGGCTGTAATGCAAGCATTTTAGCCAGACCGCACAACCTGTAATACGTAAAATCCCGAAAATCCTGCACTCAAACATAATTTTGTGCTGAATGGACGTTGCGCTACAGGCTAAAATGCTTGCGGTATAGCTATACTGCCGCGACTAGTAATATACGTTCCCGGCCATTCCACGCGCAATGGCTAATTTTACAGCGGTATAGCCATACCGCAAAACTTGTAATCTAGCCGTATGTTCTTTGCTTAGTTGTTTTAGTATTCAGCTCCCATGTTGCTTGGATTCTATTCCGACCTAAGCCTTGTTTTGCTCATTTTAAACCTTTGCTGCCTGCCCTGACCTTTGGATTTTATTTGGACTTGAACTTGTGCTGACTCCCCTGACCTTTGGTCTTTCTAATTCTGATATTTGGTTATGCAAATTTGGGCTGTGTTTGTATTCACCTACTATTAATAAACTGACTTTGTAAACTTAACAAGGGGTACAGATTTTGATAGTAATTACATATACTTGAAGTCTCCCATATAGGTCCTTTATGTTGGTTGCCTAATTCCATTTATATCCGCAACTTTTAAATATGTTTAACATTTTGGGATGCATTTGCAGTAAATAGTTCTTCTATTGCAATTCCTTTCACCCTGTTAACATCTTTACCACACAATGTATTAATACTGTGAGGCCTAGAACCAAGATTGTCTTTAAAATGGGACACTAGTGTCATTACCCCACTGTACAATGTTTAAACGATGGAAAGCTAAAACTATAGTAGTCCTTGAGTGATATAGGTAACAATTTATGAACCATCCTAAATATACACAGTTCATATATTTAACAATTTTCCACATAAAACCAGTCGATCAATCAAGCAACTTAACAGTGGTCCCTATTAGAGGATTCTTATCAATTATGAAGAAATTACTACCCAGCTGCCATCCTGCACATTGGAAACGATAACATAGCTACAATGTGGACAATATACTGGCAACTGAATAAAACTCCTCTTTTTTACATATTCTAGAATTAAATTAAAAATCCTACTTAGATGGTCCTTAACTCCCAAACATCTAAGATGTATTTACCTATCTTTGCCTGGGCTTTGTTAGAGGTAGATATGTGCGATTCTGTTCGGTTCGATTCGGAAATTCGGCAAATTCGGCGATTCGAATCGAACCGAATTTCCGAATTAAAATTTTGACGAATTTTCCGAATCGAATCGAATCGATTTGTAAATTCGGATGGCCATTGGATTAGACTAGTATTGTACAGTATGTTAGGTTAACACCTAATATACAGTATAATACTATTCTAATCCCACCTAACACTTAGCGAAATGCCGAATTTCCGAACCGAATTGAACCGAATACAGCCGAATTTCTTCTAATCCGAATGAATCCAAAATGAATCCGAAACGAATCGATTCAAACTTTTCCGAATGCGAATCGATCCAAACCAAACTTCGAAAAATTCCAAATTGATTCGAACCGAACGGAATTTTTTCGCCATGCACATGTCTAGTTAGAGGCACTGTGAAAAGAGTGGCACAATGCTCCATATTTGGTGGTCCAGTCCTATACTTCACTCCTTTTGCAATAATATATAACTATTTGCTTAGGGCATTTTACTGTGCACAGTTACCTTAGTTTAAAAAAAAACACAAATATAATGTCATATCACTAATTGTTAGGGAGAAGAAAAAAAAACTCCAACTAGGCAAGCCTAGATTCAAAGAACTACACACTTACATTTACTTATCTTAGCAAAGGCAAGTTAGACTGCTTTGTTATATCTCCATTGGTAGTTGTAAGGCTTTGCATTAAACGGGCAGTGACCCTGTACATCTGCTACCTGTATGTACCATTACACAGCTTAGAACATGGAGCCCTATGACCAATAGATATTTGCTAACTTGAAAGACAAGTTGAGACAAATTTTAAGCAGTTAAGTTTCCTTGGGAACAATTTTTACTTTAAAATGTAGGTGTGTCTTACTGCTCCACTTAAGACAAAAGCCCACTCCACAATTTTTATGCAAGCAACAAGTATGATTTTTATTTGTGAGTGGAGTGACAGACAATGGCTAGATAATCACATTGGCCTTCTTCATTTTTGTTCACTTGACTTCTACAGTCTAAGAGACCGAATTATCATATGTTTGTCGGACCTGATCCGACAGTGCGGATCAGGTCCGTCAGACATCGCTGAATGCAGAGAGCAATACGCTCTCCATAATCAGCATTGCACCAGCAGCTTACAAGAGCTGCTGGTGCAACGCCTCTCCCTGCAGACTCGCGACCAATGGGCCGCCAGCAGGGTGGTGTCAATCAACCCGATCATACTCGATCGAGTTGAATTTCCGGCGATTCCTGTCCGCCTCATCAGAGCAGGCGGACAGGGTTATGGAGCAGTGGTCTTTAGGCCGCTGCTACATAACTGCTGTTTCTGGCGAGCCTGCAGGTTCGCCAGAAACACGAGGCATCAAGCTCCATTCGGAGCTTGATAGATAGGCCCCAAAATAATGTGTGATATTCTTTTATTGCTAAACAAAGCAAATATTTATTAAACAAATTACATTGTTAAAGGGATACTAAACCCAAATTTTTTTCTTTCATGCTTCTGATAGAGCTGCAATTTTTAGCAACTTTCTAATTTATTTTTATTATCAATTTTTTTTGTTCTCTTGCTATCTTTATTTGAAAAAAAGGCATCTAAGCTAAGAAGCCAGCAAAGTTATGGTTCAAACCATGGACAGCACTTGTTTATTGGTGCTGTCCAATTAGCAAGGACAACCCAGGTTGTTCATCAAAAATGGTCCGGCATATAAACTTACATTCTTGCTTTTCAAATAAACATACCAAGAGAATGAAGAAAATTTGATAATAGAAGTAAATTAGAACGTTGCTTAAAATTGCATGTTCTATCTGAATCACAAAGAAGAAAATTGGGTTCAGTGTCCCTTTAAGTTCAAAGGGATCAACTTTGTTGCCTCCATATTCATCTTGTGATCCACAAAACAGAATATTATGTGATTGATTATACTGAACTATTATGACCTAAGCTTAATCATTCCTTGGCCATAGAATAATACTTCTACATACAATATGTTTTAGTGGTTATATGGAGTTTGTATACAATTTTTCAAATATGGCTCCATTTTGTACTTGTTTTCTTATAAATATAAATACATACATATATATATATATATATATATATATATACACACATATATATATATATATATATATACACATAATTAGACATGTGCGCGCTCGAAAAAAAATTTCGGCTCGTTTCGCTTCGTTTTTTTTTTTCTCGGTTCGATACGGTCAAATTAATTCGGTATGTGTACTTTATTCGTTTCGGTTCCGTTCGTAATTTAGTTAATTCGTTCATTCGGATTCATTCGAAACCGCGATTCAAATTTTGGACCGATTCGTAATTTCGGACCGATTCGTAATTTCGGACCGATTCGTTATTTCGGACCGAATTTAATTTCGGGCCGAATAGTAATTTATGACCATTTCCCGTTCAATTCTTATTTCGTAAACGATTCGTTTCGATAATTTCATATACATTCAATTTCTTTTTTCAAATCGATTAGATATTATTTAATCATATCAATATTATTCATAAATGAAATGTATTGTATGTATTCCACTTTTAAATGACTGTAATATATTAATAATAAATACATTTAATATGTCATTTAAACACTTATCATTATATTTATAATTATTTAGACTGTGCAGTGTGCAGTGTGCACTGTGCAGCCAATCAGGCAGCCTGGTTGACAATTATGCTTGCATCACTCCTGCACACTATAGCCACACCCATGTAACTAATATCTGTTTCTTTATAATTTTTGTGAGTTGAAGAGAGCAGTTTGATATTGGAGAGAGAATGTCTTTTAGAGAAATTGGTAGTGTTCATGGAGGTGATAGGGACAGTAGAGATAGGGACAGTGTAGCTAGGGAGAGTAGAGGTAGTGATATTAGAGAGAGTGGACGTAGGGATAGGGACCGTGGAGCTAGGGAGAGTACTAGTAATAATAGGAGTCCGACTCTAGTGCTGCTGAACAGCGTGCCACTTCACCAAGGCATAGAGGGCCAATGTTTACGCCAGAGGAAAATTTGTGTCTTGTGTCTGCTGTGCTGAAAGTCCGGCACATCTTGTTTTCCTCTAGTGTTTCCTCCTTGGCAAAGCAAGCGGCATGGAACACTGTTCGTGATGCTGTCTTTGCAGTTGGAGCAGTGGACCGGACAGCCGCCTGTGTCAAGCACCGGTAAGTTTCAAAAACAATTTTCTTTTATAGTAAAAAACTAACTCTAGTGTGTGTTAGCCTGTGCGTACATACTACACAGTCCTAAATGTGTAAACTAAAGAAATAAATTCAATTAATATTATTATTCATTGTCATGGCATCTTTATTTGAAAAAGCAGGAATGTAAATTAAGCTTAAAGGGATAGTAAACTCTGAAAATGTATTTCATGATTCTGCTAGAGCATTTATTTTTTAACCCCTTAATGACCACAGCACTTTTCCATTTTCTGTCCGTTTGGGACCAAGGCTACTTTTACATTTTTGCGGTGTTTGTGTTTAGCTGTAATTTTCCTCTTACTCATTTACTGTACCCACACATATTATATACCGTTTTTCTCGCCATTAAATGGACTTTCTAAAGATACCATTATTTTCATCATATCTTATAATTTACTATAAAAAAACTATAAAATATGAGGAAAAATTGAAAAAAAACCCCCACTTTTTCTAACTTTGACCCCCAAAATCTGTTACATATCTACAACCACCAAAAAACACCTATGCTAAATAGTTTCTAAATATTGTCCTGAGTTTAGAAATACCCAATGTTTACATGTTCTTTGCTTTTTTTGCAAGTTATAGGGCAATAAATACAAGAAGCACTTTGCTATTTCCAAACCATTTTTTTTTTCAAAGTTAGCGCTAGTTACATTAGAACACTGATATCTTTCAGGAATCTCTGAATATCCATTGACATGTATATATATATTTTTAGTAGACAACCCAAAGTATTGATCTAGGCCCATTTTGGTATATTTCATGCCACCATTTCACCGCCAAATGCGATCAAATTAAAAAAAAGTTAAATTTTTCACAATTTTAGGTTTCTCACTGAAATCATTTACAAACAGCTTGTGCAGTTATGGCACAAATGGTTGTAAATGCTTCTCTGGGATCCCCTTTGTTCAGAAATAGCAGACATATATGGCTTTGGCATTGCTTTTTGGTATTTTGAAGGCCGCTAAATGCCGCTGCGCATCACACGTGTATTATGGCTAGCAGTGAAGGGGTTAATTAGGTAGCTTGTAGGGAGCTTGCAGGGTTAATATTAGATTTAGTGTAGAGCTCAGCCTCCCACCTGAAACATCAGACCCCCTGATCCCTCCCAAACAGCTCTCTTCCCTCCCCCACGCCACAATTGTCCCCGCCATCTTAAGTACTGGCAGAAAGTCTGCCAGTACTAAAATAAAAGCTATATTTGTTTTTTTGGTGTTTTTTTTAAAAACATATTTACATATGCTGCTGTGTACTATCCCCCCTTAGCCCCCAACCTCACTGATCCCCCCCAAACAGCTCTATAACCCTCCCACTCTAACTTAATGGTGCCATCTTGGGTACTGGCAGCTGTCTGCCAGTACCCAGTTTAGAAGAAAAAATGTTTTTGTTTTACATTTTTTTAACTTTTCTGTAGTGTAGCTTCCCCCCACACAAAAACCAACCCCCCACCCCTCCACAATCTCTTTTTGTGCTTTTTTTTTTGTGCTTATGCCACTTTTAACTTTTTATTCATTTTCCGTAGTGTAGCGGTTCCCACCCGCTCCCGCCCCGTTTACGCGCCCGCCCGCCACCCTCCGTGCGTGCCCCCGACGGTCCCGCCACCGATCTCGCCCCCCCTCAAAATCACACGGCACACCGATGGCCGCCCACCCGCCTCCAAAGTCGGCTCCCACCCACCAACGATACCGGCCATTGATGTCCAGAGAGTGGCTCTCTCTGCATCGGATGGCCATGTAAGGTTATTGCAGGATGCCTCCATATCGAGGCATCACTGCAATAACCGGAAAGCAGCTGGAAGCAAGCAGGATCGCTTCCAGCTGCTTTCCACACAGAGGACGTGCAGGGTACGTCCTCAGGCGTTAACTGCCTTTTTTTTGAGGACGTACCCTGCACGTCCTCAGTCATTAAGGGGTTAATCAACTTTCTAATTTACTCCTATTATTATTAATTTGTCTTTTTTCTCTTGTTATCTTTATTTGAAATTGTAGGTTGATAAGGTAAGGACAGGACAGAGCCTGCCCATTTTTTTGTTTTAGTACCCTGGCGAGCTTTTGAGATTGGTGGCAACATTTAACAAACCAATAAGCAAGTGCAACCCAGGTTCTGAACCTAAAAAATTATCATTCCTGCTTTCAAATAAAGATTCCATGTGAATGAAGAAATAATGACTTACTATTATATCATATAATTGTTTAAATTTTCATCTCTATCTTGAAATAAAATGTTTGTGTTTACTGTTTATTATCCATTTAGGGCTTTTTTTATAATATTTACAGAATTAAAGATGGAAACTTTGCCCAACCAAGACCAAATATATTCATTTTTTGGATTATATATATTTGTCTTCTCATGATTTATAAATAAAGGGATAAACTTTAATCAACTTTATGAGGCACAAAGTCAGATTCAAACGTAAAGGGACACTGAACCCAAATTATTTCTTTCATGATTCCGATAGAGCATCAATGGGTTTTTTTTCAACTTTCTAATTTACTCCTATTATCAAATTTTCTGTGTTCACTTGGGGGTCAATGTATTAATGTGCGAGGGGACATGATACGATGTAGCGTATCATGTCCTCCGCACATCGATAAATGCCGACAGCTGCTTCATAACTTTTCCTGCGAGCCTCAGGGGCATGAAGCCCCGTATGGAGCTTAATAAATTAACCCCTTGGTAACTATCTTTATTTGAAAAAGAATGAATGTAAGACTATGAGCCAGCCCATCCTTGGGTAAGTACCTGGGTAGTGCCTGATGATTGTTGGCTAAATGTTGCCACCAATCAGCAATCGCTATCCAAGATGCTGAACCAAAAATTGTTCTATTTCGTAAGCTTTACATTCCTTCTTTTTCAAATCAAGCTCCAAGGAGACTGAAGAAAAAAAAATAATAGTAGTAAATTTTAAATTTTATTACAATTGCATGCTCTACCTGAATCGTGAAAGAAAAAATTTGGTTTCAGTGTGCCTTTAAATATTCATTTATAATTTTTGTTATACTTTTCAATTTATGTATATTATCAAATTCACTTTGAGCAGCGCCGTCCTCGTGCTTTTCTCGCACAGTTTCCTCTACTTTCCACTGCACATTCAGCGTTGGTTGTAATATTTTTTAAGTCCAGGTATGTTTTTCTCATGCTGCAGTCAGTCTCACTCTCTAGTATGCGCATGACTGCATCAGCCAAACATACCTGTCCTTATAATATAAATATCTTATTGTTAAAGGACCGCTCATGCAGTTTAATAAATAATATAATTAAGAAGTAGCTAATAAAAATACAATACAATTCTAACACTTCATTAAAATGTATATAATTATTTTTATACCAATTTTTTGTTTATGGTCCCCTGTATATGTGACAGATATCATCCAATCACAGACTATGGGGCATATGTTGTATCAAGCTCCGAATGGAGCTTGATGCCCCGTGTTTCTGGCGAGCCTGCAGGCTCGCCAGAAACAGCAGTTATGAAGCAGCGGTCACAAAGACCGCTGCTCCATAACCTGTCCGCCTGCTCTGAGCAGGCGGACACACATCGCAACAATGCAACCCGATCTAGTACGATCGGGTTGATTGACACCCCCCTGCTGGTGGCCTATTGGCCGCGAGTCTGCAGGGGTGGCGTTGCACCAGCAGCTCTTGTGAGCTGCTGGTGCAATGCTGAATACGGCAAGCGTATTGCTCGCCGTATTCAGCGAGGTCTGTCGGACCTGATCCGCACTGTCGGATCAGGTCCGCCAGACCTTGATAAATATGCCCCTATATGTATACCCTGTGAGCTTCTGCACATGCTCAGGAAGTTATTACATAAAAAGACTGTAAATTTATATAAATGAAGTAAATTATTAAATGTATATACTTAAAAGGACATGAACCAATATGTTTCTTACACGATTCATAATATAGATAATTCAATTTTAATTAAATAACTTTCAAAATAACTTATATTATTTAATTATCTTCCTTCTTCTTGTTATCATTTGTTGAAATGTTTTTCTAGGCAAGCTTTGGAGCAGCAGAGAAGCTATTTTCTCGCTGTTGATTGGTGGCTGCATATACATATATTTCAATTTTGATTGGCTCACCCAGGTGTTTTGTTAGAAAACATTCGTGCATTGCTGCTCCTTCAATATATGATACCAAGAAAATGAAATAAATTAGAAAATCGAAGTAAATTCGAAATTTTTTGAAAATGATATCCTCTATCTGAATCATGAAAAATATTTGGTTTTCTTTTCATGTCCCTTTACATTTCCAATTATCTGATCTAGCTGATTCAGAATCATAAAACTTTATTTTGACTTTATAGTCCATTTCAATGTATACCAGATAAGCAAACACTGTACTAACTTTAAAAAAAACATATTTATTTGTTACATACCTAAATTTTACAAGCATATAAAACAACAATTATAACCTGTGAATTTATATATATATATTTCTATTAATCTATCCATCTCTATAATATAACTTTTGAAAAGTCTAAAAATCCGGGGTAAAGGTCAGGCACTGTCAGTCATTTTCAATAGCTCCGCTGGTATTCTCTTGATGTATCAGATGCAAAATGTAATAAATCCTTATTTTCAAATAAAGTCATTATAGTTTTTCAATGGTTTTTTTTTATTATTTTCTAACTAAAAATATGTTTTTATTTGATTTATAGGTATTATGATTGCAGGGCGATGGTCAAAAGGAGATTGTCAATGATGCACTCCACATCAAAGAGTGTGCGTTTCAACAGTTGGGATAAGGAGGTGCGGGACAAACTTCTTCAAGAGTCTGTTGTCACTGGTGTCCGTAGCTCAAGTAGGAGAGACGAATCTGTCAGGCAAAAGAGAGCTGGTGAGTAAAATTAAATATACAATTACTTTGATTACTTTGCATGGGTGTGGAAATAAAAAAATAAATACAAGGGAATAAAGTGGAAGACAAGACAATCGATTTATCCTTTAGGTATTACAATTTACTATTCTAGTTTTTTTTTTAAAACAAATAAAGAAAGACCCATATCTGTAAGGCAACAATAAGGTATGACGGTAGTTGCATTCTAGGCAGCATACATAGTTACATACACATATGTCATAACTCAACTTCCATCATCCACATACATTTTTTGTGTATGTGAATTGTGTATGTGAAAGATGGAATATGAATGCATCTGGCATAGTTGTATATGACAGAATCAAAATCACACTTTATATAAGGCCGGTCAGGTAGCTCAATTGGCAAAATGCCCTGACTACAAAAGCCTGTTCAAAGATACAAAGGTTCAAATCCCAGCAGGGCCAACTCAGCCCTTAATCCTTCTGACGTCATTCAAATGAGTACCATTAAATTTATTAATAATAGCAACTATAACTATTCACCTGCTGATTTGGTTAATTTTGAGAGTGAGCGCTGAAAATGCGCTTCAAGAGTTTGAGTCCCACTGTGAGAAAGGCGCTATATAAATTCTAGTTATTATATATACATATCATCCTTCTACCTCACCATGGTCCTTCTTTTGTGTTCCCCTCACTCCCCTATGCCCCTTCATTTGTTGTTCCCCTATATCCTTTTTCCTCATGTCACCTTTCTTCTCTTTCCCTCCCAAGGCCCTTTTTTTTTTGTCTTTCCCTACCTCACCAATACCTGAATTTTAAACGCTGTGGCCTTTGCATTCTTTTTTCTGTAATGTGACTTCAATTATTTAAAATATAAAAAATCGACCATCACATTTAAATGCCTATTATGGGCTGTTGACAAGATTTTCTATATATATATTTCACTACCTGGCCTGTATAGGTTTTTTGGAAATTATGAATCATTCATCACTAATAACTATTGTTCACTAATACACGTGTTAGACTTACCTGTCTCTTATCCTTGATGTTTTCCAGATCACCAAAAATACTCTGCAGGGCGATCATCAGCCCCAAGCACTTCTCAGCCTAGTTCTGGTAAGTACCTAAATAAGGAATACAAACATAGGTTTTAGAAAAAAAAATGGATTGAAGATTCGATTTTTACTCCCACAGTATTACATTCAAATAGTACCCTGTCCCAGTTCCCTAGCCCATCACTAATAACTATTGTTCACTAATACACGTGTTAGACTTACCTGTCTCTTATCCTTGATGTTTTCCAGATCACCAAAAATACTCTGCAGGGCGATCAGCCCCAAGCACGTCTCAGCCTAGTTCTGGTAAGTACCTAAATAAGGAATAAAAACATAGGTTTTAGAAAAAAAAATGGATTGAAGATTAGATTTTTACTCCCAGAGTATTACATTCAAATAGTACCCTGTCCCAGTTCCCTAGCCTTTTTCTTGGCAAGTTTCCATGATCAAGTGTTGTGCTTAAAGATATAATGAACCAAACATTTTTCTTTAATGATTTCATACTAGAATCTGCTAGAACAGCAAATGAATCTACTCAATTGATACTCAAATTTTCTTTGTTCTATTATTATCTTTATTTTACAAACCAATAATGTAAGCCTGGTCCCCGGGTATTTTTTTTCTTTCAAAACCATGCATAGCGGCATAGTGCTTGCTTACATTCTTGATTTATAAAATAACAATAAGAAGACAACAAAACAAATGTTATGATAGGACTATAAATTTATAAAGCTGTTTATATTTCCTGCTCTTTCAAAATATTGAAAGTCAAATATTTGTTTTATTATCCATTGTATCACGATTTTTATCTAATGACTTTCATCAGCCTGATAATGATTCTGCCGTCCATCCACTTGTTGCGACTATCAGCTGACCATTCTCAGCCAAATGTATGGCACACTATTCACCTTTTCATTAAATATTTTTTTTGCTATGCTTTCCCATTTAAAAAAAATAAAAATGTTAGCATTCAAAATAAATATTGATGTCTTCACACAAACGTATTATCTATAATTTAGTATACCTTGGCTTGTGCTGATTTTATTCTATCTTTAACAGTGTCAGTAACTCGGATCCCACCAGTAGCAGCCTCTGGAAGTAGAGAGATGTCCACTACTCCTCCACGTAAGTTATAACAAACTGAAAATATAAACAAACAGGACAGGCAATAATTATCTGGACATTTTATTTAATAAAGCCTTTACTATAGCAAAAAACATCAGCTACAAATTATTTATTACGCAATATTTCTAAAAAAATTAGTTAATTGAATATAACTTTTAATTAGATTTGACAGAGAAATAAAATATGTCCATCCTGGATATTAAAATATATTTGAGCGAATAATGTATAATAAAAGTTTGTGGATAGTCTGTTGCTGTCTCTTTCTTAGATATTATGAAAGAAATCTTTTAGCGAGAGTCTTTCTATGTCCACAAATACATTGGTTTGCATACAACAAAATAATAACATTTGATTACTGTTTCATCTATTTCAGAACTACGAGGCATGTATGCAGGTGGAAGCCATACCAGTCGACTGCAGTCACCAGTCATTACTGTAGAGGAAAGTGATGGAGAAAATTTTGAACTAACATGCTTCTCGCCATCATCATCTGTGAGCGTTGTCCAACCATCAACACCACATCATGCCCCCTTTGTGGATGAGACAGTGCAGAATCAGCCACCTCAACCGGAACAAGACAAGCCAACAGAACTGGAAACACAACATAGGTATAGTCGGACGGAGGAGTTTGACAAAAGCGGTTGAAAATATGAGAAAGGATTTACATCGACACATAGACAGGGCATTAGCCCGTGTCAACAAAGAACAGCGCCAGGCAATAGATCACATGCATGAATCCATTTTGGATACAATTTATCTACAACATCAACACAATGTTCCATCACATGAAACATAGCTTGAAGTTTAATATAATACTTAATTTTATGTCTCACAATTACTAGCTGTGATACTTATTATTTTTCAGAGGTTTCAATTGAAAGTTAAATTAAACCTTCTTTAGATATATATGAGCAGCACTCCATGCCGGTTTTAGAAAAATTATTTTGAAGTACACATGTATTGATAATACTTACCCGTGAACTCCTTGTAGCATCCTCTTTTTTAAGGTCTGTCTCTTTCTCTCTCAAAGTAAAGTCTACAGTTTTTCTTTAGTATTCTCTTAAAAATATTAGAAAGAAACAGAGAATATTTGATAAATAAATGGAAATAAATGATGGAATGTGGATTAAGTGGTAAATTTAAAAGTCACTCACTTGTTTGTGCCTCTATGCAAAGCATTAATATTATTGTATTTTTTTCTTATGAGGAGCAGACTTCCAGAATGACAACACTGTCCTAGAGATTAACCGTATTTTTTTGCGTATGGTAGCAGCTGGCTGATTGTTAAATCTATATTTGTTTGTAGCACTAATATTTGATCTTAGTGCCCAAAAATATTATTCATAGTTGTTAATCAAAGTTTTTTTTTTAATAAAAATTAAGACAATAATTTTGGATAACAGTCTCCAAAACTCACACTAACTAATAAAAAAATGTGTGGCTTAACTCGAACTGTAACTAATGTGTGACAATGCTTACAACAGAAACTTTTTGTGTAAAGTGTAAATATGTGTTTACAATTGTAAAATTATGATTAAGGTGCACTTTTTAATTATAAACGATTGAAAAAAAATTGTATACACTAATACAAATGCTTGAGCAAGCTTGTTTAGGCTAAATCAAGATATAAAAAAAAATAATAACAAAAATTATAAAGAAAGTCATTACAAAGTGGAAATGTTAATAAAATCAACCATCACACCCTTGGGAAGTAAAATAGCTGTGAAATAGAAAGGACTTTTTTGGTGGCCATTCAATGACAAATCATCACATAACATTTAAATGTGTATTATGAAATATTTAAGGTTGAAGGTCACATGACGTTAACTTTAAATTAATAATATGAATCAAAATATTGGTATTTTTTGGCCTTAGCTTTTAAGTTTAAATTATTTGGAATTTGTTTTACATTTTTGGATGGATACCCTGCTGTAGTGGGAATAATATATTATGTCTCAAAGAGGGGTAGAAAATATTGAATTTGGGAAGTTACTTGATTGATGACCTCTAGCTAACTACAAAATATAATCAAAATAAGAGATCTTTTGGTTTAGGAGACATGATGATTTGTCATGTAATGACAACCAGCAAAGCCAGATTAGCCTAATGGGATACCAGGAAATTTCATGGTGGGTGGCAGCAGCTATGGCTAGAAAAAGTAACAATTTAAAGTGCTGATTAATGGATGTAATTGGGCTTTACAGTGCATATAGCAAGAATATGGGGGAAAATTAATTAAAAAATAATATACTATAATTCTGAAACTAAATATTGGGGGGAAGGAGTATCCCAGTAATATCACCTTTGAGAAAAATTGAATGTGTGCATTATACTGAGTGAACAGAAAATAGAGCTGTTCTCCCAATTTTCCAGGGATGATTTTAATTCCCAGTCCAGTACTGACTGGCACACTGCACAAGTGGGTCAGCAGGAAATTATATCCAATTTTTAATCAGAATCAAAGCTGAGAGCTGGGTAACCCAGCTTTGGTAGATTTATTTTTAAAAATGTCATCTGCTCCAGGAGCTGGGGGACAACTGTGAACAATGAGGTGAAAGTGTATTTCCTGTGGTTGAAAATACACGTTCACTGTGGACGGTGGTTGGGGGACAGGATACTAGCTCTTGGGCTACCACAGACAGGACAGGCCACAAAAACCTCTTTTCATCCCAAAATGTCAAGGGATCTGTTCTGGAAGGCAATAGAGGTTGAGATAGGTAAAGCTTAACCATGTCGGCAGCTTTGCTCTCTTTCATCGGGGGCTCTCTAATGTCTCCAACCAATGTGCCCAGTGTATCAGCCCAAAAAGTAGCTGCTGTGGTGGGACGAGGACAAGCAGTAGTGCTAGGGCTTTTGGTTTTAGGTGAAAGAGTATCACTATCAGACTCTATCATCTCTTCATCTTCCTCTACAGGTGACATTTTTTTTTGTCTATCACGCACCCTCTGTATCAATTTGTCCCTCCATGAGGTCAAGCTATTTGTATGGAGTGCTATCTTTCCCTTTACTCTAGGATCACAAAGTGTGGCTAATGTCGATGCACTCTTTTACGTGCCGAGTCAGTTGCTCCTTCAACTTCCTTATAAGGGCAGCAACATCATCATGAATATTACCACCAGGCAATACTTCCCTATTAGTAAGGAAATTATCTAATAGGTTTGAGAGGTGAGTGAAGAGGGGAATGACTTGTGCCAGGCTAGCGTTCTCTTGGCTTAAATTTTCTGTCACGGCCCGAAAAGGTGTGAGGACTGCCACTACCTGTTCAATCATGGCCCAGTTATCCCTGCCCAGTGGTCTGTCAATGCCAATGGAATGTTTGTATGCCATTGCATGGATTGCCTTTTGCTGTTCTAATATACGCTCCAGCATATCTAATATGGAGTTCCATCTAGCACTCACATCTTGTTTGAACCGGTGCTCTGCAAGGCCAAAATTTCTCTGTTCCTGCCTAAGGAGATGGCTATCTTTGACACTATGATGGAAGTGGCCAGCTATTTTTCGGCAACACTCAAAAAGTGTTGCCAACCTTCCGGTGTCGTGATCGAGGGCAGCCTTAACAACCAGATGCAGTACTTGCGCCGAACAACGTATACCCACAAACCCGCCCTCCCGTAGCGCCTTTAGCATATTGGTGACAACAAAACCCATTTGTGCCTTTGTCCCTGCCTGCTCTCCAAGCCACTGAGCCACCATATTATTCAGTGCATGTAGGATGTTCTGTGAGGTGTGCTGATGATCCATCACCTCAGCATGCAGGAGAAAGGAGCGGTACCACTTGGCTACTGCACCAGTCACTGAGGCTGAGGTTTTTGAGCCTGAACTTTTGGGTGATATAACTGGTGGTGACACATTTGGCAGCCACCAATGTGCCGGCAAAGACAGGAAGGCATGTTGGCCACTAGGAGCATTCCATAGGTCAGTGGTGAAGTGCACTGACTGACCAGCAGCCTTTCCCAGCTCCTCCTTCAAAACAACAACGCATGACCGGTAAAGTGAGGGAATTACAGATCTACTAAATGTGGTACGAGCAGGAACTTTATAATGGGGTGCAACTGCCTCCATAAGTTGTTTAAAGGGGTCCCCTTTCACCTTATTAAAAGGAGCCCCTCCAACCACTATGAGCTGGGCAATGAGGCGTGTAATTTTTCGCACCTGCTGTCTTGACATCCGACTGGAATGAAATACACCAAATTGCTCCATTGTGGGCTGGGTGGATTTCATGTGATGTTGGCTGACACTGATAGCAGCTGCACCAGAAGAGGCATGATCACCCTGCCCCTTGTGATTCCTACTGGTGGTGAGTGTGACACTGCTAGTAGTAGTTCCCCTAGTAGTGCTGGCTGGAGCAGAGACACCACTTTCTTCCCTTAACACCACTGGCTTGTGATGGGTGCGAATGTGTTGGTTCATTCCTGAATTGGTCAGATGCCCCAACACTCTACCCCGGCTGACTTCTCTACCACACAATTTGCATTTGGCTTGGCGACCATCACCAATAGCCTCAAAATGCTCCCACACTTGTGCACGACGGATACCTTTGTCACTGTGCAGTGAACAATCTTTTGTGACAGTTTCTTTGGGCGCACATGCTGTAGCAGCTTCTTTTATTTTTGTTATATCATGGCCTTCTCTCTGTGACCTAACAGGAGGAGGCCTAAACATTGAAGGGATGGTGGGAATGGAGGAGGTTAGTGGCCTACCAGTAGTGGCAGGTGTACTAACTACAATCTGGCTGGGAGACTCAACACGAGCTATTGGAGAGCTCGGTGACACTGGTGGTGACGATGTTGGAGACGGAGGGGAATACAAATATATAGAAATAGGTGAATTATGGGCAGGGTAATAGTGAGTATGATCATCTGGTTCTAAATTATAAGATGACACTGATTCATCCATGTCAGTAAACATGGATTTATCACTAGCGACATATGTTGGGGAGCCCTCTTCTCCCTGGTGACTACTGGTGCCCTCTTCACTTATATCAATAGCAGATGGACTATCAGTAATGTTGGCACTGGCAGTAGTGGTGTTGGTGGTGGCAGTATCAGCATGAGACATTTTTTCTTCCTCATACTCAAATACTTCACGTTTGGGCTGCTTAAATGAATGTTCACTGGAAAAAGCCTGCATTGGTACTGTTTGGCTTCTACTGTAAAACATTTTAGTTGGCAACACGGTACTAGAACTGGACATAGCAGAGGTGGTGACACAACTGGCACTAGTGATTGTACATGTTGTTTTGGGGGTAGGATCCAGAAAATTAAGACACCGCCGAAATACAGACTGCTTCCTGGTCTCAGAGGAGGACCTATCAACCCTGCTAGAGGATTGTGAACTTAAATTTTGACTTAAATACCTTTGAAATTTAGAGGGTGGGCTCAGATGACTACTAGTACTACTGCTAGTGAATCTACGAGTGCTTTGACCTCTTCAGCGCCCGCTTGGATCAAGACTTCAGCCCGATGATGGACCTCTTCAGCCCGATGATGGACCTCTTCAGCCCGATGATGGACCTCTTCAGCCCGATGATGGACTTCTTCAGCCCCCACTTGGGCTTGGATGAAGACTTCGGAGGCTCCTCTGGACGGATCAGTGATACCCGGCATGGTGAAGATAAGGTAGGAAGATCTTCAGGGGCTTAGTGTTAGGTTTATTTAAGGGGGGTTTGGGTTAGATTAGGAGTATGTGGGTGGTGGGTTGTAATGTTGGGGGGGTATTGTATGTTTTTTTTTACAGGCAAAAGAGTTGAATTCTTTGGGGCATGCCCTGCAAAAGGCTCTTTTAAGGGCTGGCAAGGTAAAATAGCTTTTCTATTTGTATTTTAGAATAGGGTAGGGCATTTTTTTTATTTTGGGGGGCTTTGTTATTTTATTAGGGGGCTTAGAGTAGGTGTAATTAGCTTAAAATTGTTGTAATCTTTTTCTAATGTTTGTAAATTATTTTTTTATTTTTTGTAACTTAGTTCTTTTTTATTTTTTGTACTTTAGTTAGTTTATTTAATTGTATTTATTTGTAGGTATTTATGTAATTAATTTATTGATAGTGTAGTGTTAGGTTTAATTGTAGATAATTGTAGGTATTTTATTTCATTAATTTATTGATAGTGTAGTGTTAGGTTTAATTGTAACTTAGGTTAGGATTTATTTTACAGGTAATTTTGTAATTATTTTAACTAGGTAGCTATTAAATAGTTATTAACTATTTAATAGCTATTGTACCTGGTTAAAATACATACAAAGTTGCCTGTAAAATAAATATTAATCCTAAAATAGCTATAATATAATTATAATTTATATTGTAACTATATTAGGGTTTATTTTACAGGTAAGTATTTAGCTTTAATTAGGATTAATTTATTTAATAAGAGTTAATTTATTTTGTTAGATAAAAATTATATTTAACTTAGGGGGGTGTTAGTGTTAGGGTTAGACTTAGCTTTAGGGGTTAATAAATTTATTAGAGTAGCGGTGAGGTCTGGTCGGCAGATTAGGGGTTAATACTTGAAGTTAGGTGTCGGTGATGTTAGGGAGGGCAGATTAGGGGTTAATACTATTTATTATAGGGTTAGTGAGGCGGATTAGGGGTTAATAACTTTATTATTGTAGCGGTGAGGTCCGGTTGGCAGATTAGGGGTTAATAAGTGTAGGTAGGTGGGGGTGACGTTGGGGGCGGCAGATTAGGGGTTAATAAATATAATATAGGGGTCGGCGTTGTTAGGGGCAGCAGATTAGGGGTACATAGGGATAACGTAGGTGGCGGTGGTGTACGGAGCGGCAGATTAGGGGTTAAAAAAATATGCAGGGGTCAGCGATAGTGGGGGTGGCAGATTAGGGGTTAATAAGTGTAAGGCTAGGGGTGTTTAGACTTGGGGTACATGTTAGGGTGTTAGGTGCAGATTTAGGAAGTGTTTCCCCATAGGAAACAATGGGGCTGCGTTAGGAGCTGAACGCTGCTTTTTTGCAGGTGTTAGGTTTTTTTCAGCTCAAACGGCCCCATTGTTTCCTATGGGGGAATCGTGCACGAGCACGTTTTTGAAGCTGGCCGCGTCCATAAGCACCGCTGGTATTGAGAGTTGCAGTGGCGGTAAATTATGCTCTACGCTCCCTTTTTGGAGCCTAACGCAGCCCTTCTGTGAACTCTAAATACCAGCGGTATTTAAAAGGTGCGGGAGAAAAAAAGCATGCATAGCTAACGCACCCCTTTGGCCGAAGAACTCTAAATCTAGCAGTTAGTTTGTAAAACGATATTCTACCAAAGAGGTCAAACAGGTTCAAGAGGTGGGGGATTAATCGGTCTGGGTCAGTTAGAAAGACTGTCAGATCATCTGCGAAAATGCTAAGCTTCTGAAAAGTCCCCTGTATGTATATGCCTTTGATGTCGCTGCTAGTGCGGATGGCCTCGGCAAGTGGTTCAATGGCT
Organism: Bombina bombina; assembly: GCF_027579735.1. Taxonomy (NCBI): domain Eukaryota; kingdom Metazoa; phylum Chordata; class Amphibia; order Anura; family Bombinatoridae; genus Bombina; species Bombina bombina. The sequence continues at coordinate 949,232,821 of NC_069501.1, forward strand.
AGGACAAAAAGGAGGGGGATAATGGGCACCCCTGTTGGGTGCCATTTCTAAGGGCAAAGGGTCTGAAACTGAATCCCAAGCCTCTAACCCTGGCTGTTGGCTGAGAGTAAAGGGCTCCCACCGCTCTTCAAAAGACCTCAGGTAAACCCGCCGTATGAGGACTTCCATCAAGTACTCCCAGCGCACCCTGACGAACACCTTCTTGGTGTCGAACGACAGGGCGAGAAGTGGTTTCTCTGTGCCTCTGGCCTCCGCAAACACGTTAAGAAGGCGGCGTGTGCTGTCTGTACCCTGCCGATTTAATACGAAGCCCACCTGGTCCCTATGTATGATGTTGGGCAATAGCTGACCTAATCTAGTGGCCAGAATCTTAGAGAAGATCTTAATGTCGAGGTTGATGAGCGAGATTGGCCTATAACTTTGGCAAAGCATTGGGTCCTTTCCCTCTTTTGGGATGGTCAATATAGAGGCTTCTTAGTATTCTCGAGGTAAGAAACCAGTCTCGAGGATTTCAGCATACAACCGCTGCAAGTATGGAATCAGGAGGGGGGCATATGATTTAGAAAATAAGGGGGTAAATCCATCTGGGCCAGGGGCCTTATGAAGTTTTAGGGACTTAATGGCTTCCTTGATTTCTAAGCTTGTTATGGGGTTAGCCAAGCGTTCAGCCTCAATGCCATCTAATTTGGGGAGATGGAGGGAGGACAGGAAATCCTTAATGGCATGCGAGTTTGCTTTATGTGTGTCGGGGCAGGTTTCCAAGTTATACAGCTCACTATAGTATGACATAAAGGCCTCTCCGATATCTCTAGGGGCATGTGATGTTTTCCCCGCGTAGCAGATTTTTTGGATTTATGCAGCCCTAGTTCTAGCCCGGAGTTTGGTCGCTAAAAGTCTGTCTGCTCTATTACCTTGGTAATAAAACAACTTCGGAAACTTAAGTAAAGATTCTTGTACCCTGACCATCTCCTTGGCAGTGATTTCAGATCTGATTTGACCTATACGTGTAGCTAGTGTGGGGTCAGGATGGTGTTTATTAATGGGTTTCTAGGGGTCTAAGTTCCCCAAACAGTTGAGCCAATATGGCTCCTCTCTCACGCCTCAACCTTGAAGCCCGTTTCAAGAAAGTTCCCCTGAGGAAAGCCTTTAGGATCGCCCAAAGAGTAGTGTCATTAGTTTGTTTGGTGTCATTAAGTTTCAAAAATTCTTGTATGTCTGATGCAGTCTGTTGGGACCAGGGGTTTTTAATCAAGTGATCTGCTAGTCACCAGGATCTCAGACAGACCCCATGGGGGAGTGGGTTAACAGTGGCAGTTACCATGTCATGATCCGACCAGGGGCATATCACAATCCCAGCAAAGTGAGACCTATCTAGGGTCCAAGGGTCTGTAAACAGATAGTCTATGTGGGAGTATGAATTATACACTGTTGAATAGAATGTATAATCTCTCTCTGTAGTTTGTAGGCACCTCCATATGTCAAAATAGATGTGTCTCATTAGGAGATTACAAAATCTCCTGGAGAGGAGGCTGGCCCCTTTGTCTGAGTCTGTTGGGTGTTGGGGGCATAAACATTAACTAGGGTGTAGATGGTATCGTTCAGAGAACATATGATAATTAGGAACCTACCATCTGGATCCCTTTCTACTGTGATAGGGGTATATTTGACGTCTTGTCTAATAAGTATAGCTACCCCCCTTTTTTTGTTAGTGAATGAAGCTGTTTCACATATTTGGTATATGTTTGATCTAAGAGTGTGGGGGGACGGTTCCATCCAGTGTGTTTCTTGTATGTAGGCAACTGCTATCTTATAATTTCTCAGTTGTCTTACCAGCAGGCTCCTTTTGGTGGGTGAGTTGAGTCCCTTGGCATTCAGGGTGGAGAATGTCAACTCAGTCATAGGCCTCTAGTTATCAAGACGTCAACCGCAAATATGCTGGAATTCCGCAGCATATTTGTGACGAGGCTGATTCGCCTTAGCTATCAACCCCTACTGCCCGGCAAAAGTAGAATATAGTGACGTGAGCTTCGATCCGCCGGACTCAGTCCGACACAGATCGATGGTTACGTCACTACAGATGTTCTGAATGCAAGTTCGGCACAATCTGACTACTTTTGGTAGTTATCAAATAACTACCAGGTAAGCTCGCAGCTATTCCGGTCCAGCGCACCTGGTTTTCAATGGAGGCGGTTGATGCCATAGGAATCAATGGCAGTCCGACCATAGTGAAAGCTCATGTTCGCTGCTGCCCAATATCCCATTGATTCCTATGGGAAACGTCTGCACCTAACACCCTAACATGTACCCCGAGTCTAAACACCCCTAATCTGTCCCCCCCACACCGCCGCAACTAAATAAATTTATTACCCCCTAAACCGCTGCTCCCGGACCCCGCCGCAACTATAATACACATATTAACCCCTAAACCACCACTCCCTGACCCCGCCGCAACCTACATTATACATATTAACCCCTAATCTGCTGCCCCCTATACCACCGTCACCTACATAAACTTATTAACCCCTATTCTGCGGATCCCGGACCCCGCCGCAACTAAATAAATTGTTTAACCCCTAAACCGCTACTCCCGGACCCCACCACCACCTATATTAAAATTATTAACCCCTATCCTGCCCCCCTATACCGCTGCCACCTATATTAAAATTATTAACCCCTAAACCTAAGTCTAACACTAACCCTAACCCCCCTAACTTAAATATTATTTTAATAAATCTAAATAATATTACTCGTATTAACTAAATTAATCCTATTTAAAACTAAATACTACCTATAAATAAACCCTAAGATAGCTACAATATAACTAATAATTACATTGTAGCTATTTTAGGATTTATTTTTATTTTACAGGCAACTTTGTATTTATTTTAACTAGGTACAATAGTTATTAAATAGTTATTAACTATTTAATAACTACCTAGCTAAAATAAGTACAAAATTACCTGTAAAATAAATCCTAACCTAAGTTACAATTAAACCTAATTAAATAAATAATTACCCACAATTACCTAAAATTAAATTAAATTAAATAAACTAAACTATAGTACAAAACCCCCCCACTAAATTACAGAAAATAAAAAAGAATTACAAGAAGTTTAAACTAATTACACCTAATCTAAGCCCCCTAATAAAATAATAAAGCCCCCCAAAATAAAAAAATGCCCTACCCTATTCTAAATTACCAAGTAACCAGCTCTTTTACCAGTGCTTAAAAGGGCTTTTTGCGGGGAATTGCCCCAAAGTAATCAGCTCTTTTACCTGTAAAAAAAAATACAACCCCCCAACATTAAAACCCACCACCCACATACCCCTACTCTAACCCACCCAAACCCCCCTTAAAAAAACTAACGCTAACCCCCTGAAGATCATCCTACCTTGAGCCATCTTCACCCAACCGGGCCAAAATCTTCATCCAAGGTGCGCAGAGGAGGTCCTTCATCCGGTAGAAGTCTTTATCCAGGCGGCGTCTTCAATCTTCATCCATCCGGAGCGGAGCCATCTTCAAAGGAGCCAATGCGGAGTCATCCTCTTCAACCGACGACTGAACGACGAATGGAGGTTCCTTTAAGGGACGTCATCCAAGATGGCGTCCCTCGAATTCCGATTGGCTGATAGGATTCTTTCAGCCAATCGGAATTAAGGTAGGAAAAATCTGATTGGCTGATTCAATCAGCCAATCAGATTGAAGTTCAATCCGATTGGCTGATCCAATCAGCCAATTGGATTGAGCTCGCATTCTATTGGCTAATCGGAACAAGGTCGATAATGGGTCAAGGTCGATAATGGGGCCTAAAGGAGCCCTACTATACTAACTACAAGAGGCCCTGGTAACAGAAAGTAGGAATAAAGTCAAATAGTGGGGGTCTCAATGGAGTGTATGAAAGGTTATGTTAGTCTAAGGAGTCTCCCTGACTTTCACTTAAAGGTTTAGCCCAGTCATTGTAAGATAGGGTGGTGTGGGATCTTATGGGTAGGGTGGGGTATTTAGTACGAGTTTAGAATACGACATATTGCAAATGGATACCTGGGTGGCGTTTTAACCAGTATATAGAAGCTTAGCACTTCTATTAAACAGAGAATAGATAATTCCCAACATCAACAGAGGAGCTATTAAACAAACAATGAACTATTAACATATGTAGACAACAAAAGATATATCTGGTGGACTTGGAGCAACTGTGCTCCAAGGTTTCTCTCTCGTCCGGGAGAGCAAACTGTAAAAGATACTGTATGTAGGTGTTAGGCCTTGTAAAGACCCTGAGCGTGTATCTCAGATAGAAGTCCCAGAAAGTCCACTTGTCTCTCAAACAAAAGTCTAGTTACAGACGATCACCCATCATGGGGGTTACGACAAGTAGCAGGCTGTAGTCTAGGAGGCTGGGAAGGCCTGCAGGGAAGAGGTTTCCATTCTGGATCACCAGCTCTAAGGGAAGAAGTCTTGAGGAAGGAATTTCTAGATCCGCTTGATTTTCTGGAAGGAGTCCCCATTTTTGTAAGAGGAGTCGGGCGTTCTCAGGAGTAGCAATCGTGTGCAGGTGACTATCCTTAGTTACTAGGAGCTTCACTGGGAATCCCCACTGATATCGTATTCCTTGAACACGGAGGATTCTGGTATAGTCTGCATAAGTTCTCCGGAGAAAAAGCGTATGAGCTGAGAGATCGGGAAATATTTGGATTTGTTCAAATTTTTCTGGTAGAGTTTTGGACCTCATATCCACATTAATAAGTTGGTTGTTGAATGTGAAATAGTGTAGTCTGGTCGCTACATCTCTTGGTTTATCGGTTGCTAAAGAGCGCGGGCGCGCCACTCTATGAGCCCTATCCATCAAGAGGTCAGAGTCCTTAGCTTCTGGAATCATTTCTTTGAAGAGTTCCTTAAGGTAGCTCTCCAGCTCTTGGGGGGAAATGGATTCTGGGACCCCTCTAATTCGTAGGTTATTCCTCCTGGACCTGTCTTCAAGGTCCGCCAGTTTGGCTTCCAAGGATGAGATCTGGCTAGCCAAATTTTTGAAATAGGAAGGGAAGTTAGTGTGGTCAATAATTAGGTCCTCTTGTTTTCGCTCTAAGGCATCAGTCCTTTCGCCAATTGAGGCGATGTCTTTCTTTAGATCCGCGTGGGATCTCTCAAACTTTTTGATCAAGGAATCATGGTGACCTGCTAGTAAAAATGTAATGGTATCAATTAATGGCAGGGAGTCCTCAGGAGGTGGTCTATTGTTGTTGCGAGTGTTTCCTAATGCAGCTTCCCGCAAGGTTTTATATGTGTTGTTAGAGTCCAACATATCATCTTCAGAGGGGTCCTGCTGAAGCGAGGGAGCTGGGTGAAAGTGATCTAAGACAGTCTTTTTATGGAGCTTTTGCGACTTTGATTTTCGTCTCTGGGGTTGAGACATGGCATATTTCCTCTACTCTGTAAAGGCTCCTAAAGTGTATAGCAGCGGCCAGGCTCCTATTGGGAGCTTGCACGTCGACAGTGACTTCCTTCCTGAGCAGGACTCTCACATATGGATGTATATAGGTGTGGCCTGCTACTCTTGTTGGGTATTATTTATAACTCATGGGTAAATCTTTAATCCTCTATGGTGGCATGTGTAGTATGTAGGCCCTTCCCTCAAACGTGCATCTTGTTAGTGCGGGGCCGAGGCCCACTCTCCAGGGAGCTTGTCTCCTATCGACGATGCTGGTGAAGGGATCAGGGATATGACCCACCTGTCATGGCAGGTGGGAAAGGGGGGAGAGTGGGTCGAAGGTCTAGTGTGGGGAGACTGCTTGCGAGAGACCTGGTCCTTGGGTCTGACCTATTTAGGCTTATGGGACTTACTATCCTGAATTCCACAGACTCTAGTAAGGCTTTGTGTATAGTTGCCCCAAAGTCAATAGTACAGAAGTATGTCTTGGAAAGTACTCTCACACGGAAGTCTATACTCCCCCTAGGCTTAATGACAGGCCCAGTTGTGATATATGACCCAGGTGGTTAAGGCCGTGAGACAGGGGGGGAAATTTCCCCTAAGCTATTTGGGGGGGGGGGTTCCCAGACTGTTGGGGCCAAATGGTATTTAGAGAGGATATTCAGAGTAGCCTGTAATGTAGGCCTTAATGCCACATGGGCAAATAGTTTCAAAGTGTAATTATGGCCGGGTGTAGAAAGGCCTGTGAAAGAGCATAATGGGGGCAAATGGTGTAAATTTCTCTTACCAGTGGCCACTGGGCTAAACGCCTTAACGATGGTGCCCACTCCTCCAAAACCCCACCTAACCTCTTTCAAGATGCGGAGGCCTCTGTTACAAGTGAAGCCGTGTGGGCCGGAACCGGGTAGATGCAGGCCCGAAGATTGAGGCAGTGAGCGGGTCGGCGTGGGTCCGGTTAGCATCCTCCTCAGCACAAATGGTGTGTGTGTCAGCCCCTCGGTACCTCACATGCGAGGTTGTGTCACTCAGTAAGAAGAGGGCCCCATGGAAGATGGTGGATCTTCGCGCCAAAACTTCAAGTTTGGGAGGAACTGCGTGTGAGGAGACTTTGTCAGGTCTGTTCAAAGCACGGTAAGCTCAATGCTCTGGCCCGTTCCAGTGGACCCTGGGTACGTGCTAAGTTAAGCGCTCATATGTAGCTCCCCTGGGGACAGCGCTTCTTAGGTCTGGCTGGGCTGAGGGGTCTTCTGGGGTCTCAGGTTCAGAGTGCGGGTAGCAGTTTAGTCGCTCCACTTGTGGTCTGGGAAATGCTAATCTTCTGCTCCAGAGCGGATCCCCGACCCTCCGGAGCCAAGGGAGGCCACTTCTGTCTAGCTGGAGTGAGACCTGGTACGTGTCCATCTCGTCCTGCAGCTCTTTGGATCTGGTTTCACTGCTATCAGTCCAGGGTAGCTCTCTTAGTTAGTGTCAAACAAGTTAGCACTTAGATGTTCCCAAGAAAAAAAAATAAAAGGGGTAGAAAATCACTTTTATCATTCAAAAGCAGAGAGTTCACTCCCAGCACGACTGCTCTCGCTGGCGGCTAACTCTGCTCCCCCTCTCTTTTGCTCTCTCTCTCCCCCCCTCTTTTGCTCTCTCCCCCCTCTCTTTTGCTCTCTCACCCCCCTTTTTTGCTCACTCTCCCCCCTTTTTTGCTCTCTCTCCTCCCTATCTTGCTCTCTCTCCCCCCCACTTTTGCTCTCTCTTCCCCTCTTTTGCTCTCCCTCTCCCACTCTCTTTTGCTCACTCTATCCCCCCCTGTCTTTTGCTCTCTCTCTCCCCCCTCTCTTTTGCTTTCTCTCTCCCCCCTCTCTCTCCACCTCTCTTTTGCTATCTCTCTCCCCCTCTCTTTTGCTCTCTCTCTCCCCTCTCTTTTGCTCTCTCTATCTCCCCCCTCTATTTTGCACTTTCTCACCCCCTTTTTTGCGCTCTCTCTCCCCCTCTATTTTGTGTTCTCTCTCCCCCTCTCTTTAGCTCTCTCTTCCTTCTCTTTTGTTCTCTCTCCCTCTCTTTTGCTCTCTCTCCCCCCTCTTTTGTTCTCTCTCCCCCTCTCTTTTGCTCTCTTTCACCCCTCTTTTGCTTGCTCCCCCCTCTTTTGCTTTTTCTTCCTCATCTTTTGCTCTTTCTTCACCATCTTTTGCACTCTCTTGGCCATGCCCACTCCCGGCTGATCACACCCCCATCATGGTGGCGCCCATCAGCCACGCCCCCACCATGCACGCTCCATCCAGCCACACCCCCATCACGACATGCCCACCCGGCCATGACCCCCCATCACGGCCGCTTTGGACCACTATCTCTACTGCGCATGACAGCTTCGGACAAACATACTTGGCCTTTTATTCTATAGGATATATATATATATATATATATATATATATATATATTTATATATATATATATATATATATATATGTTTTATTATGAATCTGACCCCTAAACATCACTCTTTGTGGTTATAGAATAAATATGTTTATAAATCCGGGGAGTGCTTTTTCAATATATATAACATCCAGGTAATAGGCACTCTATTTAAAAAAAATCTAATGACCTGTAAAACAATGTGATAAAAACATTCATTATTCTTCATTCTTTTTTTTTTTTAGGAATAAACTTACATTTTTTTTTTTTTTTTTTTTTTAAATTCGTCTTTATTAGCAGGGAAAGATAATACATTCACAAGACATGATAGCGAGGCAAACAAGAGCGGTGCGCAGACCGCAGATTTAACCAATCCATACATATTTGACCAAATTTGCGATGAGTTGCCTAGAGAAGTGGGTTTATCATAACATATAAGCAAAATGAATGCAGTATAGAGGCTTGTGTTTTTTTTATCTATGTGAAGCAATCTCTCCCCATTTTTTGTTGAAGACATCAAAACAATTAAATTAAATTAACATATTAACAAATAAACAATGTTAACCGTAGTTTCAGTCAACCCGCCCCCTAAAAAAAAAAAAAAAAAAAAAAAAAAAAATATTAAAAAGGGGGTGGAGGAAGAAAGAAAGGAGTGGAGGGAAGATGGAATGGGAAACAGGTAGGTAATGAGGTATCAAGGGAAGGGAGTTGGGGAACGTGCGGTCCCCACCCGAACATCAAGCGGACGGGGTATTGCAGGATGTGAGGTATTATGACTCATTAGATTATTGTGTGTCAGGTTAGAACAACATTTCCTCCCGGAAAACCGCACCAGGGGTACCTATAGGAGGTTCCATGAGCTCCTGCCACTCACCTCTCAGGTTTGCTAGTTGCATAGATTCTAGCTGAACAAAGGGCCCAAGAACTTGTCGTTGCAGGGTAGGTTGTAAGGTCATAACAAAGGGCTTCCATTTTTTAAGGAAGGGTTGTAATCTAAGCTTAGTGTTAAGTTTAGTGTCATGCTGTTCCACGAAGAGCTGTTTCATCAGGCGAAGCCTGAACTGGGCTATCGTGGGTGGTTTTCTAGAAAGCCATCTCTCTAATATGCAGCTGCGGGCCAGGAGTGTACATAGGGTGAGAAGTTTGTGAAGCCGTTTATGCTCAGCCTCCCATCCAAAAACAAACACATTATTCACCCCTATTTCAATCTCAATTTTGAATGTGATTCTAAACCAGTGTTGTAATTGCCCCCAGAACTGTCTAATCTGCGGGCAAAGGAAAAAATAATGCTGTAGTGAAGGGGATCCCTCACTACATTTAACACATGCATCAGGCTGCTCAGGTTTCCATTTCGACAATCTGTGAGGGGTGATGTAGTCTCTGTGTAGCATCCTGAGCTGGGATTCTCTAAGTGGTATTGCTAGTGTAGCTGATCTAGCTGTTTCTATGCTATCTGTTATGTTTTGTATCGTTAATGTCGGGGCAGTGTCTAATTGTAAGTTAGTAAGGATCTGTGTCTGTATAATGGGTTCTTTACGCTTTATTAGTTGTTTATAGAAGTCTGAAATTGAGAAACAACCCAGTTGAAACATGGTCTGAGAGACAGCAAAGGGAGATCTATTCCAGAAGTCCGTGTTAGCGAGCATGAGGCTCGAGACATAGTGTCGCACCTGCAAATATGCATAAAAGTGCTTGTTGGGAATGGCGAATTTGGTTTTGAGTTCTTGGAAAGATCTAACCGTGTGCAACAATGGGTCTACCACATCACCCACTGTCCCGAGTCCCAGAGATTTCCAAATATGGAAAGGTTTATATTCATTCCCTGCCGGGAAATCCGGATTGCCTACGAGTGGCAGAAACTTTAAGGGGGGGTGAAGAATTCCCATATGTTTATGGATTAATTGCCACGCTCTCAGGGGGTCCTTATATAGGACACTGGAAGCTATGGATTGTGGAATGTCCTTCAGTGGGGCATAAGGGAGATATGCTAGAGCGATGGGAGCCAGATGCGCTTCTTCTAATGGGGCCACACAAAAGTGGGAGGTGCCCAGTTGCCAATCGGTTACCAATCTGGCTAGGGTCGCCCAATTATAAAGCTTTAAGTTGGGGACTCCCAGACCTCCGCTGAGAAAGGGGAGCTGAAGCTTCTCCAGAGCTACGCGGGGCTTCCTACCTTTCCAGATGAAGGCGGACATAGCTTTGTTCCACATGGCCAAATCGCCCTTGGTTATAAGGAAGGGCAGCATCAACAAAGGGTATAATATTTTCGGTAGTAGGGTCATCTTGACCAGGCTGACCCTGCCCGATAGACCCAGTGGGAGAGTGTTCCAGCTATGAAGTTGTGTGGCTAAGCTCTTACATCTCTCAGAAATGTTGAGCGTATACATCTTGTGGGGGTCTTTATGAACCTTGATGCCAAGGTATGTGAGTGCCCCCGGTACCTCCACAAACGGGAAGGAGGAACCGGAATCGGGATGTTTGTTAAGCCACAGGATCTCCGATTTGGAGGTGTTGATTTTATATCCCGAGAAATTTCCGAACTCGGAGATAGTCTGCATTATACGCGGTATGTGTTTGGAGGGTGAGTCTACAAAGAGTAGCATATCGTCCGCATATAGGGCTATTTGAATCGGGTTATTTCCCAGTACAATGCCCGGAAAAGAGTCCCTCAGTTTGATGGCCAGAGGCTCAAGAGCCAGATTAAACAGAAGGGGCGACAGGGGACACCCCTGTCTAGTGCCTCGCTGCAGCTGGAAGTCTGAGGAGAAGAGACCATTAACCAGAACTCGAGCCATTGGGGCGTGGTACACTTTACGGATCATTTCTAAAAAGGGGCCATTAAAGTTGAACCGTTGCATCGTATCTATCAGGTGGGGCCACTCCACACGGTCGAAGGCCTTCTCCGCATCAAGCGATAGCAGGAAGGCCTCCGCCGCAGTGGATCCCTCTCCCCTCTTGTTCAAGGACCAGTAGTGGTCAATGACATGAAGCACCTTGCGAAGATTAGTTACCGAGGATCGTTGAAACACGAAACCCGTCTGGTCTGGGTGAACCAATTGGGGGAGGGAGGTTTTTAATCTGTTGGCCATTATTTTCATAAAGAGTTTATAGTCCGTGTTGAGTAGGGAGATGGGGCGATACGATTCAGGAAGAGAGTGGTCTTTACCCGGCTTGGGAATCAGGGTGATGTGAGCAGAGGTGAAATCCCGAGAAGGCAATGCCTCCTCCTGAAAGAAGGCATTGAAGAGCTTGGTCAGTGAGGTGCCAATTTGTGGTAATAGGATTCTATAGAAGTCGGCCGGAAGACCATCCGGTCCCGGCGCCTTCCCGACAGGGAGAGACTTCAAGGTAAACGAGACCTCCTCCAACGTGATGGGGGCATTCATAGCATCCATCTGGTCTTGAGTTAATTGAGGCAGTTTAAGATCTTGCCAGAAGTGATTTTTGGAGGCCGGGTCAGGGGAGTCCTGACACGTGTAAAGTCGTGTAAAATACTGAGTGAAGCAATCTGCAATTTCCTCGGGGGAAGTGTGTGTGCGCCCGTTATGTTTAAGTGCCGCAATGTTAGACCTTGAAAACTTTGGTTTAGTTAGTGCCGCCAGCATTTTACCTGGCCTATTACCAAATCTGTAATATTTACCAGCCATCTTTAGCAAGCCTGAGGCCGCCTGATGTCTCATGAACGCTTCCAATTCAGCCTTACTGGCCACGTATCTCTCATACGTGTCAGATGTTCGGAGAGAGCAATGGGCTTGGTAGGCCCGGGACAGCGTTTTGTTAAGGTCCAGGTATCTGAGTTGCGTTTTGTATTTAATTTTTGAGATGTATGAAATTATGGAGCCGGATAGAACCGATTTTGCTGTCTCCCAGAAAAGCTGGGTGTTATCTATATGTGCCCTGTTGTCGGTATAGTAGTCGGTCCAGGCCTGTTGTAGAAATTTGACAAAGGCCTCCGAGGAGGCTAGGTATGTAGGGAATCTGAGAGTATTCCTGTTTGGTCTTGGACCATGTGCGCCCAAGATCAGTGCAACTGGTGCATGATCGGATAGGACAATATCATGTATAGTGCAGGTCTGAACCTGAGAAATCAGGGGCTTAGAGACCAAGAACAGGTCAATCCTTGATAAAGTGTGTTTGGCCTTGGCTAGGCAAGTGTAGTCCTTGCCCTCTGGATGGAGTAATCTCCAGACATCACACGTGTTAAGGTGTGTCTCCAGCATATCAAAAATCTTGGATTCATATCTCGCTTTGTAATTTTTCTTAGGGTCTTTCACTAGATGAGTGCCCAGCCAGGCTCTATCCAGCATGTGTGAGGGGGAGATATTGAAGTCTCCGCCTATAATCAGTCTTGAATCCATATACGGGCAAAGTCTTTGGGTTAAGTGCCTCCAAAAAAACGTTGATCTATGATTAGGGGCATAAATGTTGCAAAATACATACTTGACATCATTGATGTCTGCCTGTAGGATCATAAATCTGCCATCACTATCTAGATATGTATGATTAACAGTCACCTGAAGTCGTTTGCCAAGTAAGATAGCTAGACCTCTACTGGCACTAGTGTGTGAATTATAGAGCACATGGCCCACCCAATCCCTCTGTAGTTTAGAATGTTCCTCATCTAACAGATGAGTTTCCTGTAATAGGGCTATATCCGCACCCAATCTCCTTAGGTGCGTAAGTATTGCCCGCCTTTTAACGGGGGAGTTGATGCCTCCCACGTTCCAGGTCAGAATTTTAAGGGGCATAGGAGACTAACTTATGGTAGCGTGGAGGGTTGCTAAGCCGGGACAAAGCCCAAGGAGGGGGAGGGGCGGGAAGACAAGGAGGGGATGGGAGGGTTGGGAAGAAGAGAGAGGAAGAGAGAGAGAGGGAGAGAAAGAGAGAGGAGGGGAGAGAGAGAAAAAAAAAAAAAAAAAAAAAAAAAAAAAAAAAAGGCCCCAGAACAAAACAGAACAAAACAAAACCCACAATATCAACACCCGTGTAAACCCTCCTAGCAGAATGTATAAAGACAGACGGCTGAACCGCCAGCAATTTCTTAGGCTTGTAACATATGTGCAAGGGCAACAGTCCAACAAATATTGAATTAGCTAGAGAAACGTTACAATTAGAAAACCTTTTTCTATTGCACCTGAAAAAGAGCAAGGTTAGTAATAACAGTGCAAGTATCAAAGTGCTTGTGTGGTAGAGGTAGTGCAGTGTCACAGGGGACCACCAAACAAGCAACAAGTTGGTAAGAAAGGCGATATGTTTAAGTAGCCCTTTTCTAAAATACATGAAAACAAGCAATGGGAGGTTCCCCTGATTCCACTCACCCCCCCCCCCATTCGTGTGCATGGGCAATACTTATATAAGCTGTTTCAGGAAACCTTGCACTAGAGTAAAACAATTTAAATATACTTGCAAATCCTTTTCGTGTATCATCAGGTGGGTTCGTGTCTGAGACATGAAGGTAACTAAACCTGTCAAAGAGAGCATAAACATTAACATATCCCCTCCCCCCTCCCCCCCCCACATGACAAACGGGCCAGTTGACAGGATTATAGGCGGTCATTATGTCAAACAGAGCAATTGTCACAAAGACCGCAGTCACTAGCTGGAATGAAAAGAGAAAAGTTAGGACAACACAAAAGTAGACAAATGCCCAGCCAACATCGCACATTATAAATTTCCATGTTTTAAACTTTCTAAACTTAGCTTTTTTATCTAAACAGGTATGCTCCTTTAGGAGCCAGACCTCAGCTATTATCATGACCAAGGCTATGTACAGTGAGTAGGTAAATAACCTCTCCATTATTTAACACAGTTCAGTGGGAAAGTCTAGGGTCGTTCAGAACTCCTGTAGCTGGTCAAGCTGCCGGCTGACGGTCTTCAGTAGCCAAATAACTGCGTAGAGCTAGAGGGGAGTGGAAGTATTTTATGCCATGGGGCGTTTGAAGGCGCAGCTTGGCAGGGTAGAGTAAGGCTACTTGGCGACCCTGTTCGTGTAATTGCGAGCACAAGGGAGCAAACTCCTTTCTTTGTTTTGTTACTTCAACAGAGAAGTCCTGGAACAACAATAGCTTGGAATGTTCAAAGATAACTTCTTTATGAGATCTGTAAGCCCTGAGGAGTTTAAGTTTTTCCTGAAAGTTCAAACATTTCAAAATGACCTGTCTGGGTTTCTGGTTAGCATGTTCAAGAGTCCTTTCAGGCCCTACTCTATGGGCTCTCTCCACATCGATAGGCAGGATATCAGGGGGTAGACCCAGCAATTTGGGGAATGTGAGGGCAGTAAACTCCAAGAGGTCTTTCCCTTTCACTGACTCAGGGACCCCTACAATGCGCAGATTATTGCGCCGACTTCTGTTCTCTAAGTCGTCAACCCTCTCACGCAGAATTTGATTTTGTTTTAGTAATTGCTTAAGTGATGCTTCAGAGGTGACCTGCCTATCTTCGACATCTGAAATGCGGTTCTCAGCTGCACTTATGCGGGAGGAGAACTGGCGGACCTCGCTTGTGAGTGTGTCTACCCCAGATTGCAGGGAATCCATTTTTGGGAGAAAGAAAGATTTAAGTTCTTGCAGTAGGGATTTATGGTCCTGAGTAGGTGATGTTGGGCCCACCGTGTTTGTGTGAAATTCACTGTGCACTTCCACATTGTGCTTTTGTTGTTTTTTATCTGCTCTTGCCCTTTGACTCATGATGTCGTTAGTGGAAGGAGTTAGTCTCTGGAAATATTTATCCACTTTCATGTATCCTGACAAAGCGTCACTTGTTAGGAGTTAGTGCACAAGCGTTCAGATTTATAGTATGCTACCCGTTCTGAGTTTGAGGACCTGCATAGAATCATGTGGCTATGAGGGCCCCAGGTGGATAAGAGTGGGCCCAGCCTACGGAAAGAAAGTTCCCAGGACAAGTTTTACAGTCCTGCGTTCGTGGCCGAGGGGCCTTCAGACAGTTAATGTGCTGGGGGGTTTGAGCAGATAGGTGGCTGGAGTCTAAATAAGAATAAGGCCTCCGGGTAAGTTAGGTAGATTAAGCAAGTGTTGCGCATAGCCACGTGGCAGGCCGCGACCTCCAAGGGCCTCAAATTGTCACCCCCCGACTGTGTAGTAATGTCTCAGTGTATAAAGCAGAGTGCTGTAACAGATTCAATGTTTCACACTAACCATAACAAGCAGGGTAGATGCGGATTTGCCGGGCGTATTTAGGCCTCGTGTAGCGTGTCTCCGTTTTTTGCTGCCAGTGGTTCTGTTGTCCAGTATCTCTCTCCGGAATAGCCCCGAGCTGAGGTGTCCTACTTGAAGGGTAAACAAGCTGAGTCCGATCTTTCGGTATGTGCAGTGTAGAGGAGTATGGCGCCTTGCCACTTCGTGTAACGGCTTTGCCGCTTGTTGCGTCCGGTGGAAAGGGCGGATGGAAAAGCCCTTCACAAAATACCTTTTGCTGGCGATAGCTAGTATTAGCTCTCCCAGAGTGAGGAGAAGTCGTGGGGTACTAGAACGGTCAGTTTTTAAAGGAAAAAGCAGAGTTTTAACTGGTGTTGGAGCGGAGCTCCTTCTGCATGCGACCGTCCTGTAGACCCGCCCACCGGAAGTCTAAACTTACATTTTAGTATAAAAATAAATTCTCTTGAATGTTTGTACTGTTTGCTAACATATTTATTGCTTATTATAAAATATTTATCATTATTTACTGTTGTTACATATTAAGTATGAAGCAAAGAAAAAGATGATAAAAAAGTAATTAACTTATACATTTAGTACAGTAAACACAGTATTAGACTGACTGCAGAAAAGAAAGATATCAGGCTTTAGAGAGGCAAAAACTCAGCAAGCTGAGGGGGAATAGCCTGCTTAGATTATGTGCCAAACCTGTAATCTCTAAAACAGATTGTTTTAATAGGGTTATTATGATTTTCTGCTAATTGGCCATGACTTTTTCCATTTTAGCATATTTTCATCCTTAGCATTAATTCTAAAAATAGCATGGTTCTTTCTTATTTTTCATTTAATTGTAGACATCCTTTTATACATTTCGAAGGTGACCACCATTTTCTGTCCATTTTTGGCAAAAAACTTTTGTAAGTCAGCATAATTTTCAGTTTCCACATCATGCAATAGATTTTGGAGAGCAATCAAATTATAATGACATGAAAATCTAAAACTACATGGAAATCATACTTTATGGAAATATGCAAAGTTTTTTTATTTAAAGGAGCATTATAAAGAAGTTAAAAACCTCTTGCTTTTGCGTAAAAATTGCACTTATTCCACCAGTGCTTTACCCTAGGTTTTCTTCCAAATACCGTAAGATCGCAGTCTTTTTCTTATGCTAAAATCCATATTACAAGTGGCACTGTGTTTAAATTGCCAAAAAATTTGGTCATTTACACTCCCCATATTTTCTATGGACAGCATTGAGTGTCAATGTGCGCTCTTATTACAAATTGTGATCTCTTGAACGCAATCGCATCTAGCGCTCAAACTTTTTTTTTTTTATAAATCAAAGTTTTTTATTGAGGTAATTCAAAAGGTAACTTACAGTTTACATTGTCACATTTAAAAAGTGCAGAACAGAAAGTGTCCCATATGGCCATGTCAAGTAACACATATGTTAGTGCCAAACATTGTTACCTATACAAGAAGGCTGCAAATAACATATAGAAATCTTAAGTAGTATAGTAAAACATATTACTACTATTAGCTGTGTTACACTTAAAATGCAACAATAACAATTCGATACCTCTTTTTCATATATGAGATAACTCGAGCTAAATACCTCTGAGACATGAAATGCTGTCTATTACAATGATTTTTCAGGATTGCACCTGCATGCTTCAACATGCTCTTATCTCTGAGAGGTAATACAGTTTTATGCCCTAGTATATGTAAGTACATGGATTAATACCATTAAAGAATTTCACCAAATTGGGTGAATAGTCTAGGCATATAAAAATATATAGCATACTTGTATAGAATCACCCCCAGTATAGTGCAAATATATTAGTATGTTATAGTTAACTAGGTGCATAAAGGAAATATTCACAACTATGTAGAAATACATTTAACAGCGTGCAAATGCCGCTTAAGATTACAATACGGGGGGGGAGAGGGGTGCGGATTAGAGCATAACCGCATTGTAGATAGAAACAAAGTAGCAGCGATATAGTAATATAATAAGTCGCAAGTCAATATGGGAGTTCTTGCGAGGCCAGAAGGTCTAATATTTAGGCATATTCGCTGCATTTTTAAAGTAGAGGAAAGCTAGGGTAACCTATATTTAGTTTGTATTAGGAAGTGAAGTCACTATGTTAAAAATACTTAAATTATAGGGCTTCTGTTGGGAGAGTGTTTGTGACTACCCTTGCAGTGAGTTGTTTGGCTTTAATCCCAGCCAAAGCTGTGGCAAACTGTCTCGGCCGCTGACAGTTCGCCCGTGCGATAAAGCAAGGTATTGCAGGGCAGCCCCAAGGGTGTATCCATAGTGACAGATATATAGCTAGTTAATAGGCTAGGAGGTATAAATTAGTATTGCAACATATAAGAGCGTCTTTAACTGAAATATAGTCCAAACTGACTTTAGAGGAGTAGACATTTCTTCACGGGTGACAATATAAGACATCATATATCATGTCCACACTGCAAGTATATATAATTTGTCATGAAACTTATAGTTAAACATACGATACCCAGGGAGTAAGATAATAATAGACTTGTCTACTAGTAGCACTGAATTCTATGTTACGCATATGCGCAGGGTGACCGCCACCCCTTAATCTGCTTACTCTGATACATAAAAAAGTGAACATCTAAACCTATCATAAACAGATATAAGAATCAAACTTGGGAGCACATAAACATCAATATAGGTTCATAAGAACATCCTAGAGAAGGAGTAACATAAGGGGAATAATAAGAAAACATAACAGGTTAATACATTACAGTTCTCCCAATTATGGCTAGCTTAAGTAATATGTGCCTTTGAAGAAGTCCTATAGCTCAACCATAGTATGTAGAAGTATTAAGGATTATCTTAAATGCATGCCTAGGAAAGACAGGGTGAATATGATCATGGAAAACAGAAGAGTTTATAAAAGCATTCATTAATATTAGATGCATACAGACTAGTTCAAGGTGTCATATATGGAGGCTGGAGGGCCAAAGCAGGAGCTAACTAACTACCCAACACCCTCCTTAATATTGTAGGAGTTAGCAAACAGCTGATAGTTCTGAGGGAGTTTAGGTGTTATGAATTGCCAGCTAGGCTTGGCCCACAGGGTAGGGTTTCTGAGCATAGTAGGTAGAGACGTATTCATTCCCCTTGTCTGTTCCGGTGATTGTAATGGCCTCTCTAGAGGGACAAATGATGTACTCCTAGTTACCATCTGATAAAGGGCTGTCTCTAGCACTCGATCATTCTCCTCTAGATCGGCACATCTGTAAGCGGCATTTGAAGTCTCCGGTATAGAGGGAGCCTCCTGAGGGACCTCCACCTCAGTCTGAGGACTAGGGGAAATATGCAAATCTGACACTTTATTTCCCGTAATGGGATTCTCTGCGGATCCTCTTTGTATCAATGAGGTAAGGTTATCAAAGTTGCGTCACATCTTTTTATCCAGATCAGCCAGAAGGTTGAGTATTGAAGCAATATGGTCTCCCATTCTATCCAAATGCAGGAATATAACCCTCACGCAGAGCAGACTATGTGCGGTCCAGTGCTCGATTTGTGTTAAGGCAAATTGAGTGGCACTGTGATGTAAGTCGGCAGCTTGGGTAGGGAGTAACCGCAGTTCGAGCCTAAGCGAGTGCCTGAACACTCTTTTTCCAAGATGGAGTTTCGCACCACTCCTGCCAGTACCTTCTTATAACAAGCCACAGCCGAGAGTAAGAGTCATCAGTGGGGAAGATCAGTGTCACTGTATAATAGTCCCATGTCCTGTGGGTGTCGTGTCGTTGCCCCATACAGCCTCTATGATCGAAAGACAGAGTGATTGTAGCTTAAAAGACAGGTTGGTAGTTTCTCACCCAGATTTCAGGCCGTAGGGTTTGTTGGCTAAATGAGTCGATCCAGTAGCAATCAGCTCTCATATCGCTGCTTACTATATCTAAGAATGCGATCTGATCTTATGTTTACCCAAGCCATAAATTTTTGTTCAATTTCTAGAACATAATTATATATTTTTTAGGCTATTAGCATATTTATATGGGGAGCTGCAGATATGTGCGACTGTTCATGCTGTGGGCTAGCTCCGCCCCCCTCGCGCTCAAACTTTTTACATGAACTCAAAGCTCACGTAAAGAGTTTGGGCTGAGAAAAATGTTGCACTAAGCACCCCTAAACAATCACATAGTCCACCACAAAATACATCAGAGATTAAGCTCTTTTTTGAAGAAAAAAAACCCTATTCTAAAAAAGATGCAGTGAAAAAAGCATCTGAAAATAGCATCAGCGATTAACCTGTATTGTGAAAAAAAAAACTATCCTAAAATAAGATGAACTGAAAAGGGCATTAGCAATTAAGCTCTTTTGTGAAAATACAATGAAAGATTTTTTTATTGGCTAATTGGACTAAGAATTAAAAAATCAGCCCATAGAAATTCAAGGATACCCCTATATAAGGGGTAACCACGCATTCAAGCTTCAGTGTGCTGTGGAGTAGCATGAAGATGGATGAAGATGGAAGAAGAGGACAGCCCCAAAGGAGTGCACCATGGTCCCGTAGCTACCCCCTAAGTTTGGTGAGTATTAACTTTTGGAGTTTAGCAGTAAGAATTTATTGGTGGTTTTTTTTTTAGTTTTGCAATAGGATTTTTTTCTGCAAAAGAGCTTAATTGCTGTAGTTCCAACTTTTCAGGGCATATTTTTTAGGATAGAGTTTTTAAGATAGGTTTTTTTTTACTTTTGTTTTTTTAATGCAAAAGAGCTAATGGCTTCAATTAGGGCACTGCCTGACAAATGCCCTTTTCAGGGTATATTTTAGAATAGGTTTTCATTTTAGTATAGTGCTTTTTAGGGGTGGGCTTTTGTTTAAGGGGGCTTTAGTTTTGGAATAGGTCTTACTGGTTGGGATTTTTTTATTTTTGGTAATTTTTATTTTTATTTTGTGTAACGCTAGTGTTTTTTCAAATTTTTGTAAAGGTAGTTTTTTTTATATTTTGTAACTTACAGGGATTTAGGTTACAGGTCTTGGGGGGTTAGCTGTTAGGCGGTTAGGGGCAATTTTGCGATGGGGCTCTGGCAGTTAGGTGGTTAATAGTTTAAAGGGTATTTTGTGGTGAGGGTTGTGGCGGTTAGTGGGTTAGGTTAGTGGGTAGTTTGCAATGGGGGTATTGGCGGTTTTGGGGTTACTAGGGTAGAGAGTTTAAAGTGGTGGTCTATGTTGTGGTTTAGGGGTTATTAGTGTTGTGGGGTAATTTGTCGTGGGCTTTGTGGTGGTTTAGGGGTTAATAGTGTAGCGGGGTAATTTGCGATGGTGGTAAGTGGTGGTTTAGGGGTTAATAATTTATAGAGTTTATTATGGTGTGGGTTGTTGTGGTTCAAGGGTTAGTAGAGTAAGGGGCTTTTTTGCGATGGTGGTTAATGCTCGAGTGAAGTTGTTAGGTTTTATTGAACATCGCTGCTCCATTGATTTCAATGGGGTTACTGTGATATTTTGAACACAATTTAATCTGGTTAACTTTCTGCGTGTGTTGGGTTTCATGCAACAACAACATTTTTACTTTCAACTTGTAATACCAGAGCTGCCCGACACTCACAAAAAGTTAACCTCTAGCAATGTTAACACTTTAACGGGAGCAGTAATTTCCACTCCACTTGTAATCTAGCCCATAATTGGCTAATTTACAGGTGGATAGCTATTAGACATGTGCACCGCTAAAAAATTCGGTTCGTTTTCGGTTCGGATCGATTCGGACTTTTCGAATTTCGTTTCGGATCGAATCTGATTCGGCAAAATTTGAATAAATTCGTTTCGGATTTATTCGGATCCGAATAAATTCGTTTCGGATTTATTCGGATTCGGCTGAATTCGGTTCTATTCCGTTCCGAAATTCGGTATGTTTTTAGTACACTAACACCCATTTAGTACACTAAGTCACTAACACCCATAAACTACCTATGAACCACTAAACCGAGGCCCCCCCACATCGCAAACCCTATAATAACATTATTTAACCCCTAATCTGCCGATCGGATATCGCCGCCGCCTACATTATAGCTATTAACCCCTAATCTGCTGTCCCTAACACCGCCGACCCCTACATTATAGTTATTAACCCCTAATCTGCCTCCCCCAACGTCGCCGCAATCTAACTACAAGTATTAACCCCTAATCTGCCGACCCGATATCGCCGCCGCCTACATTATAACTATTAACCCCTAACCTGCTGTCCCTAACACCGCCGACCCCTACATTATAGTTATTAACCCCTAATCTGCCCCCCCCAACGTCGCCGCAATCTAACTACAAGTATTAACCCCTAATCTGCCGACCCGATATCGCCGCCGCCTACATTATAGCTATTAACCCCTAATCTGCTGTCCCTAACACCGCCGACCCCTACATTATAGTTATTAACCCCTAATCTGCCTCCCCCAACGTCGCCGCAATCTAACTACAAGTATTAACCCCTAATCTGCCGACCCGATATCGCCGCCGCCTACATTATAACTATTAACCCCTAACCTGCTGTCCCTAACACCGCCGACCCCTACAATATAGTTATTAACCCCTAATCTGCCCCCCCCAACGTCGCCGCAATCTAACTATAAGTATTAACCCCTAATCTGCCGACCCGATATCGCCGCCGCCTACATTATAGCTATTAACCCCTAATCTGCTGTCCCTAACACCGCCGACCCCTACATTATAGTTATTAACCCCTAATCTGCCTCCCCCCAACGTCGCCGCAATCTAACTACAAGTATTAACCCCTAATCTGCCGACCGCAAATCGCCGCCACTATAATAAATGTATTAACCCCTAAACCGCCGCACTCCCGCCTCGCAAACACTATAATACATTTTATTAACCCCTAATCTGCCCTCCCTAACATCGCCGCCACCTACCTACAATTATTAACCCCTAATCTCCCGCCCCCAACGTCGCCGCTACTATAATAAGGTTATTAACCCCTAAACCTAAGTCTAACCCTAACACTAACACCCCTTAACTTAAATATAATTTAAATAAAACGAAATAAGTTTACTATAGTTAAATAAATGAATCCTATTTAAAACTAAAGACTTACCTGTAAAATAAACCCTAATATAGCTGCAATATAACTAATAGTTACATTGTAGCTATTTTAGCATTTATATTTATTTTACAGGCAACTTTGTATTTATTTTAACTAGGTACAAAAGCTATTAAATAGTTATTGACTAATTAATAGCTACCTAGTTAAAATAATTACAAAATTACCTGTAAAATAAATCCTAACCTAAGTTACAATTAAACCTAACACTACACTGTCATTAAATAAATTAACTACAAGTACCTACAATTATCTACAATTAAATAAACTAAAGTACAAAACCCCCCCACTAAATTACAAAAAAAAACAAACACTAAATTACAAAAAATAAAAAAATATTACAAGAATTTTAAACTAATTACACCTAATCTAAGCCCCCTAATAAAATAACAAAGCCCCCCAAAATAAAAAAAATGCCCTACCCTATACTAAATTACAAAAGTTAACAGCTCTATTACCTTACCAGCCCTGAACAGGGCCCTTTGCGGGGCATGCCCCAAAGAAAACAGCTCTTTTGCCTGTAAAAAAAAAAAACACAATTCCCCCCCCCACATTACAACCCACCACCCACATACCCCTACTCTAACCCAAACCCCCCTTAAATAAACCTAACACTACCCCCCTGAAGATCTCCCTACCTTGAGTTGTGTTCACCCAGCCGGGCCGAAGTCTTCATCCGATGGGGCAGAAGAGGACATCCAGACCGGCAGAAGTCTTCATCCAAGCTGGGCAAGAAGAGGTCTTCCATCCATCATACAAGTACCAAAATACAAACAAACACTAAATTACAAAAAATAATAAAATATTACAATAATTTTAAACTAATTACACCTAATCTAAGCCCCCTACTAGCTATTAATATAGCTTCAATATAACTAATAGTTACATTGTAGCTATTTTAGGATTTATATTTATTTTACAGGCAACTTTGTATTTATTTTAACTAGGTACAATAGCTATTAAATAGTTAATAACTATTTAATAACTACCTAGCTAAAATAAATACAAATTTACCTGTAAAATAAATCATAACCTAAGTTACAATTACACCTAACACTACACTATCATTAAATTAACTAAATAAATGAATCCTATATAAAACTAAAGACTTACCTGTAAAATAAACCCTAATATAGCTGCAATATAACTAATAGTTACATTGTAGCTATTTTAGCATTTATATTTATTGTACAGGCAACTTTGTATTTATTTTAACTAGGTACAATAGCTATTAAATAGATATTTACTGTTTAATAGCTACCTAGTTAAAATAATTACAAAATTACCTGTAAAATAAATCCTAACCTAAGTTACAATTAAACCTAACACTACACAATCATTAAATAAATTAACTACAAGTACCTACAATTAAATACAATTAAAAAACTAAACTAAAGTACAAACCCCCCCCACTAAATTACAAAAAATAAAAAAATATTACAAGAATTTTAAACTAATTACACCTAATCTAAGCCCCCTAATAAAATAACAAAGCCCCCCAAAATAAAAAAAATGCCCTACCCTATACTAAATTACAAAAGTTAACAGCTCTATTACCTTACCAGCCCTGAACAGGGCCTTTTGCGGGGCATGCCCCAAAGAAAACAGCTCTTTTGCCTGTAAAAAAAAACACAATCCCCCCCCCACATTACAACCCACCACCCACATACCCCTACTCTAACCCAAACCCCCCTTAAATAAACCTAACACTACCCCCCTGAAGATCTCCCTACCTTGAGTCGTGTTCACCCAGCCGGGCCGAAGTCTTCATCCGATGGGGCAGAAGAGGACATCCAGACCGGCAGAAGTCTTCATCCAAGCGGGGCAAGAAGAGGTCTTCCATCCATCAGAAAAGTACAAAAAAACAAACAAACACTAAATTAGCAAAAATAATAAAATATTGCAATAATTTTAAACTAATTACACCTAATCTAAGCCCCCTACTAGCTATTAATATAGCTACAATATAACTAATAGTTACATTGTAGCTATTTTAGGATTTATATTTATTTTACAGGCAAATTTGTATTTATTTTAACTAGGTACAATAGCTATTAAATAGTTAATAACTACCTAGCTAAAATAAATACAAATTTACCTGTAAAATAAACCCTAACCTAAGTTACAATTACACCTAACACTACACTGTCATTAAATTAACTAAATAAATTAATCCTATATAAAACTAAATACTTACCTGTAAAATAAACCCTAATATAGCTACAATATAACTAATAGTTACATTGTAGCTATTTTAGCATTTATATTTATTTTACAGGCAACTTTGTATTTATTTTAACTAGGTACAATAGCTATTAAATAGTTATTGACTAATTAATAGCTACCTAGTTAAAATAATTACAAAATTACCTGTAAAATAAATCCTAACCTAAGTTACTATTAAACCTAACACTACACTATCATTAAATAAATTAACTACAAGTACCTACAATTAAATACAATGAAATAAACTAAACTAAAGTACAAAAAAAACAAACACTAAATTACAAAAAATAAAAAAAATTACAAGAATTTTAAACTAATTACACCTAATCTAAGCCCCCTAATAAAATAACAAAGCCCCCCAAAATAAAAAAATGCCCTACCCTATACTAAATTACAAAAGTAATCAGCTCTATTACCTTACCAGCCCTTAAAAGGGCCTTTTGCGGGGGCATGCCCCAAAGAAAACAGCTCTTTTGCCTGTAAAAAAAAACACAATACCCCCCCCACATTACAACCCACCACCCACATACCCCTACTCTAACCCAAACCCCCCTTAAATAAACCTAACACTACCCCCCTGAAGATCTCTCTACCGTGTCTTCACCCAGCGGGCCGAAGTCTTCATCCGATCGGGCAGAAGAGGACATCCAGACCGGCAGAAGTCTTCATCCAAGCGGGGCAAGAAGAGGTCTTCCATCCATCAGAAGTCTTGATCCAGGCGGCATCTTCTCTGTTCATCCATCCGGAGCGGAGCGGCAGCATCCTGAAGACATCCCACGCAGAGCATCCTCTTCTTTCTTGATCCGACGACTAGGTGACTGTACCTTTAAGTGACGTCATCCAAGATGGCGTCCCTTGAATTCCGATTGGCTGATAGGATTCTATCAGCCAATCGGAATTAAGGTATGAAAAATCTGATTGGCTGATTTAATCAGCCAATCAGATTCAAGTTCAATCCGATTGGCTGATCCAATCAGCCAATCAGATTGAGCTCGCATTCTATTGGCTGATCGGAACAGCCAATAGAATGCGAGGTCAATCTGATTGGCTGATTCCATCAGCCAATCGGATTGAACTTGAATCTGATTGGCTGATTAAATCAGCCAATCAGATTTTTCCTACCTTAATTCCGATTGGCTGATAGAATCCTATCAGCCAATCGGAATTCAAGGGACGCCATCTTGGATGACGTCACTTAAAGGTACAGTCACCTAGTCGTCGGATCAAGAAAGAAGAGGATGCTCTGCGTGGGATGTCTTCAGGATGCTGCCGCTCCGCTCCGGATGGATGAACAGAGAAGATGCCGCCTGGATCAAGACTTCTGATGGATGGAAGACCTCTTCTTGCCCCGCTTGGATGAAGACTTCTGCCGGTCTGGATGTCCTCTTCTGCCCGATCGGATGAAGACTTCGGCCCGCTGGGTGAAGACACGGTAGAGAGATCTTCAGGGGGGTAGTGTTAGGTTTATTTAAGGGATGGTTTGGGTTAGAGTAGGGGTATGTGGGTGGTGGGTTGTAATGTGGGGGGGGGGGTATTGTGTTTTTTTTTACAGGCAAAAGAGCTGTTTTCTTTGGGGCATGCCCCGCAAAGGGCCCTGTTCAGGTCTGGTAAGGTAATAGAGCTGATTACTTTTGTAATTTAGTATAGGGTAGGGCATTTTTTTATTTTGGGGGGCTTTGTTATTTTATTAGGGGGCTTAGATTAGGTGTAATTAGTTTAAAATTCTTGTAATTTTTTTTATTTTTTGTAATTTAGTGTTTGTTTTTTTTGTACTTTAGTTTAGTTTATTTCATTGTATTTAATTGTAGGTACTTGTAGTTAATTTATTTAATGATAGTGTAGTGTTAGGTTTAATAGTAACTTAGGTTAGGATTTATTTTACAGGTAATTTTGTAATTATTTTAACTAGGTAGCTATTAATTAGTCAATAACTATTTAATAGCTATTGTACCTAGTTAAAATAAATACAAAGTTGCCTGTAAAATAAATATAAATGCTAAAATAGCTACAATGTAACTATTAGTTATATTGTAGCTATATTAGGGTTTATTTTACAGGTAAGTATTTAGTTTTATATAGGATTAATTTATTTAGTTAATTTAATGACAGTGTAGTGTTAGGTGTAATTGTAACTTAGGTTAGGGTTTATTTTACAGGTAAATTTGTATTTATTTTAACTAGGTACAATAGCTATTAAATAGTTAATAACTATTTAATAACTACCTAGCTAAAATAAATACAAATTTGCCTGTAAAATAAATATAAATCCTAAAATAGCTACAATGTAACTATTAGTTATATTGTAGCTATATTAATAGCTAGTAGGGGGCTTAGATTAGGTGTAATTAGTTTAAAATTATTGTAATATTTTATTATTTTTGCTAATTTAGTGTTTGTTTGTTTTTTTGTACTTTTCTGATGGATGGAAGACCTCTTCTTGCCCCGCTTGGATGAAGACTTCTGCCGGTCTGGATGTCCTCTTCTGCCCCATCGGATGAAGACTTCGGCCCGGCTGGGTGAACACGACTCAAGGTAGGGAGATCTTCAGGGGGGTAGTGTTAGGTTTATTTAAGGGGGGTTTGGGTTAGAGTAGGGGTATGTGGGTGGTGGGTTGTAATGTGGGGGGAGGGATTGTGTTTTTTTTTTACAGGCAAAAGAGCTGTTTTCTTTGGGGCATGCCCCGCAAAGGGCCCTGTTCAGGGCTGGTAAGGTAATAGAGCTGTTAACTTTTGTAATTTAGTATAGGTTAGGGCATTTTTTTTATTTTGGGGGGCTTTGTTATTTTATTAGGGGGCTTAGATTAGGTGTAATTAGTTTAAAATTCTTGTAATATTTTTTTATTTTTTGTAATTTAGTGGGGGGGGGGGTTTGTACTTTAGTTTAGTTTTTTTAATTGCATTTAATTGTAGGTACTTGTAGTTAATTTATTTAATGATAGTGTAGTGTTAGGTTTAATTGTAACTTAGGTTAGGATTTATTTTACAGGTAATTTTGTAATTATTTTAACTAGGTAGCTATTAAATAGTCAATATCTATTTAATAGCTATTGAACCTAGTTAAAATGAATACAAAGTTGCCTGTACAATAAATATAAATGCTAAAATAGCTACAATGTAACTATTAGTTATATTGCAGCTATATTAGGGTTTATTTTACAGGTAAGTCTTTAGTTTTATATAGGATTCATTTATTTAGTTAATTTAATGATAGTGTAGTGTTAGGTGTAATTGTAACTTAGGTTATGATTTATTTTACAGGTAAATTTGTATTTATTTTAGCTAGGTAGTTATTAAATAGTTATTAACTATTTAATAACTATTGTACCTAGTTAAAATAAATACAAAGTTGCCTGTAAAATACATATAAATCCTAAAATAGCTACAATGTAACTATTAGTTATATTGAAGCTATATTAATAGCTAGTAGGGGGCTTAGATTAGGTGTAATTAGTTTAAAATTATTGTAATATTTTATTATTTTTGGTAATTTAGTGTTTGTTTGTATTTTGGTACTTTTCTGATGGATGGAAGACCTCTTCTTGCCCCGCTTGGATGAAGACTTCTGCCGGTCTGGATGTCCTCTTCTGCCCCATCGGATGAAGACTTCGGCCCGGCTGGGTGAACACGACTCAAGGTAGGGAGATCTTCAGGGGGGTAGTGTTAGGTTTATTTAAGGGGGGTTTGGGTTAGAGTAGGGGTATGTGGGTGGTGGGTTGTAATGTGGGGGGGGGGATTGTGTTTTTTTTTTACAGGCAAAAGAGCTGTTTTCTTTGGGGCATGCCCCGCAAAGGGCCCTGTTCAGGGCTGGTAAGGTAATAGAGCTGTTAACTTTTGTAATTTAGTATAGGGTAGGGCATTTTTTTTTATTTTGGGGGGCTTTGTTATTTTATTAGGGGGCTTAGATTAGGTGTAATTAGTTTAAAATTCTTGTAATATTTTTTTATTTTTTGTAATTTAGTGTTTGTTTTTTTTTGTAATTTAGTGGGGGGGTTTTGTACTTTAGTTTATTTAATTGTAGATAATTGTAGGTACTTGTAGTTAATTTATTTAATGGCAGTGTAGTGTTAGGTTTAATTGTAACTTAGGTTAGGATTTATTTTACAGGTAATTTTGTAATTATTTTAACTAGGTAGCTATTAATTAGTCAATAACTATTTAATAGCTATTGTACCTAGTTAAAATAAATACAAAGTTGTCTGTAAAATAAATATAAATGCTAAAATAGCTACAATGTAACTATTAGTTATATTGCAGCTATATTAGGGTTTATTTTACAGGTAAGTATTTTGTTTTAAATATGATTCATTTATTTAGTTAATTTAATGATAGTGTAGTGTTAGGTGTTAGTGTAACTTAGGTTAGGATTTATTTTACAGGTAAATTTGTATTTATTTTTGCTAGGTAGTTATTAAATAGTTATTAACTATTTAATAACTATTGTACCTAGTTAAAATAAATACAAAGTTGCCTGTAAAATAAAAATAAATCCTAAAATAGCTACAATGTAACTATTAGTTATATTGTAGCTATATTAGGGTTTATTTTACAGGTAAGTCTTTAGTTTTAAATAGGATTCATTTATTTAACTATAGTAAACTTATTTCGTTTTATTTAAATTATATTTAAGTTAGGGGGTGTTAGTGTTAGGGTTAGACTTAGGTTTAGGGGTTAATAACCTTATTATAGTAGCGGCGACGTTGGGGGCGGGAGATTAGGGGTTAATAATTGTAGGTAGGTGGCGGCGATGTTAGGGAGGGCAGATTAGGGGTTAATAAAATGTATTATAGTGTTTGCGAGGCGGGAGTGCGGCGGTTTAGGGGTTAATACATTTATTATAGTGGCGGCGATTTGCGGTCGGCAGATTAGGGGTTAATACTTGTAGTTAGATTGTGGCGACGTTGGGGGGAGGCAGATTAGGGGTTAATAACTGTAATGTAGGGGTCGGCGGTGTTAGGGACAGCAGATTAGGGGTTAATAGCTATAATGTAGGCGGCGGCGATATCGGGTCGGCAGATTAGGGGTTAATACTTGTAGTTAGATTGCGGCGACGTTGGGGGAGGCAGATTAGGGGTTAATAACTATAATGTAGGGGTCGGCGGTGTTAGGGACAGCAGATTAGGGGTTAATAGTTATAATGTAGGCGGCGGCGATATTCGGTCGGCAGATTAGGGGTTAATAAAATAATGCAGGTGTCAGCGATAGCGGAGGCAGCAGATTAGGGGTTAATAAGTGTCAGATTAGGGGTGTTTAGAGACTAGGGGTACATGTTAGGGTGTTAGGTGCAGACTTAGGCCTCGCTTCCATTGAGTCGTAATTCAGTTTGCGTGCACTCGCAAACCGATAAATATGCTGTCGAAAGCAATAGCGTTTAACGACTGTTTCCAATGGCGCGTTATACCTCAATATCGGCTGCCGGACTTCGGCTGCCGAAAAGATTTTCGCGTCCCATAGAAAGTAATAGAAGCCGTTAATCGATAAATTATACCAGGTTTCCATTGAAAGCGCTAACCGTTAATACACTGTCGGAGGCTGTCGATACATTGAGAAATATTACCCCCAGCTCAACTAGGTGTAAAAGAGGAAAATTGTGCTTTTTGAGAGCTATTTTCTATTGAAATGATAAAACTTGCATATAATGCAAGTGTTTTAATGTAGAAATAAATTGTTATAAGTAATATTTATTGTTGTCTCATGTATAGAAATAGTTGAACTTATATTCTAATAGAAATATCAGTATATATTTAAATACAATAATATATGCAAGAACATATCTACAGAATGCAAACTAGACCTATGCCTAGGGCAGCAATAAATATTACTTATATTTATGAAGTGTTAAATATAATTATATTAGAAAATAGTATTTGATTATTAAAAATATGGATAAGTGTTTTTTTATTTTTCTTGAGAGGCGATCACAGGTAAGAAGCACGGACGTTAAACGTAAATTCTATAGCGTAAGGTCGGGTTACCTTAGCAACTAATTGATTTTCAAGAAATCCGACGTCAGATGGAAGCGTTAACACAACGTTAACTTACAGCTACACGAAAAGAGCGACTGCGCGCAACACGCTAATCTTTTCAATGGAAACCTGGTACTAAAATGCAGCCGTAAATTACTTTTAGCTGTCGGCCGCTTCGGTAGCTTACGGCTCCATTTTTAACGACTCAATGGAAGCGAGGCCTAAGTGTTTCCCCATAGGAAACAATGGGGCTGCGGTGTTAGTTTTTTTTCAGCCGAAACTCCCATTGTTTCCTATGGGGAAATGCCGAATCTTAACGAGCTAATTCGGATTTATTCGGAGATACGGCAGCTATTTCGGATTCATTCGGTAGATTCGGAAGTATTTTAATTCGGAAATCCGAATCGATCCGAATCTCCGAATTTACCGAATTTACCGAATTTCCGAATTAATCCGAAACGAACCGCACATGTCTAATAGCTATTAAGCACTGTCGCTTGCACACAAACACCGCTTGAAGTAAACTTATAACGTGGGCGGGTTAGTGCGCATATTGCAAGAGGAAAGTAAACTATCTGTGCATGAGCAAAACCAGATGCTTGTTAACTTCAGGACTTTGATAGCTGGTTACATATGATCTAGAGACCAAAGTTAGTGTTTGACAAAACCTTATTTAAATATATGGTAGTTTGTAATATGATATAGACTTAGGAGTAGATCTATATACATAAAAAGTGTGCTACCTAGGGGATGTGTCTAATGAATGTTGTAGGTCAATAGCTGCATGAGTCCTTGAAAAATTGCCCACTTTCTTGTTATATTATAACTAAATTATTTTGGTGACTGCTACATCATTGTGTCATAATCATTTATAATTGAGGTATTGTATGAGCACCACTATCCCCTGTTTTCTCTTTTTTCTTTTGAAAAATGATGTCACTACAGAGGTGAAAAATGTTGATATTACTATTCTCTGAACAATTTAAGTGTGGTTTTACCATATGCTAACATTTTGTTTTATGATCAAAATATTGTCTGTGAATGGTGAATACTTATATATGATGCTCGGGATTGGTTCTCTTCCTGTTTTATGTAACTATCTATAACTTTAAACCCTATGCAGGGGTTAAACTCACCTTGCGCTTACAGTTATGGGCAAGCGAAAAGGGGTTTATCGCTCATATTACAAGTTGAAAGTAAAAGTGATCGTTTGAGTGCAATTGAAGTTAACGTGCCTCTGGATAGTGCATCCTCAGAGCTCTGGTTAACTGTTTCACAAAACAAAAAAGTATCACAAAATGCATTAAAAATACATTAAAAAGTACAGTTACACTCTTAATAACACTATCTAATAAAAATGATTTTAAAAAAAAAAATATTGCACAAAAAAGTTATAAGGGCTTAAATGGTTAGAAATCTTTGCCAAATATTACCAAAATAAAATACATTGATATAATTATCGATATATATGCAATAAAATCAACTTCATTTTTTCCTGAAACAAAGCTTTTAAATATCTTTAATTTAACTTTAAAATCTATATACAACGAGCAGTAACGACCTCTTCATAAATCGACCCCTAAGCATTGGCAAGATTCACAGAATATATGTATATGCATTTTGTAATCAGCTGATGGGTGTCTTATGATGCAGTGGAAATAAAATAAAACTAACTGAAATTTCTCAGAAAAAAGTCTAAGGGGCCTATTTATCAAGCCGTCAACTGCAAATACGCTGGAATACTGCAGCGTAATTGTGGAGAGATGTTCTGAATGCAAATTCGGCACTATCTGACTACTTTTGCTAGTTATCAAATAACTACCAGGTACGCTTGCAGCTATTCCTGCCCAGCGCACCTGGTTTTCAATCTGCCGCCCTGGAGGCAGCGGATGCCATAGGAATCAATGGGAGTTTGAAAGCAGCGAAAGCTTATGTTCACTGCTGCCCGATATCCCATTGATTCCTAGGGGAGAATAAAATTTAATTTTACACCTAACACCCTAACATGTAAACACCCCTAATCTCCTGCCCCCGACACTGCCGCC
Organism: Bombina bombina; assembly: GCF_027579735.1. NCBI lineage: Eukaryota > Metazoa > Chordata > Amphibia > Anura > Bombinatoridae > Bombina > Bombina bombina. Next base: position 949,265,123 of record NC_069501.1, read on the forward strand.
ACCTAAATAAAAGTTATTAACCCCTATCCCACCGCTCCCGGACCCTGCCGCAACTAAATAAACTTATTAACCCCTAAACCACCGCTCCCGGAGCCCACCGCCACCTACATTATACTTATTAACCCCTAATCTGCCACCCCCTATACCGCCGCCACCTACATAAAGTTATTAACCCCTATCCTGCCGCTCCCAGAATTCACCACAACTGAATAAATGTATTAACCCCTAAACCGCCAGCCCCCCACATCGTAATAAACTAAATTAACCTATTAATCCCTAAACCTAACAACCCGTTAACTTTATATTAAATATTAACTCATCCCTATCTTATAATAAATTTAAACTTACCTTTAAAATTAAATTAAACTATATTAAACTAATAATTAACCTACCCTAACTATTATAATAAAATTACATTAAACTATATTAAATTACTAATTAATCTAACCTGTTATAATAAAATTACATTAAACTATATTAAATTAATAATTAATCTAACATAACTTTTATACTAAAATAACATAAAACTACAAATTAAAATAACTATATTATTTATTTAAACACCTAACCCTACTCAAATAATTTAATTCTACACTAAAAAATTACAAAGTTACAAAATACTAACTAAGTTACAAAAAATAACAAACACTAAGTTACACAAAAAAATGAACACTAAGTTACAAAAAATAAGAAATTATCAAAGCTTTAAACTAATTACACCTAATCTAAGGGCCCTATGAAAATAAAAAAGCCCCCCCCAAAATAAAAAAACCCTAACCTACAATAAACTACAAATAGCCCTTAAAAGGGCCTTTTGCGTGGCATTGCCCCAAAGAAATCAGCTCTTTTACCTGTAAAAAAAAATAAAAACAACCCCCCAATTGTAAAACCCACCACCCACACAACCAACCCCCCAAATAAAAAGCTATGTAATAAAACCTAAGCTCCCCATTGCCATGAAAAGGGCATTTAGATGGGCATTGCCCTTAAAAGGGCATTTAGCTCTTTTGCAGGCCCAAGTTCTAGTCTAAAACTAAAACCCACCCAATAAACCCTTTAACAAATCCTAACACTAACCCCAGAAGATTTGCTTACAGTTTCGAAGATCCGACATCCATCCTCCAAGAAGCCTGGAGAAGTCCTCATTGAAGCCGGCAGAAGTCTTCATCCAAACGGCCGAAGTCTTCATCCAAGCCCGCAGAAGTCTTCACCCAGACCCAGGCATCTTCTATCTTCATCCATCCGGCGCGGAGCGGCTCCATCTTCAAGACATCCGACGCAGAGCATCCTCTTCCTTCCGATGACTACCGACGAATGAAGGTTCCTTTAAATGATGTCATCCAAGATGGCGTCCCTTAGATTCCGATTGGCTAATAGAATTCTATCAGCCAATCGGAATTAAGGTTGAAAAAATCCTCTTGGCTGTTGCAATCAGCCAATAAGATTGAGCTTTCATCCTATTGGCTGATCCAATCAGCCAATAGCATTGAGCTCACATTCTATTGGCTATTCCAATCAGCCAATAGAATGCAAGCTCAATCCTATTGGCTGATTGCAACAGCCAATGGGATTTTTTCAACCTTAATTCCGATTGGCTGATAGAATTCTTTCAGCCAATCGGAATCTAAGGGATGCCATCTTGGATGACGTCATTTATACGAACCTTCATTCGTCGGTAGTTGTCGGAAGGAAGAGGATGCTCCACGTCAGATGTCTTGAAGATGAAGCCGCTCCGCGCCGGATGGATGAAGATAGAAGATGCCGTCTGGATGAAGACTTATGCAGGCTTGAATTAAGACTTCGGCCACTTGGATGAAGACTTCTGCTGGCTTCGATGAGGACTTCTGCCAGCTTCTTGGAGGATGGATGTCGGATCTTCAAAACTGTAAGTAAATCTTCTGGGGTTAATAAGTATAATGTAGGTAGCGGTGGGCTCTGGGAGCGGAGGAATAGGGGTTAATAAGTTTATTAGAGTAGCGGTGGGCTCCGGGAGCGCCGGTTTAGGGGATAATAAGTTTATTTAGTTGCGGCGGGGTCCGGGAGCGGCGGGATAGGGCTTAAACAGTTTAGTATAGTGGCTGTGCTTAGTGACAGTATACAAATAAAGCTGGGAAAAAGCCGAAGAGCAGCGAGATCGATGACTGTTAGTTAACAACAGTCCGCTGCTCATCGCCCCGTACTTGGTGCGCAGCATTTTGACAGCTTTTTTGTTATATAAGGAGAGCGTATTCAGGTCCGCGGCAGCGATGTTAGGCGATCTTAGGTGAGCGTATTGGTGCCTTTGAATGCAAGTAAGTTGACGGCTTGATAAATAGGTCCCTAAGACTCATGTGAAATTCAAACTAAGTGCTTTTGCATTGTCTATTTATTGATTATACTGATCTATTTTGTTTAGTGGTCCTTTAATTTACACCTAGATTTACTATTATATAGATATTGCAGCATGTTTAATATGATGTTGCTGGGTAACTTTGCATATACAATGCTACCTATGGGAACCTTTGAGTTTCTCAGAGTTGCCAGTGTGGGAAAAGGGTGTTAGTAATTACCATATCGCTCAGTAAAGTTAATAAATTGTATTGCATTTAGTCGTATGCCTAAATTATTCTTAATCCCCTGAGATTAATTCAATATATATATTGGGTTCAATAATGAAATGGGGAACGTATGTTTCCTTAAATAGGACTAAAATTGTGATTTATCATTTTTATAATATTTATTAAAAACCATGTTTTACAGAAACTCAAATATGTTTATAATAATGTCTCTATTATAAGTTAGAAATGTTGATCTGTGACTTTTTTGTGTGTGTGATTTATCTTTTTTCTTTTCTCTTTTTTTTATGTTAGACCTTTTGCCCAAGACGAGGAACTGAGGTTGTCTTGGTTTGCAAGTGATTGATTATATTTACTTTCATTGCTACTATATTGATTTTTAGGCATTTGCCATCTGTAGCCACACAGTTGTGAAAAATAGAGTGATTAAGATCAATTGTTTTCGCAATCATTTCTAATAAAAAATATCACAATTTAAAGTCTGAAGGGTAGAAAGCCAAAGAACACAAAATGATAATACACAGTTGTATGCAAAGAAAAGAAGACAAGAAAATTGCAGAGGAATAATAATAGACATCGTTGTTAATAAAAAAATATCATCTATGGACTGAAAAAAATAATTATTACAAAGTTATTTTGTTCTAGTGATAAAATGTACCGTTTGTAATGTTGTGTCTGTTGCTCCAGCTATTTAGCTTTATTGTCTCTCAAAACTAATTACACTTTTTTCTTTTGTCAGATAATATGGGTAAGTATTTCTATTCATACACTGTCAATAATTGTCAGCAGCAGCAGCAGTTTTTATGTGTCTGTTAAATGTGCAATCTACCAAAACAAAGATAGCGCTAGATTACGAGTGGATCGCAAAAGTACGCTTTCGCAATGTCGATATTTGCTCTCCACTTACTAATACCGCCGCACGCAAATGTGCACTGGTATTACAAGGTAGCTGCAATGCGAAAGCAGCCTCACTTTCGCATTGTATGGAAGCTTTGCACTCACTTCCATAGGCTCCAATGGGACTTGCTGTCAGGGTCAGGCAGAGTACAGTATTGCAGGACAGGTTAAGATAACCTGGATAAATCCCAGAGGGCAGTCTATGCATTCAATCTTCAGTGTGCGGCGGACGATCACATGAAGAGGTACCTCCACGCTGCCGCCGAGGACCGCCGTCACCAAGGAGCACCGCCACCGAGGACCGCCATATCAGGGAAGACCACTCCAGACCTCTGCGCCGTCTTCGCTATGGATGAAGATGATGGACCCGCCTGGAAGAAGACCTTCTCCACCGGACTTCAATAACCGTGAGTACCTATTTGGGGCTTAATGTTAGGCTTTTTTTATTTATTTATTTTTTATTATTTTTTTAAATTTAAAAAGAGCTGAATGCCATTTTAAGGGCAGTGAAAAAGAACTGAATGTCCCTTTTAAGGGCCATACCCATACAAATGCCCCTTTAGGGGTAATGGGTAGTTTAGGTTTTTTAGTGTTAGGTTTTTTTATTTTGGGGGGTTTGGTGGGCGGGGGGGTTAACTGTTAGAGGGGGACTTAGTATTTTTTTTTAAGGAAAAGCACTGTTTAACTTGGGACAATGCCCTACAAAAAGCCATTTTAAGGGGGTGTTTTTATTTTGGGGGGCTTTTTATTTTCATAGGGATTAGGTTTATTTTAATTTTATTTTGGATAATGTGGTTTGTTATTTTCTGTAATGTTAGCCTTTTTTATTTTGTGTAATTTTAGATTAATTTAATGTAATCTTATTTTTTTTTTTTAAGTAATGTAGTATTTTATTATTTTATGTAATTAAGGGGAGTATATTTAGGGGGTTTTAGGTTAGGGGGCTTAGTCATTAACTTACACCTAGATTACAAGTTTTGCACTATAGAGGGTAGTTAATGAATGCAACAAAAGTTGCATTATTTCACCCTCCATAGCGCTGCCATTAAAAGTTTTTGAAAAGCCGGCTTGTGGGTGCGATATGGTTGCGTTGAGCTCCATACCGCACAAAATACAAGTGCTGCTTTGACGTGCGCTGCTTTGACATGCTCTTGCACGCTTTCCCCATAGAAATCAATGGGGAGAAAGCTTTAGTAAAAAACCTAACACCTGAAGCGCAGAATTAAAAAGCTCCGTAACGCAACCCCTAGCATAAACCTCACGTCTAAATACCCCTAATCTGCTGCCTGTGACATCGCCGCTACCTACATAAATTTATTAACCCCTAATCTGCCACTCCCGACAGTGAAATAAATCTATTAACCCCTAATCTGCCACTCCTGATTTCGCCGACACTATACTAAAGTTATTAATCCCTATTCCCCGCACCCCAACATCGCCCACACTATAATAAAGATATTAACCCCTATTCCGCCGCTCCCCGACATCACCGGCAATAAATAAAGCTACAAACCCCTAAATCTCTGACCTCCCACATCACTACCACTACATAAACCTATTAACCCTTAAATCGCCAGCCCCCCCACATCCCAACAACCCAAATTAAACTATTAACCCCTAAACCTAACTCTAACCCTAAACCTAACCCTAACACCCCCTAACTTTAACATAATTAAAAAAGTTACAATTCTTAAGTAAATAAATAAAACTAAATACAAACTTACCTGTGAAATAAAACCCAAGCTAGCTACAATATAACTAATTATAGTTATATTGTAGCTAGCTTAGATTTTATTTTTATTTCACAGGTAAGTTTGTATTTAATTTAACTAGGTAGACTAGTTAGTAAATAGTTATTCACTATTTGCTAACTAGTTAAAATAAATTCAAACTTACCTGTGAAATAAAACCTAAGCTGCCTTAGACTAAAACCTAACAATACAAAAAATAAAAAATACTAAAATTACAAAAAAAATTAAAAAAAAACTACCATTACAAAAAATAACAAAGAAAATTATCCAAAACAATAAAAATGATTCCTATTCTAATACCCTGTTAAAAAAAAAAAAAAAAAAAAAAAAAAAACCACCCCAAAATAAAAACCCCTAATCTATAATAAACTTCCAAGGGCCTTAAAGAAATCAGCTCTTTTTATACAAGAGAAAATCATACACTCCCTAACAGTATACAAACCTCCACCCCCCAAACCCACAAAATAAAAATAAAGTAAAACCTAATCTACCCATTGCCCTGAAAAGGGCATTTGTATGGGCATTGCCCTTAAAAGAGCATTCAGCTCTTTTGGTGCCCATTAAAAATAAAAAATGGCTATTCTAAAAAAAAAGAAAAACACCCCAAAACGAAAAAAAAAAACATTACACAAAATAACAAACTAATTATTCAAAATATTAATAATTATTCCTATTCTAATACCCATTTAAAAAAAAACCACCCCAAAATAAAAGAAACCTAATCTATAATAAACTACCAATAGCCCTTAAAAGGGCCTTTTGTAGGGCATTGCTCTAAAGAAATCAGCTCTTTTTCTAAAAATAAAAACAAACACCCCCTAACATTAAAAACCCCACCCCCCAAACCCACAAAATAAAAAACCTAACTAAAAAAACCTAATCTACCCATTGCCCTGAAAAGAGCATTTGTATGGGCATTGCCCTTAAAAGGGCATTCAGCTCTTTTAAGAAATGCCCAAACCCTAATCTAAAAAAAAAAACACCCCAAAAAAACCTAAAAAAAAAAACTAACACTAACCCCTCTTTAGGTACTTACAGTTGCTGAAGTCCCGCTTGAACGATCTTCATCCCGGCGGCTCCATCTTCATCCAGGCGGCTCCATCTTCATCCATTGCGGGACCGGCATCTTCTTCATCCCTGTGGAGGTGGAGCGGTCGATGTGCGGAGGCGAAGGTCCAAGGCGGAGGTCCAAGGTGGAGGTCAAAGGCGGAGGTCCGGCTTGTGGGTGCGATATGGTTGCATTGAGCTCCATACCGCACAAAATACAAGCACTGCTTTGACGTGCGCTGCTTTGACATGCTCGTGCACGCTTTCCCCATAGACATCAATGGGGAGAAAGTGTTAGTAAAAAACCTAACACCTGAAGCGCAGAATTAAAAAGCTCCGCAACGCAACCCCATTGATGTCTATGAGGGGAAAAAAGTTATGTTTAAACCTAACACCCTAACATAAACATAACGTCTAAATACCCCTAATCTGCTGCCCTTGAAATCGCTGACACCTACATAAACTTATTAACCCCTAATCTGCAGCTCCCGACATCGCCGACACTGAAATAAATCTATTAACCCCTAATCTGCTGCTCCCAATATCGCTGACACTATACTAAAGTTATTAACCTCTATTCCCCCGCACCCCAACATCGCCCACACTATAATAAAGATATTAACCCCTATTCCGCCGCTCCCCTACATCGCCGCCACTAAATAAAGCTACTAACCTCTGGCCTCCCACATCACTACCACTACATAAACCTATTAATCCCTAAACCACCAGTCCCCCACATCTCAACAACCTAAAGTAAATTATTAACCCCTAAACATAACCCTAACACCCCCTAACTTTAACATAATTAAAATAGAACTAAATTGAAGTTACAATTATTAACTAACCGCTAGATTTAGAGTTTTGTCCGTAAAGACCTGCGTAGCTAATGCTGCTTTTTTTCCCAAGGCATCCTTCAAACAACGCTGGTATTTAGAGTTGTCTGAGGGGCTGCGTTAGGCTCAAAAAAGGGTGCGTTGAGCCTAACTTAGCTCCACTTCAACCCTCAATACCAGCATTGCTTACGGTAGAGGTAAGCAGCTAAAACATGCTCATGCACGATATCCCCATAGGAAACAATGGAAAAAAAACTAACACCTGCAAAAAAGCAGCGTTCAGCTCCTAACGCAGCCCCATTGTTTCCTATGGGGAAACACTCTCTAAGCCTGCACCTAACACCCTAACATGAACCCCGAGTCCTTACACTTATTAACCCCTAATCTGCCGCCCCCGCTATCGCTGACACCTACATTATATTATTAACCCCTAATCTGCCGATCCAGACACCGCCGCCACCTACATTATCCCTATGTACCTCTAATCTGCTGCCCCTAACACCGCCGACCCCTATATTATATTTATTAACCCCTAATCTGCCCCCCCCAACGTCGCCGCTACCTTACCTACACTTATTAACCCCTAATCTGCCGACCGGACCTCGCCACCACTATAATAAATGTATTAACCCCTAAACCGCCGCACTCCCGCCTCGCAAACACTATAATAAATAGTATTAACCCCTAATCTGCCCTCCCTAACATCACCGCCACCTACCTACAATTATTAACCCCTAATCTCCCGCCCACACCGTCGCCGCTACTATAATAAAGTTATTAACCCCTAAACCTAACTCTATCCCTAACACCCCCCTAACATAAATATAATTTAAATTAAACAAAATAATATTCCTAAAATGAACTAAATTAATCCTATTTAAAACTAAATACTTACCTATAAAATAAACCCTAATATACAATATAACTAATAATTACATTGTAGCTATTTTAGGATTTATATTTATTTTACAGGCAACTTTGTATTTATTTTAACTAGGTACAATAGCTATTAAATAGTTAATAACTATTTAATAGCTACCTAGTTAAAATAATTACAACATTACCTGTAAAATAAATCCTAACCTAAGAGGACATCCAGACCGGCAGAAGTCTTCATCCTATCCGGGCAGAAGAGGACATCCAGACCGGCAGAAGTCTTCATCCTATCCAGGCAGAAGAGGACATCCGGACCGGCAGACATCTTCATCCAAGCGGCATCTTCTATCTTCATCCATCCGACGAGGAGCGGCTCCATCTTCAAGACCTCCGGCGCGGACATCCTTCCTGGCCGACGGACTAACGATGAATGCCTGGTCCTTTAAATGATGTCATCCAAGATGGCGTCCCTCGAATTCCGATTGGCTGATAGGAATTAAGGTTGAAAAAATCTGATTGGCTGATCAACCAATCGTATTGAACTCGCATTCTATTGGCTGATCGGAACAGCCAATAGAATGCGAGTTCAATACGATTGGCTGATTGGATCAGCCAATCGGATTGAACTTCAATCTGATTGGCTGATTGAATCAACCAATCAGATTTTTCCTACCTTAATTCTGATTGGCTGATAGAATCCTATCAGCCTATCGGAATTCGAGGGATGCCATCTTGGATGATGACATTTAAAGGACCAGGCATTCGTCGTTTGTCCGTTGGCCAGGAAGAATGCTCTGTGCCGGAGGTCTTGAAGATGGAGCCGCTCCTCGTTGGATGGATGAAGATTGAAGATGCCGCTTGGATGAAGATGTCTGCTGGTCCGGATGTTCTCTTCTGCCCGGACAGGATGAAGACTTCTGCCGGTCCGGATGTCCTCTTCTGCCCGGATAGGATGAAGACTTCTGCCGGTCTGGATGTCCTCTTCTGCCCCATCGGATGAAGACTTCGGCCCGGCTGGGTGAAGACGACTCAAGGTAGGGAGATCTTCAGGGGGTTAGTGTTAGGTTTTTTTTAAGGGGGGTTTGGGTGGGTTAGAGTAGGGGTATGTGGGTGGTGGGTTTTAATGTTGGGGGGGGTTGTATTTTTTTTTACAGGTAAAAGAGCTGATTACTTTACAAAAAGCCCTTTTAAGGGCTGGTAAAAGAGCTGGTTACTTGGTAGTTTAGAATAGGGTAGGGCATTTTTTTTATTTTGGGGGGCTTTTTATTTTATTAGGGGGCTTAGATTAGGTGTAATTAGTTTAAACTTCTTGTAATTCTTTTTTATTTTTTGTAATTTAGTGTTTGGTTTTTTTTGTATTATAGAATAGTTTATTTTATTGTATTTTATTTTAGGCAATTATAGGTAATTAATTTAATTAATTTAATGATAGTGTAGTGTTAGGTTTAATTGTAACTTAGGTTAGGATTTATTTTACAGGTAATTTTATAATTATTTTAACTAGGTAGCTATTAAATAGTTATTAACTATTTAATAGCTATTGTACCTGGTTAAAATAAATACAAAGTTGCCTGTAAAATAAATATAAATCCTAAAATAGCTACAATGTAATTATTAGTTATATTGTAGCTATATTAGGGTTAATTTTATAGGTAAGTATTTAGTTTCAAATAGGATTAATTTAGTTAATTTTAGGAATATTATTTAGTTTAATTTAAATTATATTTATGTTAGGGGGGTGTTAGGTTTAGGGTTGGAGTTAGGTTTAGGGGTTAATAACTTTATTATAGTAGCGGCGATGGTGCGGGCGGGAGATTAGGGGTTAATAATTGTAGGTAGGTGGCGGCGATGTTAGAGAGGGCAGATTAGGGGTTAATACTATTTATTATAGTGTTTGCGAGGCGGTAGTGTGGCGTTTTAGGGGTTAATACATTTATTATAGTGGTGGCGAGGTCCGGTCGGCAGGTTAGGGGTTTAATAAGTGTAGGTAATGTAGGGGGGGCAGATTAGGGGTTAATAAATATAATATAGGGGTCGGCGATGTTAGGGGCAGTAGATTAGGGGTTCATAGCTATAATGTAGGTTGCGGCGGTGTATGGAGCGGCATATTAGGGGATAAAAAATGTATTATAGTGGCGGCGATGTGGGGGGGCCTCGGTTTAGGGGTACATAGGTAGTTTATGGGTGTTAGTGTACTTTAGAGCACAGTAGTTAAGAACTTTATATTCACGCGTTAGCCCATAAAGCTCTTAACTACTGACTTTTTTTGTCGGTAGGAGTCTTGTCGGTAGAGGCTCTACCGCTCACTTCTCCCAAGACTCCAGCGTTAGGCAGATCCCATTGAAAAGATAGGATACGCAATTGGCGTAAGGGGATCTGCGGTAGCCTGGAATCGCGGTAGGGAAGTGAGAAATAACCCTCTCCTGTCTGACTATAAATACCAGTGGGCGGTAAAAAGCAGCATTAGGACCCCTTAACACTGCTTTTGACGGCTAACGCAGAACTCTAAATCTAGGTGTAAATAAATAAAACGTAATGCATACTTACCTGTGAAATAAAACCTAAGCTAGCTACAATATAACTAATTATAGTTAAATTGTAGCTAGCTTAGGTTTTATTTTTATTTCACAGGTAAGTTTGTATTTCATTTAATTAGGTAGACTAGTTAGTAAATAGTTATTAACTATTTGCTAACTACCTAGTTGCCCTAAAGAAATCAGCTATTTTTCTAAAAATAAAAACATACACCCGCTAATATTACAAACCCCACCCCCCATACCCACAAAATAAAAAACCTAACTAAAAAAACTAATCTACCCATTGCCCTGAAAAGAGCATGTGTATGGGCATTGCCCTTAAAAGGCACTCAGCTCTTTTTTCTTGCCCTTATAAGGGCATTCAGCTCTTTTAAGAAATGCCCAAACCCTAATCTAAAAAAAACCCCACCACAAAAAGCCTTAAATAAACCTAACTAACCCCTCTTTAGGTACTCACAGTTGCTGAAGTCCCACTTGAACGATCTTCATCCCGGCGGCTCCATCTACATCCAGGCGGCTCCATCTTCACCCATCACCGGGACCAGCATCTTCTTCATCCCTGTGGAGGCGGAGCAGTCGATGTGCGGAGGCAGAGGTCCAGGTGAAGTGCCAATTGGAGGTTCAAGGCGGAGGTCCAAGGTGGAGGTCCAAGGTGGAGGTCCAAGGAGGAGGTCCAGGCGGAAGTCCATCGATGTGGAGGTCCTCTTCATGCGATCGTCCCCCGCACACTGAGGATTCAAATGCAAGGTACCTCTTTTATACTGGGGGTACCATTGCATTCCTATTGGCTGAAAATTTTAAATCAGCCAATAGGAATTAGAGCTGCTAAAATTTAAGCAGCTCTCATTCCTATTGGCTTTAGGGCAATGCCCTACAAAAGGCCATTTAAAGGGCCCTTGGTAGTTTTTTTATAGATTAGGGTTTTTTATTTTGGGGTGTTTTTTTTTTTAAACAGGGTATTAGAATAGGAATCATTTTTACTGTTTTGTATAATTTCGTTTGTTATTTTTTGTAATCGTAGGTTTTTTATCTTTGTAATTTTAGTGTTTTTTTATTTTTTAATAGTAGTTTTTTATTTTTGTAATGTTAAGTTTTAGTTAAAGGCAGCTTAGTTTTTATTTCACAGGTACGTTTGCATTTATTTTAACTAGGTAGTTAGTAAATAGTTAATAACTATTTACTAACTAGTGTACCTTGTTAAAATAAATACAAACTTACCTGTGAAATAAAAATAAAACCTAAGGTAGCTACATTCTAACTATTAGTTATATTGCAGCTTGCTTTGGTTTTATTTCACAGGTAAGTATGTATTTAGTCAGGGCCGTCTTTAATATTAGAACAGTTAGTACGGCTGCACCGGATAAACAGACGAAAGATCTTCAAAGTATGGTAAAAAAGGATTTATTGGGCAAAAGCATAAAACCAAAAATATAATGACATAGTCAAAAACAAGTAGAAAGCTGCTCACTCCCAGACCGGAGTGAGCAGAAGGTAGCAAAAAAGGAAACAGTATACGCTTTTCGTGTGGGGCTACCGCACTTGATCACTACATAACTAACATATCCTGATGCTACCCTTCAATAGCCAAAAACAATCTAATTAGCAAAGCTTCCGGTTAACTCTTACGTGGCTAATACACAAACCTGACACACAAAATTGATAAGACTATACCTAAATAGCAGAAATGTGATTAACATTTTAAACACAATATTTATAAGAGAGTATTATTGAGTCTTTAATATTGACTGGACCCTGGGCAAAAAAATTCTTGCCCCACCCCATGCAATTTCGCTCTCCACCCCAACATCCCAAAAAACAACTAAATCAATTTATTTTATAATTGTTTTAAAAATTATTAGATGCGCAAGATCATTTTTTAAAAATGAAATAAATTGCAATATGTGAAACCTGACCTAAGCAGTATTAATAAGTATATAAATTCCTCCACTGTGGATTTATTTAATATTCTTTTGAATGTGATTCTGGTGTGAGGTTAGCTGGTTAAAGAGATTTAGGGCAGCCAACTGGAGCAAAGCAAGTTAAAGACTGAGGAGGAAGCATGGAGGAGCAGACAAATATAAGTTTACTAACTGGAACAGCAGAACTGCTATGGGAAGCTGTAAAATCTGAGGCAGAGAGAAAACAAAAACTATAAAAATAAACCTTACATTAATGTGTGAAGTATCAGCATGACACTATACATCAGCCACAGCAGCACATGTCACTATTTTGCTAGGGACAGGTTCCCTCTCACCCTGCACTAGACAATGCTGCATGGGGAGGGGCATGTGTGCACTCACTTATCATTCCCACTGACACCTTTCTACAAAGCACTGTTCCCCTAACAAACTTCAGTTAGTTGATCTTAGGGCCACAGCAGAAAGAGCAGGGCTAAGGGGACCATCAGACTGGATGCTGTCTGCCCAAGGCTGCATGGATACAGTGTGAAATGTGTCATACAGCCTCAAGACTGAAGAGAGCAGTGTATGCAACTGCACAGATGCTCAAATCCTCATCTGCCTACCGCTCCAGCTTTCTGCTGCATGCGCCTACAGTCATCCCTACCCAGAAGCAATCCCTACCACCAGAGCAGTTACCTGGTAACAGTGGTAACTCCAGTAGGACCTATTTTGATGCAGTGGGAATGACTGGATGCCGCGTTAGGGCTTTGCATTCAGTGCTGCACAGTGCACATCTAAAACAGCACATGGCAATAGCTTGGCATGTCACATGACACCGGAACGGTCTGGCACAGTTTTAAAAAAAAATATATAGAAGCAGAGTACTTTTGACTGTGACAGTATTATGACTGAATATGTGTGTTTCCCATGTCACATCAGCAGTCTGGTATGAACCATAAAAAAAAAAAAAAATTTTTTTAGGACTCTTGGGCCCCTCAACAGAGACTGGGCCCTGGGCAGCTGCCCCTTTTGCCCTGTGTTAAAGACGGTCCTGTATTTAGTTAATAATTGTAACTTTAATTTAGCTCTATTTTAATTATGTTAAAGTTAGGGGGTGTTAGGTTTAGGTTTAGCTTTAGGGTTACAGTTAGGTTTAGGGGTTAATATAGTTTAATTTAGGTTGTTGCGATGTGGGAGGCTGTCAGTTTAGGGGTTAATAGGTGTATTTAGTGGTAGTGATGTGGGAGGCCAGAGGTTTAGGGGTTAATTACTTTATTTAGTGGTGGCGATGTCGGGGAGCGGCGGAATAGGGGTTAATATATTTATTATAGTGTGGGCAATGTTGGGGTGTGGGGGAATAGGGGTTAATAACTTTAGTATAGTGCCAATGATGTCGGGGAGTGGCGGAATAGGGGTAAATAAAAATTTTTAGTGGCGGTGATGTCGGGAGTGGCACATTAGGGGTTAATAAGTTTAATATAGTATTTGTGATGCGGGAGAGCCTCATTTAAGGGGTTAATAGGTAGTTTATGGGTGTTTAGTGTACATTGTAACACTTTAGTTATGAGTTCTATGTAACAGTTTTGTTGCACAAAACTCATAACTACTGCTCTCAGATAGCAGTACGGAACTTGTCGTTATAGGGTGTAACGCAAGTTTTTTAGCCACACCGCACAACTCGTAATTTTTTCGAGTGTGGGACTGACGTTGCGTTACAGACTAAAAGGCTTGTGGTACAGCTATACCGACAAGACTCGTAAAACAGCTGCGTTGCTGTTTTAATGATGAAATTACCATTTTGTTTAGCATTAAAACACGAACGCACAACTCGTAATCTACTTGTTATTTATTTACGTTTGTGGGGGTTGGCGGTGTAGAAGTTAATAGGTAAATTAGTTTATTGCGTTGGTGGTGGATGGCGGTTTAGGGGTTAATAAATTAATTATTTAATTTGTGATGTGGGGGAATGGTGGATTAGGGGTTAACCCCTTAATGACCGAGGACGTGCAGGGTACGGCCTCAAAAAAAAGGCAGTTAACGCCTGAGGACGTACCCTGCACGTCCTCGGTGTGGAAAGCAGCTGGAAGCGATCCTGCTCGCTTCCAGCTGCTTTCTGGTTATTGCAGTGATGCCTCGATATGGAGGCATCCTGCAATAACTTCACATGGCCATCCGATGCAGAGAGAGCCACTCTGTGGCCCTCTCTGCACCGGACATCGATGGCCGGTATCGTTGGTGGGTGGGAGCCGAATTGGGAGGCGGGTGGGCGGCCATCGGTGTGCCGCGTGATGTCACGGGGGGCGGGACCGTCGGGGGCGCGCACGGGCGCGCGCGTGCACGGGGCGGGAGCGGGTGGGAACCGCTACACTACGGAAAATCATTTCATAAAACCTGCCTAATCTTGTTTGTGCAAAAGCACAAAAAGCGATCGTGGAGGGGTGGGGGGGGGGGGGGTTGGTTTGTGTGTGGGGAAGCTACACTACAGAAACTTTCAACAAATTAAAAAAACAAACAATTTTTTCTTCTAAACTGGGTACTGGCAGACAGCTGCCAGTACCCAAGATGGCGCCCATTAAGTTAGAGTGGGAGGGGATAGAGCTGTTTGGGGGGGATTAGTGAGGTTGGGGGCTAAGGGGGGACAGTACACAGCAGCATATGTAAATATGCTTAAAAAAATCATTAAAAAAAATATATATAGCTTTTATTTTAGTACTGGCAGACTTTCTGCCAGTACTTAAGATGGCGGGGACAATTGTGGGGTGGGGGAGGGAAGAGAGCTGTTTGGGAGGGATCAGGGGGTCTGATGTTTCAGGTGGGAGGCTGAGCTCTACACTAAATCTAATATTAACCCTGCAAGCTCCCTACAAGCTACCTAATTAACCCCTTCACT
Source organism: Bombina bombina (assembly GCF_027579735.1). Lineage (NCBI taxonomy): Eukaryota > Metazoa > Chordata > Amphibia > Anura > Bombinatoridae > Bombina > Bombina bombina. Next base: position 949,280,410 of record NC_069501.1, read on the forward strand.
GCTAGCCATAATACACGTGTGATGCGCAGCGGCATTTAGCGGCCTTCTAAATACCAAAAAGCAACGCCAAAGCCATATATGTCTGCTATTTCTGAACAAAGGGGATCCCAGAGAAGCATTTACAACCATTTGTGCCATAACTGCACAAGCTGTTTGTAAATGATTTCAGTGAGAAACCTAAAATTGTGAAAAATTTTACGTTTTTTTTAATTTGATCGCATTTGGCGGTGAAATGGTGGCATGAAATATACCAAAATGGGCCTAGATCAATACTTGGGGTTGTCTACTACACTACACTAAAGCTAAAATTAACCCTACAAGCTCCCTACATGCTCCCTAATTAACCCCTTCACTGCTGGGCATAATACACGTGTGGTGCGCAGTGGCATTTAGTGGCATTCTAATTACCAAAAAGCAACACCAAAGCCATATAAGTCTGCTATTTCTGAACAAAGGGGATCACAGAGAAGAATTTACAACCATTTGTGCCATAATTGCACAAACTATTTGTAAATAATTTCAGTGAGAAACCTAAAGTTTGTGAAAAAAATTGTGAAAAAGTGAACGATTTTTTTTATTTGATCGCATTTGGCGGTGAAATGGTGGCATGAAATATACCAAAATTGGCCTAGATCAATACTTTGGGTTGTCTACTAAAAAAAAATATATACATGTCAATGGATATTCAGGGATTCCTGAAAGATATTAGTGTTCTAATGTAACTAGCGCTAATTTTGAAAAAAAAGTGGTTTGCAAATAGCAAAGTGCTACTTGTATTTATGGCCCTATAACTTACAAAAAAAGCAAAGAAGATGTAAACATTGGGTATTTCTAAACTCAGGACAAAATTTAGAAACTATTTAGCATAGGTGTTTTTTGGTGGTTGTAGATGTGTAACAGATTTTGGGGGTCAAAGTTAAAAAAAGTGGGTTTTTTTTCAATTTTTCCTCATATTTTATAATTTTTTTATAGTAAATTATAAGATATGATGAAAATAATGGTATCTTTTGAAAGTCCATTTAATGGCGAGAAAAACGGTATATAATATGTGTGGGTACAGTAAATGAGTAAGAGGAAAATTACAGCTAAACACAAACACCGCAAAAATGTAAAAATAGCCTTGGTCCCAAACGGACAGAAAATGGAAAAGTGCTGCGGTCATTAAGGGGTTAAAAGATGTGGCTTTAGGGGTTAGAAATTTTATTAGTTAGTTGTTGTTTTTTTTCTTAATACTTCGTATGGGCGGTTAGATTTTTTTTAATACTTATTGCGGGCGGTTATTTTTTTTTTAATACTTATTGCGGGTGGTTAGTTTTTTTTTTTTTAATACTTATTGCGGGTGGTTAGATCTTTTTTTATACTTATTGCAGGCAGTAAGTTTTTTTTTAATACTTATTGCCGGCGTTTATTTTTTTATTTTTTAATACTTAGGCCTCTAGTTATCAAGCCGTCAAACGCAAATATGCTGGAATTCTCTAGTTATCAAGCCCAACACACCGGCAAAAGTAGAATATAGTGACGTAACATACGATCCGCCGGACTCAGTCCGACACAGATGGTTACGTCACTCCAGATGTTCCGAACACAGGTTCAGCACTATCTGACTACTTTTGGAAGTTATCAAAGAACAACCAGGTACACTCGCCACTATTCTGGCCCAGCGTACCTGGTGTTCAATCCGCCGCCCTGGAGGCGGCGGATCCCGTAGGAATCAATGGGAGTCTGACAGCAGCAAGAGCTCATGTTCGCTGCTGCCCGATATCCCATTGATTTCTATGGGAAGTGTCTGCACCTATATATGAAAGAAAAAGGAACACTCCTCTAATGTGCAAATGAACATAGGTTGAGAACAAACAAAGTTGTTCCTGGGACTTACCCCTATAGAGCTGTATCCGCCCCCTGATAATCCTGCATATGTTGTGCGGTGCTCCAGTGAAGAGACTCCAGACTGGCCGGGGACCTACACGGTCAAAACCGAAATCGTATCGGTGGGCTAATAGCTCCAAAGCATCCGGCAGTGGCAGTAAAGCTCCAGCAGCGCTCCTTACTTTCAAGCGTGCACTCGGACGTCAGACGTGACGTGTCCTGGATCTCCAGTCGGGGGGCGGTGCTCTTTCTTCACCCGGGTTTACAACTAGTATACAGGGGCAAAAGCGGATCCAAAGCTGGTGTGAGAGTAAAGTCACAAAGAAGGCAGGATCCAGCTTGTACGAAATAAAATCCAAGGTTTATTAGGCATAATTAAAACGCCATGTAGGCTTGACAGTACAGCATAAAACAAGGAGAGGTGTGTGAGCGTGACACCAACGGCTTACATGTTTCGGCACTCAGCCGTAATCATAGCCATTTATGCTGTACTGTCAAGCCTACATGGCGTTTTAATCATGCCTAATAAACCTTGGATTTTATTTCGTACAAGCTAGATCCTGCCTTCTAAGTGTCTGCACCTAACACCCTAACATGTACCCTGAGTCTAAACACCCCTAATCTGCCCCCCCTACACCGCCGCCACCTACTTTATACTTATTAACCCCTAAACCACCGCTCCCGGACCCCGCCGCAACTATAATAAATATATGAACCCCTAAACTGCCGCTCCCGGACCCCACCACCACCTACATTATACCTATTAACCCCTAATCTGCCGCCACCTACATAAAGTTATTAACCCCTATCCTGCCGATCCCGGACCCCGCCCCAAATAAATTAATTGTTTAACCCCTAAATCGCCGCACCCGGAGCCCTCTGCCACCTACATTACATTTATTAACCCTTATCCTGCCCCCCTACACCGCCACCACCTACAGTACATTGATTAATGCCTAATCTACCCCCCTACACCGCCGCCAATATATTAAATTAATTAACCCCTAAACCTAAGTCTAACCCTAACTCTAACACCCCCCTAACTTAAATATTATTTAAATTAATCTAAATAAATATTCCTATAATTAAATAAATTAATCCTATTTAAAACTAAATACTTACCTATAAAATAAACCCTAAGATAGCTACAATATAATTAATAATTACATTGTAGCTATTTTAGGGTTTATTTATATTTTACAGTCAACTTTGTATTTATTTTAACTAGTTACAATAGCTATTAAATAGTTATTAACTATTTAATAGCTACCTAGCTAAAATAAATACAAAATTACCTGTAAAATAAATCCTAACCTAAGTTACAATTACACCTAACACTACACTATCATTAAATAAATTAAATTAATTAACTACAATTACTTAACATTAAATAAAATTAACTAAAAATAACTAAAGTACAAAAAAACAAAACTCTAAATTACAGAAAATAAAAAAATTACAAGAAGTTTAAACAAATCACACATAATCTAAGCCCCCTATAAATAAAAAAGCCCCCAAAATAATAAAATGCCCTACCCTATACTAAATTACAAATAGCCCTTAAAAGGGCCTTTTGCGGGGCATTGCCCCAAAGTAATCAGCTCTTTTACCTGTAGAAAGAAGAATACAATACCCCCCCAACATTACAACCCACACACCCCTACTCTAAAACCCACCCAATACCCCCTTAAAAAAACCTAACACTACCCCATCTTCACCCAGCCGGGCACCAGTGGTCATCCGATCCGTCCAGTAGTCTTCATCCAATGGGCCAGAAGAGGACATCCAGACCGGCAGAAGTCTTCATCCTATCTGGGCAGAAGAGGACATCCGGACTGGGAAAAGGCTTCATCCAAGCGGTATCTTCTATTTTCATCCATCTGACGAGGAACAGCTCCATCTTGAAGACCTCCGGCGTGGAACATCCATCTAGGCCGACGACTAAAGACAAATGAATATTCCTTTTAATGACGTCATCCAAGATGGTGTCCCTCGAATTCCGATTGGCTGATAGGATTCTATCAGCCAATTGGAATTAAGGTAGGAAAAATCTGATTGGCTGATGATAGAATCCTATCAGTCAATTGGAATTCGAGAGACGCCATCTTGGATGACATCATTTAAAGGAATATTCATTTGTCGTTAGTCGTCGGCCTAGAAGGATGTTCCTCGCCGGAGGTCTTCAAGATGGAGCCGTTCCTCGTCGGATGGATGAAGATTGAAGATGCCGCTTGGATGAAGCCTTCTCCCGGTCCGGATGTCCTCTTCTGCCCGGATAGGATGAAGACTTCTGCCGGTCTGGATGTCCTCTTCTGGCCCATCGGATGAAGACTACTGGACGGATCGGATGACCACTGGTGCCCGGCTGGGTGAAGACGGCTCAAGGTAGGGTGATCTTCAATGGGGTAGTGTTAGGTTTTTTTAAGGGGGTATTGGGTGGGTTTTAGAGTAGGGGTGTGTGGGTGGTGGGTTGTAATGTTGGGGGGTATTGTATTCTTTTTTTTTACAGGTAAAAGAGCTGATTACTTTGGGGCAATGCCCCGCAAAAGGCCCTTTTAAGGGCTATTTGTAATTTAGTATAGGGTAGGGCATTTTATTATTTTGGGGGCCTTTTTTATTTTATTAAGGGGCTTAGATTAGGTGTAATTAGTTTAAACTTCTTGTAATGTTTTTTTATTTTCTGTAATTTAGAGGGGGTTTTTTGTACTTTAGTTATTTTTAGTTAATTTTATTTAATGTTAGGTAATTGTAGTTAATTAATTTAATTTATCTAATGATAGTGTAATTGTAACTTAGGTTAGGATTTATTTTACAGGTAATTTTGTATTTATTTTAGCTAGGTAGCTATTAAATAGTTAATAACTATTTAATAGCTATTGTACCTAGTTAAAATAAATACAAAGTTGCCTGTAAAATAAAAATAAACCCTAAAATAGCTACAATGTAATTATTAATTATATTGTAGCTATCCTAGGGTTTATTTTATAGGTAAGTATTTAGTTTTAAATAGGATTAATTTATTTAATTATAGGAATATTTATTTAGATTAATTTAAATAATAATTAAGTTAGGGGGGTGTTAGGGTTAGACTTAGGTTTAGGGGTTAATTCATTTAATATATTGGCGGCGGTGTAGGGGGGTAGATTAGGGGTTAATCAATATACTGTAGGTGGCAGCGGTGTAGGGGGGGCCAGGATAGCAGTTAATAAATGTAATGTAGGCGGCGGAGGGCTCCGGGTGCAGCAGTTTAGGGGTTAAACAATTAATTTATTTGCGGCGGGGTCCAGGACCGTCAGGATAGGGATTAATAACTTTATGTAGGTGGCGGCGGTATAGGGGGCGGCAGATTAGGGGTTTAATAGGTATAATGTAGGTGGCGGCGGGGTCTGGGAGCGGCTGTTACGGGGTTCATATATTTATTATAGTGGCGGCGAGGTCCGGGAGTGGCGGTTTAGTGGTTAATAACTTTATTTAGGTGCGGGGGGCTCCGGGAGTGGCAGTATAGGGGTAAAACAGTATAGTATAGTGTTGGTGCTTAGTGACAGGCTAGCAAGAAAGCTGCGAATAAGCCGATGAGCAGCGAGATCGATAACTGTCAGTTAACAACAGTCCGCTGCTTATCGCACCGTACTTGGTGCACGGCTTTTTGACAGCTTTCTTGATAACTTTGATAACGTATTGGGGCCGGCGAATGCAGGTAAGTAGACACGTTGAAAACTAGAGGCCTTATTGCGGGCGGTTTGTTTTTTTTTGTAATACTTATTGCTGGCGGTTAGTTGTTTTTTTTAAATACTTATTGCAGGCTGTTAGTTTTGTTTGTAATGCTCCGTTTACCTTCGCTGCATCCCAGTGGATTCCAATAATGGTGGATTCTTTCACCACCCTGCCATTTTTGGAATCCACCTGGATAAATTTGTTTGTCTGCGCGTGCAGCCAACATTCTTTTGGCTGCCGCACGCTGCCAACATACCTTTTAGGATGCGTGCACAACTGGCGACGGACGCGTTACAAACGCAATTTTATATATATATATATATATATATATATATATATATATATATATATATATATATATATATATATATATATATATATATATACACACTGTATATATGAAATAGCTGTTTTGGCTGATTGTAACCATAACCCATTACAAATGGCTGAGCTTGCAAGGAGAGCAGTTAACCCTTTTTTTAAATATATGAAATAGCTATTTTCTTATAGATGCAACAAAAATACTTTAATATATATTTAATATTATAAAATAGGGCTGTGTATTTGTATTTCCCATATGCTGAACATTATGCTTCTGTCAAGATATTAGAATGTTTGTGTTCTTTATAAGTGGCAAGGGAATTATACTTTTCAGGGGCAATTTTTTTAAAGTTTTGAGAATATGAGTATTTTCTGTTGTACCTAATACATAACAATAAACATGGTAATTTCTGAGCCATTAGATGATCTGGGCCTAAATAATCCAACTGTCACTGTTATCATTTAAAAGCATGATGAATTTGAAGAATTTTTAAACGTATTTTGGAATATATAATTTGTAACAAAGGGGAAAACGTAATAGCTATATATTTTACATTTATATATAGTCAAACAAGAGCACAACATCAGTTAATCAGTTCAGCCAATGTAGTTGTTGTTCAACTTTTAACCTGTAAGAGACTCTCAAGTCAAAATTAAACTTTCACGATTCAGATAGAGTAAGCAATTTTAAACAACTTTCCAATTCACTTCCATTATCTAAATGTGCACAATCTTTATATATACACACTGAGGCACCAGATTCTACTGAGCATGTGCACAATTCACAAAATATATGTATTCTGTGATTGGCTGATGGCTGTCACATGATGCAGTGGGAGGGAAAATAGACCTAACTTTACATTTTTTTCAAATGAAACTCAAAGTGCTTTTGCATTGTCTTATTATTATTATGCATTTACTGGTTTTGCTATTCTACTGTGTTTAGTGGTCCTTTAGGGGCCAGAGACAGACCAGATTTTTGGGAATGACCTTGCTGTAAAACGTAGGTAGCTGAGCCACTAAGTAACTAACCTATGCTCACCCAGGACTAGTCTTGTCTGTATCCAGCACTAGACTAAACTTTGGCCAGATATAGATAAAGTCCCATTTCTTATTCATCTCTTGAACCAATAACATTAAAGTGTAGAGCAACTAAAAATGTGGTTCATGAAAGTATCATGTGACAGGTTAATCACCTTAAAAATATCAATATAGGAAAGAAGTATTAATTTTAGGAAGAATATATAATATTTCATTTCAATTGGGGTAGATCAAAACATGAATGAAGACTACTATTACCAGTGGTACGTTCAGTTTTTTTGTTTTTTACCTAGGCACGGAAAAATCACAAATACTTCCCCCAGAACCAACACTTTTAGCTAACAGAGTAGAGTGGGGATGTACCAAATTTGCTTCCTCCTTAAATCCTGCTCCCCTAGGTACATGCCTAGGTCACAATACAACCCTACCATAAAGATATATGAATGAGCATTCATTCATATTTTATGGTTATGTGCTTTAGGACTATATAACCTTTATATGTAACATCTGTGTGTGTGTGTGGGGGGGGTTGTAATAATAGTGTGCACTGAGCTTTTTGTATTAAGTTACGTCTGCTGGGTTAGGTAGTCTGCTGGGTTAGGTGCACCATGTCTTTAAGGAGGCCTGGCAGATGACCCCCCCATTTCTGAGTCATCCATTCCATCATACCTCAATGAAAACAAGACCACAAGTTTTGGGGAAGAAAAGGCAGCAGCTTGTTTATTAAACCAATAATCAACAAGTTAAACTTTCATTATCAACATTATAGAACCTTTTGTTTTTCTTAAAATTCACACAGTGCTTGCTTTTGTCCTCTCTATAAGCCCCCACGCCTTTCCGGGGCAGGGCATCACCATCACTTTTCCCTTTCTGTTACCAACAGAAGTACCAGCCATTATCCATCAGGCATAAGCCTCAATAGACCATAGCAAGCACCCCGCCACCACTAGCCCTCAGCGAGTACCGCCACACAAAGCTAAGGCCTTTTCGATCCCTTCCTTAAGTGTAAAATTAAAGAGGTATAACCCCACTTCGTTCAGGTGCACTCCGTCACTCAGATAAAAGCACCTGCCCGACTCCCCCTCAAACTCAACATGCCGGAGCCCGATGCCCCCCAACTTTCTCACATACCCACTCACCATCCTATTCACCTTCCTTCTAGATACCTCGAGTTTCTTAAGGTCCCAGGTTGACCTCCACACAAGCTGACTCTCAATTTCGGACCATACCAGAATTAAACCCTGAAACAATTCAAGCAATCTGTCAAAACTACTTTTCATCTCCCCCACTTATTCCTTTTGGGGCATGAACCCCAAGTCATTCCCCCCGCATGGATCACTAACACCTCAGGTGGGTTAAACATCCTCACATACTCCACCACTGTACCTACCACCTGGACCCACTTTATACCACGCATACCGAACCACCTCAAGGCCACCCGGTCTCTAGGAAAACCCATCTGGACCCCATTTTCTTTTACTGCAGCTGTTTTTCTCACCCAAAATACATAGGAGTGTCCTAAAATCCAGCACCTCACTGGACCTGCCAAATGAAAAACATTCTGACTCATCAGTAATCCCCTGTTGGTAACACCAAGCCCGACCTCACATACCCCCCAAAACCTCTGAGACCTCCACCTGCCAATCTTTCTGATAACCGCCTTATCTAGCCCCAAATTTGCTGCCTCCATAGCTGCCCCAATCCTGAACAAATGGGTCCCGAAATCCGCCCCCCTCAGCCCCATTGCCCCCAATATCTTTTGCGATACTGACGTAATCTGAAATCTGGATAATGATGACCCATCCGCATGCACCAACAGCGGCCCCGAGGAGTGGTGAACTGCCCTAAGAAATTTGTGCACAATTCCCACCGGGCAGCAACAACCCCCGATCTACTGCAGAATAAGCAACACCCCTTTTCCTTCCTGATCTGTATTGGACCTCCTAACCCATAACTCCACCAACCCTTCTTTCAGTACCACATCCTGTCTCCCCAAACCATTTTGATCCCGACGGTTCCTACCCATCAACTCAGACACCCTGAATGCTCCAAAGAACGCCAGCACAAATGCTGTTCTGAACAATATTTCCTCATGTTGCGAGGAACAAATATCCCCTAACCTAGCTACCAACCCCTCTAGAATAGCAAAAGTCATCGGCCTTCGACCGTCGGACCGAGTATTGCTCCTACATAGACCCCTGACCATCATGCGCACCACAAATGCCTTAGTCAAGTCTTCCCTTCCCAGCATTTGAAACAAAAAGGCCAATGCCGCCACTCTCTTACGAGTCTCAGAGGGCGATAGCCTCTCCCTCCCCCAACACCTTATCCATTCCAACAGCGTCCTCAACCAATCCTCTCTGTCCCCTTGTAGTTGCTCATGCTTCACCATTTTCCACCACGGATGCCACACTCAGACGTAAGCCTTCCATGTGCTAGGGGCTAGCGCCCCCTGTACTAGACTCAAGGCTCCTGGCAACCAAGCTGCCACAGATCCCCTGGGCATTCCAGGCCCTTTGTGTCCACCTCCGGGGCCGCCTCTCGGAACCGGTCCCACTGAAATCGGGACAAAGAGTCACCAATCACATTAAGGCACCCTGGGACATGCACTGCTCTGAACGAAATATTACAATGCAAGCACTCCAGCACAAATGTGCTTAACAATCGTATCACTGCCGGCGAATTAGCCGTCAGACGGTTAATAGCCCACACCACACCTAAATTGACAGAGTGAAAGCAAACCCTCTTATTACTCAGTCGTTCAGGCCAAATTCTCAGGGCCACCACCAAGGGAAAAAGCTCCAAGAACGTCAAATTATTGGTCAATCCCCATTCCACCCATTCATGCGGCCAAGCTCCCGTGCACTATTTTCCATTCAGGAATGCCCCAAAGCCATGGGCCCCCTGACGCATCTGTATATAAACACAACTGGTCGTCCGACCACCCCTTCTCCTGCATCAACAATCTACTGTTAAAATCTTCTAAGAAGATTTTCCAGATCCTCAAATCCTCCTTCACTTCTTTAGACAAACGAATATGAAATCTCGGATTGGTTACTCCCACCGTCGCCAGTGACAATCTACGGCAGAAAACTCGCCCAATGGGTATAATTCGACCAGCAAATTCAGCTTACCCAATAGTGATTGCACCTCCCTGAGCAAGACTTTCTTGCTTTTCAAAACCCCCTCAATCACCATTTGCAGATCCCGGGTTTTCTCTTCCGGGAGTCTGCACTCCATCCTGACCAAATCCACTTCAATGCCTAAGAAGCTTAACACCGTGGCCGGACCCTCCGACTTCTCCGCCGCCACAGGGATGCCAAAGTCCTGTGCTACCTCCACGAAAACCCGAACCAACAATTCACATATCTCTGACCCCGCCGGGCCTATGAAAAGGAAGTCATCCAAGTAGTGAACTACTGAGACTTTCCCTGCCCTCTTCTTTACCACCCACTCCACTAATGAGCTGAACCTTTCAAAATACAAACAGGATATCGAACAGCCCATCGGGAAGCAGAGGTCCAAGTAAAACAGGTCCTCAAACATACACCCCAGGAGGTGACACCTCGGGTGAACCGGTAACAGGCGAAAAGCGGATTCCACATCCGCCTTAGCCATCAAAGCACTCTTTCCAGCCGCCCTCACCGCTGCCACCGCCTAATCAAAGGACGCGTATTTTACCGATACCAAATCTGGATTGATGCCATCATTCACCGACCCTCCCTTCGGGTAGGACAGGTAATGGATCATCCAAAACTTCTTAGGCACCACCCCCAGCGGGGACACCCTCAGGTTTGGCAATGACGGGTTCCGAAATGGACCCGCCATTCTCCCCAGTTGTATTTTCTTACGCAACTTTTCCCTCAAAACCTCCGGGTAGTCCCTACCCAATTTCAAATTCCTTGCAAAACCCAGCCACGTCTGTTCCCTGTACGGGATCATAAACCCTGAACTGAACCCAGTTAAAATCAATTCTGCATCCCCCGCATGCCCCCGCTCATGGGCGTACGCCTCTAGCCACGGCACCATCTTTCCTACTCTCACCAGTGTCCGTGCCCGATGGACCCACCTCCCCTGGCTGGGTCCCCAATCTACCCTTTTTGAAACATTTTGCCCCTGAGTGGATCCCACCGCAGACTGAACACTCGTGCTTGTATTTGCACGAGGCTCCGAACCTACATTGCCCTTCATTGAACTGGAAACACAAGCCTTTTCGTATGGCCACCCCAGTTCCGCTACCTGTTCCGCCGCTCCAAACTGCTTGACCGTAACCCCGAAAGGAATGATTCCCCCTTAAGGGGGTCATCATTTCCAACCAAATTCCAATGTCCCTGTCGTCCCACCGCATCTCTGGGCGAACCGCCATCTGCTGCCTAAACCCCTCATCGTACCTCAACCACACCATACCCCCATACGTTCTGTAGGCACTAGATATCTCATCTTAATAGCAGAACAAGGAGGCTCCCTGCTCTGGTAACTTCTCACAGATCATACTGGCCAGGATGCAAAAGGCCCGAGACCTGTTCCCAAAAGTCTTGGGTAACTTCCTCCACCTTTTCTTTCTCTCCTCCTCCTCCTTCTTACCCTTCTCTTTTTCATCCTCCTTCACCTCCAATACATGCTCCAATGGCAACAGAGAAAATATCTCCACGAATTCCCTCTTCCCTATCTTCTCCCTCACTTCACTCGTCAGGTGGATACCTAGCGGTCCCACCGAGCATAAACATGGCCTCCTGAGGGCCCCCTCCGGCACCCTAATCACTTCCCCCATGCTTGCCGCCAGTGCCCCCCCTGCACCATCTGCACCACTTGCCTGTGGCACCACTCCCGATATCCCCACTCCTGGCACCACCCAGGCCGATGCTACCATGCCCCCCAGCCCGCCGGGCTTTTCCAAGGCCAATAACAGCCCCTTTAATCTAGCTACAATCATTTCTCTCTCGCCACTCCCCCGACACATTCACCCCAGGTGCCACCCCAGCCATTATCTCACCTGGTGGCTGCTGCACCGTCACTGGTCCGTTTCCATGTTCCGCCAACTGCTCTCTCCTATGCTCTCTACCCTCACTCTCCCGGCCTCTGCTGGTATCCAGTTTCCTCTGCACGTTATCCCGCCTAGCAGGGGATCGTCCCCTGCAGTACCTGCTCCTTCCCAGGTCCCTCTCCACCCGTGCCCAGGTTGGGGAACTAGGCATGCCTCCACCACGGAGGACACCACCTCCCTGACTGAGGGTGAGGCACCCATCCCCCTCCTGTTCTCTGATCCTGTAGGCTGTGAGGAAGACATAGTGGTAAGATCCCCCTTTCCGCTTCCCTGCCACCCCCTGCCACTCTTTCCTGCTCACCCTGCCCCCCCCACTCTCCGTTGGGGAGACAACAACTGTAGAAGCTGTGTCAGAGTAGACATATCCCCTACCTGGCCAGCTGTTCCTAGTCCCGCCGATGTCCCTTCCAATGGATCCTCCAGTGGCGGATCCATAACCTGCTCCTGCTGCACCGTAACTTCCCTTCTCCTGGCTTCTGGAGCCTCCACATCCCTCCTTTCCACCACAGCAGGCCCTGAAAAATTAAAACAGTTAATAGGTACCCGGTCACACGCCTCCTATTTAACCTCCTCTATGCTAGCCCCTCCCCCGCCCTAATGGTCCTCTCCTGTAACCTCCCCCCCTTTTCTTATGAGTCCGACCCCCCGACCCTGAGAACCTAATGGTACCCTAAACCCACCCCCCAGTCCAGGAGTTGTACTCAAATGCCATATAGTCCTGCATCCCCACATGGGAGACCTCCTAACAAATGTACGCTCTCCTGTTATTACTCCCTCCCCTCCACTGCAATTCCCCTTATACAATGTCCTCTCACTTCTACTATTTCTTAATGTCCTATACATTCTACCCTTTCTTTTTTTTCTTTTTTATCTGCCCCTCCACCCTCAACAACCCTAGCCTCATCAGGACATCTGTGTACTCCCAGCTCCCGCTCACTATCCCCCCAGGCCCTGCCTGCGGCCTGCTCCTGTCATACACCACTCCCACGCTTCCTCTGAGCACAAAATCCCCCCCTTTTTCCCCTGTCACTGTCACCCATTAAGGGTTCCCTTTACCCAAACGGCCTTATGCACAGCCACACCCAGTCCATAACTTTTTATCCCTTACGGCCTTATAAGCGGCCTTATCAGCAGCCTTATTCACGGCCTTGTCCCCGACCTTATTCACAGCCTTATCACCGGCTCCCTCCCCCCCTCCCGCCTCAATCCCCCATCACAAGTCCTGCCACCCCCTACGGCCTTATCTGCAGCTTCCACTGGTCACCCTTTCTGTATACCCCTTTCACAGCCTTGTACCTGCCCCCCCGCGGACCCCACTCCCGCATCAAGTGCCTAACCCACCCGTCGCTTGCCCCCTACTGAGCCTCTACTCTTCAATAGCTCAGCCGGAACTTACCGCGTTCCTAACAGCTAGTCCTGGCTCTCGCAGATCTCCTCCTCCCACGTCCTGCGCCCGGCTCCTCACGACATCGCCCGACCATGATGTCAGTGGCCGGCGCTGTCCTAGGCCGCAAATCGGCCCCAGCTCCAGAGCGATGTCCTCTCCCTCTATCCGGCCTCACCAACAGCTCCACTGGACCACCAGACCCACTGCTCCCCCTCCTGGGCCTGGTGATGTTGACATCCGGACTCAGCCATTCCGGTGGCCTCGACCACCTTGCCGGCCGTCCACTGCTCCTGCCCGCCGCCGCTTCTCCAACTGGAACTCCAGCTGCCACCGCACCATCTGCTCCCAGCCGCTCCCGTATCCACTCTTCTCCGTTTCGCCTCGCCACCGCCAGCAACTCTGTCAACAGGGCCTCCATAACCCAGGTAAGAACAAACCCCTCCTTCTGTGCTGCTCCTGGGCTTAATTGTGACGTCTACCCTTGCAGGGGAGGGGTATTTAACCCCTCCTATTATCCTCCACCCCCTTTACAGAGCCAAACCATTGCTTCCATTAAGTGGGGGTCAAATGTGCCCTTATTCCAATTTGTCAACCGGGTTATTCTTTCTAATCAGCCTGAGCTGTAGTAGTCAATGCATATATCCTCTGAGTGCAGTATGTTGCTGTATGTGTATTCTGCTTGTATTGGGCTTTTTGTATTGTGCTGTAGGATTATGCTTTCTTCTGTGGTGTATTCTGGGGAACTTTTATGCTTTTGCAATTTGACTTCTGGTTTAAACTGCTTTTGTATTTTAGACATTTACTTGACAACTTGTGTTTATATTTGGTTCTAGGAACTCAGACATTTCCTATTTTGACACTTTAAATTTGAATGTGTCTCTTGTTTTGACTGGGTTTTCCTTTAGATAATTTAGATTTATATTGTATCTGTCTGAGTTGTTTTGAGCTTGACTGTCCCTGTTTTGTTACTCCATGTTTGCTATATTTAAGTTGCAGTTTTCCTGCTGTGTTATGTGCAATATATGTTCCCTATTTCACGAAATCAGCACACCAGCTACCATGAGCAGTATTGCATTCATCTGGATTATGTGACCAAATTTACTTTAAAGGGACAGTCTAATCCAGAATTTTTATCTTTTAAAAAGATAGAAAATCCCTTTATTACCTATTCCTCAGTTTTGCATAACCAACACGGATATATTAAAAGGACAGTCTGGTCAAAATAAAATTTTCATGATTCAGATAGGGCATGCAGTTTTAGACAACTTTCCACTTTACTTTTATCATCACATTTGCTTTGTTCTCTTGGTATTCTTAGTTGAAAGCTAAACCTTGGTAGGCTTATCTGCTAATTTCTAAGCCCTTAAAGGCCGCCTCTTATCTGAATGCATTTGATAGTTTTTCACAGCTAGAAGGCATTAGTTCATGTGTGCCATTTAGATAACATTGTGCTCATGCCCGTGGAGTTACCTTGGAGTCAGCACTGATTGGCTAAAATTCTAGTCCCTCAAAATAACTGAAATAAATACTGAAGTAGTCTGCTCCTTTAACCCTTTAAGGACACAGCTTTCAGTTTGCTCAATTGTTTTATGACGGAAAAATTCCGTCATATACTTTTTACCTCTGTGATTACTTTGTATCTAAGCCTCTGCAGACTGCCCCCTTATTTCAGTTTTTGACAGATTTGCATTTTAGCCAATCAGTGCCCTCTCATAAGTAGTTTGAAATGACATGTGCTTTCCGAAAGTTTAATTTTGACTAGACTGTCCCTTTAAGGTGAATTTGTTAAGCATTGAGCCTGTACAGAACCTCTTAGTTTTTGTTGAAGAGATATCTAGGTAGAAGGTGTGCACATGTCTGGAGCACTACATGACAGGAAATAGTGCTCTTGCTAATGTATAACATTGTTGCAAAACTGCTGCCATATAGTGTTGCCGACACTTGCATGCTACTAAGCTCACCTTCCTGCTTTTCAACAAAGGATAACAAGAAAACAAAGACAATTAGATAATAGAAGTAAATTAGAAAGTTGTTTAAAATTGTATGTTCAATCTGAATAATGAGCGAAAAGGTTTGGGTTTTATGTCCCTTTTAAATTTGAAGCAAGTGGGGACTCTCAGCCATTGATTCCAGCTTCCTGACAACTGACACAGGTTAAGGCACGTGTCTGGCAAGGAAAGTAGTTAGTTGTTTATCACAAATTAATTCAGTTTTTTTCCAAAAAGAAACATTAACCATTTTAATTACTTAGGGGCCGAATTATCAAGCTCCGGAGCTTGATGCCCTGTGTTTCTGGAGAGACCGCTGCTCCATAGCCTGCTCTGAGGAGGCGAACAGACATCGCAAGAAATCAGGGTTGATTGACACCCCCTGCTAGTGGCCGATTGGACGCAAATCTGCAGGGGGCGGTATTGCACCAGCAGTTCACCATAACTGCTAGTGCAATGATAAATGCAGAGAGCGTATGCTGTCAGCATTTATCGATGTGCAACGTACTTGATCTGCAATATTGGATCATGTCTGCTCTCACCTTCTTAAATAGGCCCCTTAGAGTTTATTCTACAGAAGTATGCCTGATTTAGTTTCCTATATGTTTATAGGAAGTATAGAGATTTTTTTTTTTTTTATTTACCCCACTGTAAAAATTATATTTATTTGATTATCTAATCTCCTAAACCTTGCCCAGTGCTCCAAGAATCTACTTGTTGCCACCCAGATGAAGATTGAATGCAGACCCCACTTGTTAATCCCCCAGACCATGTAGACCCCATTCTAGAACCACCCAGACCCTGTCCCTTTTTGTTTCTTAAGTCTAAAATAATAAACCCTGTCCCAAATAAAATCTGAAATGCTAGCAAACGTACTGGGCAGCCAAAAAATTTCTGAGTGTCTGAGAGAGTAGATTCTTGATTGGCTAGGATTTAATGTATTATTTATCATCAAACCTGGTCAATATGTTGTTCTGCTAAATCCTTCCACTAAAGCTTATGCAGATCTCCATTATTTAGTGAAGGAATACAATAACAAATAATAATAATAATAATAATATAAAATATCATAGAAAGTGTAGACAAAGGACATGTTGGAGTGGGCTTTTAATAAATCTGTCTTAAAGGGTAGAATTCAGTAACCCTTCTCTCAAGCCTCTCCAGCTTTACCAGAACCTATAGTTATCCCTCAATTCATTATTATCAGCATTCTAGGAGCTGGTGAGACTGGAATGACAAAAAGAGGTTGGAAAGTGCTAGTGTAGTTTGACCCACTACAATGAAAATCAAATAAAAATGGATACTATGGGGCCTATCTATCAATGGAGCTTGATTCCCTGTGTTTTTCTGGCGAGCCTGCAGGCTCGCCAGAAACAGCAGTTATAAAGCAGCAGTCACAAAGACTGCTGCTCCATAACCTGTCCGCCTGCTCTGAGCAGACGGACAGACATCGCCAAAAATCAACCCGATCGAGTACGATCGGGTTGATTGACACCCCCCTGCTGGCGGCCCTCTTGTGAGCTGCTGGTGCAATGCTGAATACGGCGAGCGTATTGCTCGCCGTATTCAGCGAGGTCTGGCGGACCTGATCCGCACTGTCGGATCAGGTCCGCCAGACTTTCTTAAATAGGGGCCTAATTGCTTATAAAGAACAGAAAAGTAATTTTACAGTATATTTAAAGAGAGATTAAAGCCAACTTTCTGTTTGTTGCAGAGAAATTATAGTTCTCTAAAAAATCAGACATTCCTGTGCAGGAAAATAATTTTTTTGTATTGGACGTCTCACAATAACTCTGTGGTAGTTTTCCTTAGCAAGTCAGGTTCTAACAAGCAGAGCAGTAGTGAACTTGTTTAAATGGGGATCTTTCATATTCATAGAAATTTATCGAGTTTAATGTCTCTACAAAATGAATTCTTACTTCAAATATCTTCAAACTTAACAAATATCAACGTCAAACATTTTTCTGTACAAAATGCCCAATTTTTTTTTAAAAAAAGGTATATTAACAGTGCATACATTTTTTTCAGGTGGCATGGAGAGGAATCACACAAAACTTTGGGATTTTTTTAGACCTAGTATTGTAATGTAGGATTCACTGTTTCATATAAAGAACACTACATAGCAACATAAACATTTCTCATGATAAAATGTGTGGGTTTTTTAAGGGCCTCGCTGTACTTCAAAGAATATCTTGCCTGAGCAGAAAGGTTTTTAATATCAGATACTTCTGATACTTCTTTAGAAGATACATTGGGGCTGATTTATAATGCCCTGTATGCACCTGTTCCTGTGTGAGCCTTCAGCCACGGCGGAAACAGGAATTAAGAAGCAGTGGTCTTAAGACCACTGCTCCTTAACTCCTCTGCCACCTCTGAGGAGGCGGACAGCAATCTGCCCGATCAGATATGATCTGGTTGATTGGCACCCCCTGCTAGTGGCCAATTGGCCGTGAATGTGCATGGGGCGATATTGCACAAGCAGTTCATACAAAATTCTTGTGCAATGATTTATTGATGTGCTGCGGACATGATGCGCTACAGCGGATCACGTCCGCTCGCACTATGATAAATCGGCCTCATTATCTAAAATTCAGAGTTATGCTTTGTCTATTGAATGTTAATAAAACTAAATATTGGTGAAAGGGACATAAAACTCAGAATTGATTTTCCCATATAATATTTTGTAATGAATAGTAATAAAACATTGTCTTGTGCATTAATTATTTATATAGTTTTATTATTATTATTATTATTATTATTATTATTATATAGTTATAGTTGTTTATACAGGCTGGTCTGCTTCCAGTAGGATCCAGATCTCTGGCCTGTAGCTACCTGTAAATTGATAACAGCAAAGGCGATACAATAAGACAAATTTAATACTTTTTAAAGGGTATGTCAATGAACTGCAAAACAATGTCAATTTTGCTAAAAAACAACTTCAGTTTTAAAGTATTTTAAAGCATTATTGGACAACGCTTATTTTCTGATACAGTATATACAATGCATATTTAAATACCTTTATATTTCATTTTGCTTACAAGTATTTTAAGTATATTTTTTACTTGTTTTTCTTTCCAAAGGAGGCTCTTGAATTTAAAACGTATATATGTATTTATGTGATCAGAGAGAAATTTGGACAATAGGCCCTAAACCAAACTCAGTCACATATTAAATTAGCTGCTGGGTTCTGAACAAACTTTATCAGACATGCACTGAGACTGTCAGTCATACATTTGCATAATCCATTTTAGAAACTATAAGAGCATGAACAAGACATTTTGTGCCAGCATTTGATAGGGACAGATAAGTAAGGAAAAGCTTATGTTTTATTATTTGAAATTAACATTTAAACGCACGTTTTCTGTATTGCTAGATGCTTAATCTAGTGTTATGCAGTAACTCTAATAACATTTTAAAGATACAGATACGGAGAGCAGAACAAGTTGGAGACTAATAGACTCAGGAGTGATTTAGGGAAGCACTTGTTTACAGAATGGGTGATTGACTTATGGAACTAAGTTTGAATAGAGGTTATAAGGACAACTCATAGGGGCATATTTAATAAGGTGCAAGCAGACATGATCCGATATTGCAGATCATGTCCGCCGTACATCGATAAATGCCGACAGCATACGCAACCCCCTGCTGATTTGTGGCCAATCGTCCGCCAGCAGGGGGTGTCAATCAACCCGATCGGGTTGATTTCCGGCGATGTCTGTCCGCCGCCTCAGAGCAGGCGGACAGGTTATGGAGCAGCAGCTCGCCAGAAACACGGGGCTTCAAGCTTGATAAATATGCCCCATTGAGAATTAAAAAAAATCGGTCTGGGATATGCATTTGGTTATATTTAAAATTAATTATGAAAACACTACAAATAGAAATATATAGGGGCCGATTTATCATCTTCTGGCGGACATGATCCACTGTAGCAGATCATGTCCGCCCTACATCGATAAATGCTGACAGCATATGCTGTTGGCATTTATCATTGCACAAGCATTCCTTGTGAAATGCTTGTGAAATACCGCCCCCTGCACATTCGCTGCCATTCGGTTGCTAGCAGGCGGTGTCAATTAACCCCTATTGTATCCAAGTTCTAAATTGATCCGACTATTCCCAAGTGGGATGTAAATATTGATAGAAACAGTGAAATATTTGAACTGGCGCTTGAAGCTAAGGTTTGAAAGGTCAGAAAGTATTTAAAATACTTATTGTGATCCAAATCCAAAAACTAAAACAATTAAAACAATTAAAGTGCTTGTTTACAAGTTTTATTCTAAAATATGACATTTATATTAAAACATACATAGAGTATCGCTTTCTATATATTTTATGTATGTTTTAATTTACATTGCATATTTTAGAATAAAAATTATAAACACGCACTTTAATTGTTTTAGTTTTTGGATTTGGATCACAATAAATATTGTTTTAAATAACTTTCTGACCTTGCAAACCTTAGCTTCAAGCGGCAGTTCAAATCTTTCACTGTTTTTATGTACCCATAACTTTAATTGCTATAAGTCCATGTGTTAGAGTCTTTGTGGGGAAACAACAGGAGCAATGTAGCTGTAGCAGTAGCAATCTATACTATAATCGCGTTTGTAGCGCGTCCGTTGCCGTCATCAGTTGTGCACACATCCTCAAAGGAATGTTGGCTGTGCGAGGCAGCCAAAAGAATGTTGGCTGTGCATGCAGCCAAAAGAATCGACCTGGATGCAGCGTAGACAAACGAAGCATTAAGAACAAAAACACGCAACCGCCCGCACAAAAAAATAAAAAATCACGTAACCGCCCGCACGAAATACTAAAAAAAACTAACCACCCGAACGAAGTATAACACAAAAAAAACTAACCGCCCATAAGAAGTATTAACAAAAAAAACTTAAGTAGCTGCAAGAAATATTAACAATCACCTAAACCGCCAACCCCCACATCGCAAAATAATAAAGTAATTAACCCCTAATCCGCAAATTAAACAACGCAAATAACATAATTAAAATATTAACCCCAAAACCGCCAACCCCTCACATCGCAATAGACATAATTAACCTATTAACCCCTAAACCGCCAACCCCCCACATCACATTAAACCTAAATAACCTATTAACACCTGAACCGCCAACCCCCCACATCGCAATAAACCTAATTAACCTATTAACCCCTAAACTGCCAAACCCCCACATCGCAATAAACCTAATTGACCTATGAACTCCTAAACCGCCAACCCCCCACAATGCAAATAACTAACGGCTATATTACGAGTTTTGCGGTATGAGTGAAAAAGCATTGTTATAGCTCTTTTTCACTACCGCTGGTATTACGAGTTTTGCAGGTTTAGCTGCACCACACACTTTTTTGGCCATAAGGTAACGTAAATACCGGAGCTTTCAAAAAGTCCTTTTTCAATGGGACTTCCATAACGCCGGTATTACGAGTCTGCCTGGGAGGCCAAAAAGTGAGCTGTACAAGATCCATACCGTAAACTGAAAGTCAGTAGTTATGGGTTTTATGTTACAACGCCGTAACATAAAACTCATAACTAAAGTGCTAAAAAGTACACTAACACCCATAAACTAACTATTAACCCCTAAACCAAGGCCCTCCCATATCACAAACACTAAAATAAAATGATTAACCCCTAATCGGCCGCTCCGGATATCGCCACCACTATAATAAACATATTAACCCCTAAACCGCCGCACTCCTGCATCACAAACACTAGTTAAATATTATTAACCCCTAATCTGCTGTCCCTAACATCGCCGCAACCTACATTACAGTTATTAACCCCTAATCTGCCACCCCCAATGTCGCCGCCACCTACCTACACTTATTAACCCCTAATCTGCCGCCCCCAATGTCGCCGAGACCTACATTACAATTATTAACCCCTAATCTACTGCCCCTGACATCGTCGCCACCTACCTACACTTATTAACCCCTAATCTGCCGACCCCAACGTCGCCGCCACTATACTAAAGTTATTAACCCCTAAACTTAACCCTAACCCTAATACCCACTAACTTTAATGCAATTAAAATAAATCTAAATAAAACCTACTATTAATAAATAAATAATTCCTATTTAAAACTAAATACCTATAAAATAAACCCTAAGCTAGCTACAATATAACTAATAGTTACATTGTAGCTAGCTTAGGTTTATTTACTTACACCTAGATTTAGAGTTTTGCGGCCAAAGGGGTGCGTTAGCTACGCATGTTTTTTTTCTAGCGCTGCTTCTAAACAACGCTGGTATTTAGAGTTCTCTGAAGGGCTGCGTTAGGCTCCAAAAAGGGAGCGTACAGGCATATTTACCGCCACTTCAACTCTCAATACCAGCGTTGCTTACGGTAGCAGCTAGCTGGAAAAACGTGCTCGTGCACGATTCCCCCATAGGAAACAATGGGGCAGTTTGGGCAGAAAAAAAACCTAACACCTGCAAAAAAGCAGCGTTAAGCTCCTAACGCAGCCCCATTGTTTCCTATGGGGAAACAATTTCTAAGTCTGCACCTAACACCCTAACATGTACCCCGAGTCTAAACACCCCTAACCTTACACTTATTAACCTCTAATCTGCCGCCCCCGCTATCACTGACCCCTGCATTACACTATTAACCCCTAATCTGCCGCTCCGGACACCGCCGCAACCTACATTATACCTATGTACCCCTAATCTGCTGCCCCTAACATCGCCGACACCTACATAATATTTATTAACCCCTAATCTGCCCCCCCAACATCGCCGCTACTTTACCTACACTTATTAACCCCTAATCTGCCGACCGGACCTCGCCGCTACCATAATAAATGTATTAACCCCTAAAGCTAAGTCTAACCCTAACACCCCCCTAAGTTAAATATAACTTTATAACGAAATAAATTAACTCTTATTAAATAAAGTATTCTTATTTAAAGCTAAATACTTACCTGTAAAATAAACCCTAATATAGCTACAATATAACGAATAATTATATTGTAGCTATTTTAGGATTTATATTTATTTTACAGGCAACTTTGTATTTATTTTAACTAGGTACAATAGCTATTAAATAGTTATTTACTATTTAATAGCTACCTAGTTAAAATAATTACAAAATTACCTGTAAAATAAATCCTAACCTAATTACAATTAAACCTAACACTACACTATCAATAAATTAATTAAATAAATTAACTACAATTACATACAATTAAATAAACTAAACTAAATTACAAAAAAAAACACTAAATTACAAAAAATAAAAAAAGAATACAAGAATTTTAAGCTAATTACACCTACTCTAAGCCCCCTAATAAAATAACAAAGCTCCCCAAAATAAAAAAAAATCACTACCCTAATCTAAATTAAAAAAGTTAACAGCTCTGTTACCTTACCAGCCCTTAAAAGGGCTTTTTGCGGGGCATGCCCCAAAGAAATCAGCTCTTTTGCCTGTAAAAAAAAAACACAATACCACCCCCCAACATTACAACCCACCACCCACATACCCCTACTCTAACCCAAACCCCCCTTAAATAAACCTAACACTACCCCCCTGAAGATCTCCCTACCTTGAGCCGTGTTCACTCAGCCGGGCACCGATGGACCAAAAAAAGACATCCGGAGCGGCAGAAGTCTTCATCCTATCCGGGCAGAAGAGGACATCCGGACCGGCAGACATCTTCATCCAAGCGGCATCTTCTATCTTCATCCATCCAACGAGGAGCGGCTTCATCTTCAAGACCTCCAGCGCGGAACATCTGATCGAAACAGCCAATAGAATGCGAGCTCAATCTGATTGGCTGATTGGATCAGCCAATCCGATTGAACTTGAATCTGATTGGCTGATTGGATCAGCCAATCCGATTGAACTTGAATCTGATTGGCTGATTCAATCAGCCAATCAGATTTTTCCTACCTTAATTCCGATTGGCTGATAGAATCCTATCAGCCAATCGGAATTCGAGGGACGCTATCTTGGATGACGTCACTTAAAGGAACCTTCATTCGTCGGGTAGTCGTAGTTGAAGAAGGATGTTCCACGCCGGAGGTCTTGAAGATGGAGCCGCTCCTCGTCGGATGGATGAAGATAGAAGATGCCGCTTGGATGAAGATGTCTGCCGGTCCAGATGTCCTCTTCTGCCCGGATAGGATGAAGACTTCTGCCACTCCGGATGTCTTCTTTTGGTCCATCGGTGCCCGGCTGGGTAAACACGGCTCAAGGTAGGGAGATCTTCAGTGGGGTAGTGTTAGGTTTATTTAAGGGGGGTTTGGGTTAGAGTAGGGGTATGTGGGTGGTTGTTTATAATGTTGGGGGGTGGTATTGTGTTTTTTTTTACAGGCAAAAGAGCTGATTTATTTGGGGCATGCCCCGCAGAAAGCTCTTTTAAGGGCTGGTAAGATAATAGAGCTGTTAACTTTTTTAATTTAGATTAGGGTAGGGAATTTTTATTTTATTTTGGGGGGCTTTGTTTTTTTATTAGGGGGCTTAGAGTAGGTGTAATTAGCTTAAAATTTATTGTATTCTTTTTTTATTTTTTGTAATTTAGTGTTTGTTTTTTTGTAATTTAGTTTAGTTTATTTAATTGTATGTAATTGTAGTTAATTTATTTAATTAATTTATTGATAGTGTAGTGTTAGGTTTAATTGTAACTTAGGTTAGGATTTATTTTACAGGTAATTTTGTAATTATTTTAACTAGGTAGCTATTAAATAGTAAATAACTATTTAATAGCTATTGTACCTAGTTAAAATAAATACAAAGTTGCCTGTAAAATAAATATAAATCCTAAAATAGCTACAATATAATTATTCATTATATTGTAGCTATATTAGGGTTTATTTTACAGGTAAGTATTTAGCTTTAAATAGGAATACTTTATTTAATAAGAGTTAATTTATTTTGTTAGAATAAAATTATATTTAACTTAGGGGGGTGTTAGGGTTAGACTTAGCTTTAGGGGTTAATACATTTATTATAGTAGCGGCGAGGTCCGGTCGGCAGATTAGGGGTTAATAAGTGTAGGTAAGGTAGCGGCAACGTTGGGGGGGGGCAGATTAGGGGTTAATAAATATTATGTAGGTGTCTGCGATGTTAGGGGCAGCAGATTAGGGGTACATAGGTATAATGTAGGTGGCGGCGATGTGCTGTCGGCAGATTAGGGGTTAAAAAATTTTATTATAGTGGCGGCGAAGTGGGGGGCCACAATTTAGGGGTACATAGGTAGTGTATGGGTGTTAGTGTACTTTAGAGCATAAAGCTCTTAACTACTGACTTTTTTCTGCGGATGGAGTCTTGTCGGTAGAGGGTCTAATGCTCACTTCAGCCAAGACTCTAAATACCGGCATTAGGAAGATCTCATTGAAAAGATAGGATACGCAATTGGCGTAAGGGGATCTGCGGTATGGAAAAGTCGCGGCTTGGAAGTGAGCGTTAGACCCTTTCCTGGCTGACTCTCAATACCAGCGGGCGGTAAAAAGCAGCGTTAGGAGCCCTTAACGCTGCTTTTGACGGCTACCGCAGAACTCTAAATCTAGGCGTTATTTATTTATTTTTTAAGACTGACCCAAATATCTAACTCTTTATTCCATGTACAATATTATTGCTAAAAATAAACAGCAGTAGTGCCAATGTTTGTGTTAATATTAATGCACCCTTTTTCTTCCCTTTCCCATCTATTTGCTTATTCTGACATTTAAACATTGGCATTCTACACGTGTCCATAAAAAAATCTTATACATACAGTGTATCTGGGTTAGCAGGCAGAAGATATATTTCTAGCTCTGCACCCAAGTGGCATATAAACAAAAAACACGTGCCCCGGCATATAAATTAGATTGGCACCATAAGGGAGAGGCATTAGCAACAGAGCAGTATTCACACAAAAACAAAGATGTAAATAGCAGCTACAAACACTAGATGAGTTAAAATAAAATCGTGAGTACCAGAGCATGTTTGAAGAACACTGTCTGCCAAGCCCCTCCCCTATCCTCTCTTCTTATTGGCAGTTTAAAACTCCACACCTCCCTATCCCTGAGAAAATTAGGATTAACCTACTACTAGCCCAAGCTAGAATGTGCTACCAGATAGGGTTAAAACAGTAATCCCAGACCTTCGGCCCAAAAAAAAACAACCCTTTATCGATAAGTCAGGTTCCAAAAGACTACAGTAAATTATAAAACTATTTACCTATAATACAGTAAAATTTAACCCCCTTTGTTGCCACAGTAGCCTGGCAGCTCTCTAGCAGAAATTATATTATACAGTCAGTTTTAGAAGACACTATCCTGGGCTATAAAGAAATACTTTTACTTAAAGGGACAGTCTAGGCCAAAATAAACTTTCATGATTCAGATAGAGCATGTGATTTTAAACAATTTTCCAATTTACTTTTATCACCAATTTTGCTTTGTTCTCTTGGTATTCTTAGTTGAATGCTTAACCTAGGAGGTTCATATGCTAATTTCTTAGATCTTGAAGGCCACCTCTTTTCAGAATGCATTTTAACAGTCTTTCACCACTAGAGGGTGTTAGTTCATGTATTTCATATAGATAACACTGTGCTTGTGCACGTGAAGTTATCTGGGAGCAGGCACTGATTGGCTAAACTGCAAGTCTGTCAAAAGAACTGAAATAAAGGGGCAGTTTGCAGAGGCTTAGATATAAGATAATCACAGAGGTTAAAAGTATATTATTATAACTGTGTTGGTTATGCAAAACTGGGGAATGGGCAATGAAGGGATTATCTATCTTTTAAAACAATAAAAATTCTGGTGTAGACTGTCCCTTTAACGAACCATATAGCCATTTTCTTTTTAATATAATAAAGTATTTATAGTGATGAAATTAAAAATCAAACGTTATGCTCATCTCTGAGCTGCCACTCACTGCAACTGGTTGGCTTTACTGTATTCTAACTTGTAAACATCTGCATTCAAATAAAAAGTATACGGAAGACATCAGGGGTGATTTTCTAAACAGATGTTTCTAACATAAAAAAACTTTCTCTCCTGGCTGCAGCGGAGGTTTAAACTGAAGCATAACCATATGCAGTTTTAGAAAACCATTAAAAAACAAAACAAAAACAAGCATGTACAAAGAAAGTACTTTTAAAAACAAAACCCATTTTAACAAAGAACTAGGTGTCATAATTAAGTGCTTCTTTACCAGTCATGATAGTGGCACTTTAGACAAACCATTCAACACTTGAATTTAAAGGGCCATAATACCCAAATGTTTAAACTATTCTATTGAGGTCCTCATATTCTTAAGAATTCTAATTTTATTTATCCTATATTAGTTAACTGTATTCAACTATTTTTTTATATATATTCAGGGATCTAGCTGTGGCCCTTGGTTTGGCACAAGAGTGAGGTTACTACTAGAGAACTAACTACATAGTGGAAATGTTGCTGTTGCTGATATTTTTAGTTTTGTTAAGCAAATGAATAAGATTTGAGTATCCATTTTTGTGCTTTCTCAAGGCAACCTTGAGCTGTACAATGCTAACCACGCTCCTCCAAAAAAAAATATAGACTGCTCTCTGGGTAGACTTATCACCTAGTTTTAAATAAGATTGATTTTTCCTTCCCTTGTTTACAAGAAATAATTCATGTATTTATATTTATATAAAAAAAAGAACAGTTACACTTGCATTACCATCTTATATACATAAAATGTCCCTAATTTCAAAATCTTAAAATAATTAACTAATACTTTATGCACATATCACTCATATATATATTAAATAAGTACATTTCAAAGATTCATATTCATTTATTGTATTATTTAAAAAACATAAGTATATTTTACCAATGCTCTGGTATTACTACTCACTCCATTAGTTTATATATTAAATTAATTTGGTTTTGGTAATATTTAATGGTGTCTTGACATATATACCAAAATAAAGATTAATAAAGTAAGTTATAATGTTTATTTAAAAAGAAAATACAATCTTATATCATTTACCAACACAAACATTCCACTAGTTTGACCTTACAAGTTTTGAATCCACCTGTAGCAAAAAGAGATGTAGCAACAGCTTATAATATTTGTATCAAGCGTGTGGGATATGTTAGCTACAATGCATTTGGAAATCCTATTAAAGGTATAGGCAGCCACAACCTCTGGCTACTCTACAAGAGCTCTTTCTAACTTGTTCTTGCTACCATTTGTAGCAAGTGAAGTGTGATAGCTGATGTTTCTCTACTTGTAGCTAGTGCTGGTATAAAGTTCTTGCTACAGGTAGCTTGTGTCATGTTAGCTAGCTCTTAGATGTAAGTAGATATTATTCATTGTTCCAGTGCTAAAAACTACAAGGTTACATTGGTATTTCTTCTTCTCATAAGCGCCTCCCATATGTGAACGTGTGCATAGAAATTTGGAGAAAAACTTGAATGACTGTTATAGCACTTTCAATTTTTCTTTCTATTGCTCTAAACTCTGAGCTACATTAGTCTATTTTCAGGTTGCTTTTACAGTTTCTGCCTTGTGATTTGCACCACTCTTAACTATGATATCTCTGTGATTATTTGTTCTCCCCAACCTTGTCCAGAGTGCAAAGAATCCACTTCTCAAGCATCAAAGCATAGCTCTGGACAATGCAAACGCCATTATGGAACTACCCAGATCTTCCCCTGGAGTCTCCAAGCCCATTCAAGTTTCAGGTATTCTGTATTGTCAGTTAAATTATATTGAGAATGTTTCAACTGTTTTAAAAATGCTGTTCAGAGATCATTACATCCAACACAAGAGCAAAGTGCCTGTGGACACTACTGGGCAGCAAAAGATGTGCAAGTCAGTTTCAGAGTGCAGATCCCTGACTTGCCATGTAGCAGCAGTAGGTGCACAATTTGATATCTAACCTCCCGGAGCTTATAAATATTTACTAACATTAGGCTTAAGGCATTAAAGGATCAAAAAAGTTGTTGTTTTCATAAGACAGCAATTTCTTTCTTTTATTTCATTAGTGAATTCTGAAATCAGATACTAGGAATTATTTATACTTAGTGCATTTTTATAACGTTTTATTATGGACATATCTTTATCTGTTGAAAGCTTTACAGTACATACATTCTGAGAATTGACTTAAAAATATTGATCTACCAGAGCTTCTAGACACATAAATACGTTTATATTGCTTATTATAACATAAGTAAATTGAATAAATAAGATATTATCATAATAAAGAAAAGGAAGTCATTTTAAAATATAAATATGATATACAGTTAACCTTTTCTGTGTCTTTTAGTAAGTGTTCCTTATTGTACATAAGAAGCTTATTTTGTTAAATAATAAATATTTTACTTACAGAAAAGTTTTCTTTCTATAAATTAATTATTATTATTAGGAACTAAATAAACTAAACAGGATACAATTAAACTGAGACATTCAAAACAAAGGGGCCGATTTATCAAGCTCTATATGGAGCTTGATGCCCCTTGTTTCAGGCGAGCCGGAAACAGAAGTTACAAAGTAGCGGTCTAAAGACAGCTCCGCCATAACCTAGGCTGATTGACACCCCCTGCTAGCGGCCGATTGGCTGCGAATCTGCAGTGGGCGGCATTGCACCAGCAGTTCACAAGAACTGCTGGTGCAGTGATAAATGCCGACAGCGTATGCTGTCGGCATTTATTGATGTGCAGCGGACATGATACGCTACATCGTGTCATGTCCGCTCGCACTATGATAAATATACCCCAAACTGTTAGCTGAATTCTAACAAAGAAGCAAAAGAAAACAGTAATTATTAATTATGTAAACAGGAAGAACTTATGTTAGTTGTGCTTTTAGCTATGTTTAGCATAAAGCGTTTTACAGTTACATAAGAGTATAATTACCAATCTATGTTGGTTTATATGCAAGCTTGAAAATCTGAAAAATATTTTAAATACTATGGCATCTATTTATGAAAGGTCTTGCTGAATACGCTCTCCGTATTCAGCATCGCACCAGCAGCTCACAAGAGCTGCTGGGGCAACGCCGCCCCCTGCTGGGAGGTGTCAATCAACCCGATCGTATTCGGTCAGGTTGAATTGCGGCGATTCCTGTCCGCCTGCTCAGAGCAGGCGGGCAGGGTTATGGAGCAGCGGTCTTTAGACCACTGCTTCATAACTGCTGTTTCTGGTGAGTCTGAAGACTCGCCAGAAACACGGGCCATCAAGCTCCATTCGGAGCTTGATAGATAGGCCCCAATGTATCATGAAACAGCAAAAAAGGCTTTTATTTATATATAAATAATATATATATATAAACCAAACTGATTCAAATGTTCACTCAATATTAAAAATGCTAATTAATTAGACCATTAAATACAGTAGAATTGCATAATCAATAAGTGCATAATAAAAAGACAAAGTAAAAGCACTTGCTCTGAAGTACAAATGACCAGTAGATTTTTTTTCGGAGAAATGTCAACCTTTTCTTACGTTTTCCTGCCATCGGGGCCTATTTATTAAATGTCTTGCGGACCTGATCCGTCAGTGCGCTGAATGCGAAGAGCAATACACTCTCCGTATTTAGCATTGCACCAGCAGCTCACAAGAGCTGCTGGTGCAACGCCACCCCCTGCAGACTCGCCGCCAATAAGCTGCCAGCAGGGGGTGTCAATCAACCCGATCGTACTCGATCGGGTTGAATTCTGGCAATTCCTGTCTGCCTGCTCAGAGCAGGTGGACAGGGTTATGGAGCAGAGGTCTTTGTGACTGCTGTTTCATAACGTGTTTCTGGCGAGTCTGAAGACTCGCCAGAAACACGGGTCATCAAGCTCCGTTCGGAGCTTGATAGATAGGCCCCTTTGTGTCATGTGACAGCCATCAGCTAATCACAGACTTATAAATATATATACTGTGAATGCTTGCTCGCTGATGACACCAACAAATAAGATTCCAAGCTAGAGACGGTGCTCGGAAGTCAACGCATGCAATGTGGGCTCAATTTTATTGCAAGACAGGAGGTTCCTATTTTGCTTAAAGGGACAGTCTAGTATAAATTAAACTTTCATTATTTAGATGGGACTTGTAATTTTAATCAACTTTCCAATTTACTTTTATCATCAAATTTGCTTTTTTCTCTTGGTATTCTTAGTTTAAACTAAACATAAGTAGGCTCATATGCTAATTTCTAAGCCTTTGAGGGCTGCCTCTATTCACATGCTTTTTAAATCTCTTTTCAACACAAAGAGACAGAAAGTACACGTGGGCCATATAGATAACACTGTGTTCAGGCACAGGGGGTTAATTAAGATTTAGCACAACACAATGCTAAATGCAAGACAATAGATAATAAACAGTCACAGTCATGTGATCAGGGGGCCGGAAGAAGGTTCCTAGATACAAGGTAATCACAGAGGTAAAAAGGTAAAAAGTATATTAATATAACTGTGTTGGTTGTGCAAAACTGGGGAATGGGTAATAAAGGGACTATCTATCTTTTAAAACAATAACAATTCTATGGTAGACTGTCCCTTTAACTTTTAGCTATTTGCTATTGTATATTTCTTCATTTACCTCTTTCCACTCGTTAATTGAGAGTGGATTCTCCCCTTTTTTCTCTTATTTCTATATTTCTTTTTCCTTCTAATAGGAATTAGAATCTGTTATTCCTTAAAGGGACAGTATACACTCATTTTCATATAACTGCATGTAATAGACACTACTATAAAGAATAAGATGCACAGATACTGATATAAAAATCCAGTATAAAACTGTTTAAAAACTTACTTAGAAGCTGTCAGTTTGGCTCTGTTGAAAAGGCAGCTGGAAAGCCCACTGCAAGTGGCAAATAAGACACTCCCCCCCCCTTCCCCTTCTTTTGCATATGAAAAGACCCTTTACACAAACAGGAGCAAGCTGGAGAAGGTAGCTGACAGTATTCACATAAAACTTTGGGGCTTGGTTAGGAGTCTGAAAATCAGAGCAATGTTATTTAAAAATAAGCAAAACTATACATTTATTTTTAAAAAAAACTTTATGGGCTTAATTTTTACTTATGTTGTGAAACTTTAATATCTTTTAATAAAGCTCTTTTGAAAATCATAAAAAAAAAAAAAAAAAAAAAAACTTTATGGGCTATATAAATAGATAATCTACAAAACATTTATGCAAAGAAAAAATGAGTGTATAATGTCCCTTTAACTGTATTTCTTATTTTGCCTTATAGACTGTCAGTCTATTCCGTTTTACCTAAATACCTTTTTCACACATTCCGCTTATCAAGCCATCACTAATATCTTTCATAAACACTAAGATCTGCTGTACTCGTCTAACACGTGGTGCGACATTCTATCTGTCTTTTCTTCCCACTGCTTTAGACGAGCGACCATCTTGCGTGTGGCATCTCCTTCCTATAACTCTGCTGCCATCTTGGTTCATGTGGAGTGACGTTATGTCCTTTAGCGTTGCATCATATGACTGCGGCCTTCTTTTTTCACAATTTGCTCAAATTCCATTCATTTTCTAAACCTTTGCAATCTGGTGTAATCCGGACCATGTTTCACTATTTTCATACCTTTTCCTTCTTGTCACATTACCATCTTTGTCATGTCCTGCCTGTCTTACCAATAATATTGCTGTTTCTTTAAGAGGCTTCCTTTTTGCAAGACAATGGGGCATATTTATCAAGCTCACAAAGACCGCTGCTCCATAACCTGTCCGCTTGCTCTGAGCAGGCGGACAGACATCGCCGGAAATCAACCCAATCGAATACGATCAGGTTGATTGACACCCCCCTGCTGGTGCAATGCTGAATACGGCAAGCGTATTGTTCGCCGTATTCAGCGAGGTCTGTCGGACCTGATCCGCACTGTCAGATCAGGTTCGACAGACCTTGATAAATTGGGGCCCATATGGGATGCTTTGTGCCTTTAAGAGACAGCTTTGTTCATGTTCCATTAGATTTATGCATCTGTCAATCACCTTTCTTTGGGAGTTTGATTCACTGCTGACATTCCTGTCTGTCTAATTGGTTTCACCTGGGTCCTTTTATAAGTCTTGTTCAGAGGCATATTCCTTGTATTAGCATAGGTTATCACTGTCTGTGCAACTGCCATATTCTAGTCTCTGTTGTTTGGATTTTTTTTCAGTCTGTTTCTGCATTTTTATACAACCTGCCCTGAATCATTCATCTGGTATTTATCTTGTTTCCAAGTTTTGCAAGTGCCTGATTCCTGTAATATTACTTGCTTCAGTTCTAACTACTTTGCATCTGTTTCCTGTGTTTGTGCACATGCTATACAAGTGGATATATATCAGCTCTGCAACATATAACACTGCTTTACAAGGTACTTGTATCACTCTGCATAAAGTGGATATCTATGTCCTTTTCAATTTGTCTCAACTTCCTATAATCTGCTGTATTATATTTTGCTGACTACTTCAGTTTGAACTGTACTACTCAGATATCAGCTCTGCTACATATAACACTGTTGCACAAGGTACTTGTATCACTGTATAAAGTGTATATTTGTCATTTTTTTTTAACTTGTCTCAACTCCCTATAAACTGCTGTATTATATGTTGTTGATTACTTCAGTTTGAACTGTACTACTCACAGTTTCAGTGTATAAGCTGCATTCAAGAAACAAACTGTGCTTGAAATTCAATTTGCAGTTATTATACTACTTTCTAGTGTTAAAACCAGTCCTGTTTTCTGCAGCCTTGAAATTTCTGTTTGCAACTCTTCTACAATGAATCCTTGCCAACACCCATAATGTTTTTTTTGCAGCCCTGTTCTGTTTCTAACATGTTTTCCGTTATATATATCAGCAAGTTACATTAATCCTGCATGGTTTTCAGTCTACTGATCTGAGCTGCAACATTTCCATTTACCATCCTGTAGCTCAGAGGCCAGATGTGTTCATATTCTACCACTTCTGCTTCCAGACTGGTATATCTTCAGATTGTGACAATCTGTGTATATTTATCAATATTTCTCAGAAATAATAAGTTATATGTATGATCTTATCTCACATACAGGTGTCATTTTTAATCTATACATCTAAAATTAACCTGTTATTCATCAGTGGAATCTGGTACTAAGCATATCCTTTTACCATGTGAATCCTATGTGTGTGTGTGTATATATATATATATATATATATATATATATATATATATATATATATATATATATATATATATATATATATATATATAATTATTTAATAATACTGATAATGAACAACCATCCCAAGATATACAGTCTTTAATTACAGCATCTGTGGCTGAAGCCATGTCATCAGCCATGGGCGACATGTCAGCCCTTGTCAAAAACCTCTTTCATGAATCCACAGACCCAGATCAACTAGACTAACACTGATCGTCCCAAATAGAGGACTAAAAAATCTCATAATTTGGAGAGTAATCCCACCTCCAACAGACCATTGCCTGCCATCACCCCTACCCCTGGGGTTACAATAAGGGAGAATGAACCCCCTTCTGAGGGACCATCAACAGATTTAAACACACCCATACATACAGAGTACTACCCAGAAGACTACTCTGACCATGAACCAATTAATGATTATAAATTTACAAATGAGGCTCCCCCAGAAACATCAGAGGGTACCATCATGGACCCGTTAGGCCAAACTATGTTTGACCCTGATAACTTAAGACACCCCAGATCTTCTGAGTGGTCCCCCCCATATCCCCCACTTTTTGCAACACTTGCTTTGCAAGCCTCTAACTAAATCAGCATGTAACAAATTAAGAGCAGAATGTCCCCGACCCATACGCCCTGATAAGGAGGCTAATACCCCATAATTTGACACATTTATGACTCTGGGTGGACGAGACCCCAGGATGGGTATCGACAAATCATTAAAATCCACCCACAACAAGTTCCTGGATTTGGTAGGTCCACTTACCGAGATCCTCCAACTGGCAGACAATTGCGGTCATGTCATCACATTCTCTGGATCCTCACGAGATCGGAGATTGGGCTCTAAGGACAATCTGTCTTCTGGGTAATGCTAACATAGCCCTATCAATTGAACACCGCAGAGTGGCCCTATCTTGACTAGATCTAAAACTAGCCGAGATGGCTTGCTCAGAAGGGGGTTCATCAACTAAAAGACCTTTTTATTCTGTGATTCCTTCATTAGAGAACTTAGCCCATATTTATCAGCATTTACTACATTAGACAGAGCTCAATCCAATGTATGCAGGGTACAATAAAATCAAAGAGGGGTTTTTTGCCAGGGCTGGCAGTTTCAGGGGTTGCCTGTCCTGCCGTGTCACCTGTAGAAGCTCCTTCCACCCTGTCTATACCGCTCCACAAATCAGGCCGCTATTTCCCACCATGAGCAGAGGTTTCAGAGCAGAGGTATCCCTCGACAAGCACAAACTCCTCAAGCAGGATATGATCAAGGTGAGCCCTCCTTAACCCTTTTTTGTTTTCCCTCAAAAATTGAGGGGGCAGACTTGCACACTATTTCACAACATGGACACAAATTACCTAAGACTCGTGGGTATTGCAGACAGTCCAGGGATTCCACTTGGATATTGTACAGTTCCTCTCGCAACCCAAACCTCCAACCCCTATCCATTTTTGTTCCACCAAAAATGCAACACCTAATAGACTCAGAGTTTTTCCTTCTGTTGAAGAAAGAGGCTATCAAAGAGACCCACTCAAAGGGTTTTCTCAGCAATATGTTCTTGGTAAAAAAAAAAGATGGGGGATCCCGTCCAGTTATAAATCTCAAGGAACTCAATCTATTCCTAGTTTACAGACACTTCAGCCAACTAGATGGTCCACCTGGACATAAAAGATGCTTACCTAACGGTCCCAATCCATCCATCCTATCGTCCCTACCTTCAGTTCCTATGGTAAGGACGAACTTGGCAATTCAAATGCCTTCCCTTTGGCTTTAGTTCAGCACACTGGTGTTTCAGAAACATTATGAAACCAAAAGCATTGTTCCTCAGATCCAGAGAAATCCGCATTACCATGTATCTAGACTATATTCTCCTCGCACAGGACAAATATGTCATGCAGCAACACCTAGACACAACTGTCTCTCTACTACAGAATCTGGGTTTCATCATCAACCTAGAAAAATCCTTTAATTCTCCATCACAAACTATAGAGTTTCTTGGATTTTCTGTGAATTCTCTTTCGGCCACCCTGGCACTTCCAGAGACCAAGCTGAAAACAATCTGCAAGGAGCTCAGCTCCACTTTAAAAAAGTCCCACATTTCTCTTCGCCACCTAGCCAGAATAATTGGTCTTCTTTCATCCTCTATTCAGGTGATTTTTTTTCCAGGTCCTCTTTACTACCGAGCTATGCAGAGGCTCAAACACTCTCATCTCGCTTACAACCCTTCATCTTCTCAATCCATTACTTTTAACACAAGAGATGTTGTGGTGGCTTCACAACATGGAAGCATGGAATGGCAGGGCTATATTCAGTTATCTACCAGATTATATAATAGAATCAGATGCCAACCCTCTGGGCTGGGGAGCATCTTGTGATTTCCAGTCCACAGGAGGCAGATGGACATCAGAGGAATCCTCCTTGCACATCAATTGCCTGGAGCTTATTGCGGGTTCCTTTGCAATTTGTTCTTTCTCTAACTATTTGATGAACTGCTGCACCCTTCTCCGAATGTACAACATCTCAGCCATCCAATATATCAACCGCCTTGGGGGCACCAGATCACAGACCATGCCATCCTTAACCAAACAATTCTACCATTTCTGCTTCGATCACAAGATATCTGTTGTAGTGGAGTACTTACTGGGCCAGTCCAATGTTGTTGCGGATGGGTTTTCTTGATATTGGAGAGACGTGAGCGATTGGCTCTTACTCAGATCTGTCTTCCTCCACAACCAGTCCCTCAGAGGACCTCCTTTCTCTAAACCTTTTTTCCTCCAGGACCAATGCACAATTTCCAGCATACTTCAGTTGGCTCCCAGACCCAGGTGCGATGGCTTCAGATGGCTTTCTTCAGACCTGGCCACCTGGCCCTAAACGTGGGTGTTACGCTTCCCCCACTTATCAATCATTCCCAGGGTAATTTTTCACACCCGCAGGTTTCAAGCTCAACTTGTTCCGATCACCCCATTGTGGCCGACACCAGCATGGTTTCCGGACCTGTTCTAACTTTCAGTCCTTCCCCTCCTCTAGCTCTTCCTCCCCTTCGTGATCTCCTTCTAGACACTCAGGGATCTCCCCATCCCCTAATCCTCAGCAACAGCCTCTAACTGCTAGCTTGGACAATTTCAGGGGTTCCTGGGATGCCTCAGGACTTTCAGTCCCAGCTCATGGGCTCCTACCGGACTCTTGGGCACGGGAATTAGAGGATCTTGCCAGCTAGCTCCCACAGGATTCCAAGAGACCTCAAATCTGGTATGCAGGGATAGAAAACAAGGGAAGGGAACAAAAAGGACTCCAATAGTGCAGATGGTCACTAAAGTATTTAGGCACCCAAAGGTAGAACCCACTATAAATGGATACTCACAAAGGGAGCGCACTATAATACAGTGCAAGTTGTGCAGGCTGGTATATCAGAGTTCACCAGCTAACTCACTCCAGTATGCAGGATCCACAGTCCACCAGAGTAAACGATTCCCTCAAAAAAGCTCATAAAAATAATGTTGAATTAAAATATCCCAAGATTTGAGAGATGATTTATTAAAATATAATGTATTAAAAACAATACAAAAACCTTTTCTGCTACGCGTTTCAAGGTGCTAGTGGCACCCTTTCCAGTTGTTTTGTTCGGCTGTTATAAACTTGTTGCTGTTATCAGATTGGATATTGTTTATTGAATTTGAGTAAAGAAAGAGGAAGTGAAAGAGAGAGTCTAATACTATATTATGGTTACTGAGCCCCTATATTGGCTGAGGGCTTATTACTTTGTATCTTTATGATGCATCTTTACTACTGGAGATTTTTAGTAAAGAAAGTTAAGCAACATACTTGCCTACTGCCTTTAATAAAAATGTGACTATAGTGTCACCAAGGCTAACATAATCCTCATTATAAGAGCCTTTAAAGTCCTGCTAAGTGAGAAGGAGATTGAAGAGGTGGAATTGGGTAGAAATATCATTGGGATCAAAGCCCACGATCCTCATGGATTGGACTGAAAGATATCAGAGCTGAACTGTTCACCTTTTGAAAATGGGAGCAGAGAACATATGCTAAAACATTTAAAGTATAAGGGGCTTATAAGGGGACACATAAGCCACAAGCTGTAGAAACCACAAGTATAAAGCTATAAACACATGAGATATGAGAGGGCAGGCAAAACTATGGCTTGAATGAAATGGCTAATAGATGCTGATTGTGCTATATACTATTATAAAATAAGGCCCAGAATATTCATCTACTTTATATAATATATGTATGGACGGCATATGTATCTGTATATGTCATAAGGTAGAATTACACAGCAGGTGCCAAGCTCGGTTATATATTGGTAAAACAAGACATCCAAAAGGGTTAATCATATACATATAAAGAGGCTTTCTTTTGAGCTGATTCTTAACCTAACTACTCCCTGGATATTCAATGTAGAGAGTTGTTTTTTGTACTTATACTTCTAGATCCACTTTTATGAAATGAGTCATACTTTGTACCCCATTATATTATGCTGAACTTGCTTCAGAAGAACTTTTGGATATATAATTACAAACTGGATAAATACAGCTAGATGGCTGAAGCTAATGGTGTACAATCACTTAAGTACATTTCTGAGGAGAATACTATGGCTATATAAAAGGGAATTCAGTTAAATAAATATTAGAAGAGTGTACTTACTGTATGAAATGGTAAAGTACATCCTAATCTGATTGGAATCTTTAATAGATAGTTGTATTAGTGTGCAAGAGAATATTCCAGGAAAATAAGAATACAAAGCTTAACTGTATTGTTAAACTATGTCTGTTGGACCCGCGATATAGAAGATAACATCTTTTCCTGTTTAAGAATCTGTTTAACGTAAAGAGAACTGACTCATCTATAAATTACTTTGAAGATAAAGAGACTTATCAATGGATCCTTGAAGCTAAATATATAAGAGGCTTTTAATCACATAACTTTATTAAAAAAAGGTTTTGTTTTTGTCATTAGAAAAAGAAGATATTCACTGTTAGGGGATATTTACTAGATATAGCACTATATATATAATTGGCAGTGTGAGAAAACATGTCACTTCACTGTAGCTAATGTTGCTGTTATCACGTAGCATGATATGCATGAAAAAATAGAACACCAGCCATGCCTGTTAAACAAAGAGATAAAATGAACAAAAATGTGCAAGCTTTTATAAAGTCAGCTATTGAGATGGCCAGTGTTAAACCAGATTCACAAATGATAATTAACCAAATATTTGAACTAATTATGCCTTAATTTGATCTCTTTAAAAAAAAGAATTCTCCAGTTTGACTGAAAAAGTCAGACAAGATGCGAAAAGGATAACTGAAGTTGAAAATCGGTTCTCTTTCTAAAAAGACAAACAGCCAGATTACGAGTTTTGCGTTATGGCTGCTTGCTAATTACTTGTAAGTTATTTTCACCGCTCACCTTTCATAGCGCTGCTATTACAGGTTTGCAAAAAGCAGGCTTGTGTGGGCGATATGGTTGCGTTGAGCTCCATACCTCACCCAAATATAAGCAGTGCTTTGACGTGCTTGTGCACGATTTCCCCATAGACATCAATGGGGAGAGCCGGCAAACAAAAAGCCTAACACCTGCGATCGTGGAAACATTGATGTCTATGGGGAAAGAAAAAGTTACGTTTAAACCTAACACCTTAACATAAACCCGACGTCTAAACACCCCTAATTTGCCCCCCCGACATCGCCATCACCTACATAATGTTATTAACCTCTAATCTGCCGCCCCCAACATCGCCGCCACCTACATAAAACTATTAACCACTAATCTGCCGCCCTTAACATCGCCGCCACATAAATAAAACTATTAACCCCAAATCTGCTGCCCCTAACATTGCCGCCACTTAACCCATAAACCGCTGCCCTCCCCATCGCAAACACTATTTAAAGATTATTTAAAGATTATTAACCCCTAATCTGCCATCACACTAACCCCCAATGATCCACTTACAGTTTTCGAAGACCGGACATACATCCTCATCCAAGCAGCAGAAGTCCTCATTAAAGCCGGCAGAAGTCTTCATCCAAGCGGGCAGAAGTCTTCATCCAGACAGCATCTTCTATCTTCATCCATCCGGCGCGGAGCGGGTCCATCTTCAACAAATCCGGCGTGGAGCATCCTCTTCTTCTGATGGTCAATGAAGAATGAAGTTTCCCTTTGAGGTACGTCATCCAAGATGGCGTCCCTTACATTCTGATTGGTTAATAATTTTATTATAATGTTTGCGATGAGGGAGGGCCTCGGTTTAGGGGTTAATAGGTGGTTTATGGGTGTTAGTATATTTTGTGACAGTTTAGTTATGAGTTTTATGTTACAGCTTTGTAGCATAAAACTCATAACTACTGACTTTAGATTGCGGTACGGATCTTGTCATTTTAGGCTGCAACGCTCACTTTTTGGCCTTACAGCAAAACTTGTAATACCGGCGCTATGGAAATCCCATTGATAAAGGACTTTTCTTAGAGTGCGGTACTGACGTTGTTTGATGGCCAAAAAAGTGTGCAGTACAGCTAGTCTGAAAAGACTTGTAATAGCGGCGTTAGGGAAAAAGCACTGTTATGGGCCACAATGATGCTTTTTCACTCATAACGCAAAACTCGTAATCTAGCTGAAAGGCAATAATTAAGGGTAAAACGAAGAGAGGAGTGGTGCTTTATTTTAATAAAAAACTCAATTACAAGATAGTAGTGCAAAATCTGGCAGATATTTGATTGTGGAAATTGAGACTTAAGTGAAATACATGCGGCGAGATTACGAGTTTGACGTTAACATGGGTATGTTGCTAACAAGGTTTTTTTTCTAACGCTATCTTAAGCCCACGCTGGTATTACAGGTTTTTTAAACCTGGCGTTAGCCGCAAAAAGGTGAGCGTACAGCAGAATTTAGCTCCACATCTCACCTCAATACCAGTGTTGCTTACGGTAGCGGTAAGCTGGCTAAATGTGCTTGTGCACGATTTCCCCATAAGAAATCTAAAAATATGTCTACACCTAACA
Organism: Bombina bombina; assembly: GCF_027579735.1. Classification (NCBI taxonomy): domain Eukaryota; kingdom Metazoa; phylum Chordata; class Amphibia; order Anura; family Bombinatoridae; genus Bombina; species Bombina bombina. The sequence goes on from NC_069501.1 coordinate 949,320,876, forward strand.
CCCTAACATGAACCCCGAGTCTAAACACCCCTAATCTTATACTTTTTAACCCTTAATCTGCCACCCCCCGACATCGTTGCCACCTACATTATATTATTAACCCCTAATCTGCCGCCACTTTAATAAATGTATTAACCCCAAAACCGCCGCACTCCCGCCTTGCAAACACTAGTTAAATTTTATTTACCCCTAATCTGCCTCCCCAACGTCGCCGACACCTACCTACATTTATTAACCCCTAATCTTCCGACCCCAACATCGCCGCTACTATAATAAAACCTAAGTCTAACCCCCCTAACTTAAATACAATTTAAATTAAACTAAATTAATGTAACATAATTAAATAAATTAATCCTATTTAAAACTAAATACTTACCGATAAAATAAACCCTAAGATAGCTACAATATAACTAATGGTTACATTGTAGCTAGCTTAGGATTTATATTTATTTTACAGGCAACTTTGTTTTTATTTTAACTAGGTACAATAGTTATTAAATAGTTATTAACTATTTAATAACTACCTAGCTAAAATAAGTACAAAATTACCTGTAAAATAAATCCTAACCTAAGTAACAATTACACCTAACACTACACTATGATTAAATAAATTACCTAAACTACCTACAATTAATTACAATTAAATTCAATAAACTAAATTACGGAAAAAAAACACTAAATTACAGAAAATAAAAAAAGAATTACAAGAATTTTAAACTAATTACACCTAATCTAATAAAATAATAAAATAAATAAAGCCCCCCAAAATAATAAAATTTCCCTACCCTATACTAAATTACAAATAGCCCTTAAAAGGGCCTTTTGCGGGGCATTGCCCCAAAGTAATCAGCTCTTTTACCTGTAAAAGAAAAATACAATACCCCCCGACATTAAAACCCACCACCCACACACCCCTACTCTAAAACCCACCCAATCCCCCCTTTAAAAAAACCTAACTCTAACCCCCTGAAGATCTCACTACCTTGAGCCGTCTTCACCCAGCTGGGCAGAAGTGGTCCTCCATACAGCAGAAGTCTTCATCCGATCGGGGCAGAAGAGGTCCTCCAGACGGCAGAAGGCTTCATCCAAGTGGCATCTTCTATCTTCATCCTTCCGGAGTGGAGCAGAGCCATCTTCTATCCATCAGTTTAATTTAAATTATATTTAAGTTAGGGGTTAGGTTTAGACTTAGGTTTAGGGGTTAATAACCTTAATATAGTAGCGGCAACGTTGGGGGTGGCAGATTAAGGGTTAATAAATGTAAGTAGGTGTCGGCGATGTTAGGGACGGCAGATTAGGGGTTAATAAAATTTAACTAGTGTTTGCAAGGCGGGAGTGTGGCGGTTTAGGGGTTAATACATTTATTAAAGTGGTGGCTATGTCTGGTCGGCAGATTAGGGGTTAATAATTGTAGGTAGGTGGTGGCGACGTTGGGGGCAGCAGATTAGGGGTTGATAAATATAATGTAGGTGTCGCCGATGTTAGGGGCAGCAGATTAGGCGTTCATAGGTATAATGTAGGTGGCAGCGATGTCTGGTCGGCAGATTAGGGGTTAAAAATTTTTATTATAGTGTTTGCAATGTGGGGGGGCCTCGGTTTAGGGGTTAATAGGTAGTTTATGGGTGTTAGTGTACTTTTTAGCACTTTAGTTAAGAGTTTTATGTTGCGGCGTTAGCCCATAAAACTCTTAACTACCGACTTTTAAATGCGGTCGAATTCTGGACAGGAGAGGGTCTACCGCTCACTTCTTCCAAGACTCGTAATACCAGCGTTAGGCAAATCCCATTAAAAAGATAGGATACGCAATTGACGTAAGGGGATTTGCGGTAGCCTCGAGTCGCAGAAGAAAAGTGAGCGGTGAGCCTCTACCTGTCAGACTCGTAATACCAGCGTTAGGTAAAAAGCAGCGTTGGGACCTCTGAACGCTACTCTTTAAGGCTAACACCAAACTCGTAATCTCGGTGATGGTTTTATGTAACATACATGGTCCAAATAAACTAGATCCGGATTACTGGGTGAAGCTAAGTATAGATTTATTGAAAGTATATTGATATAAAATTGATTATTCGCAGGTGATTTTAATATGGCTCTACATTCTAAAATAGATAGGTTTAGGACTACTAGAAATCATATATATGATAGAGAAGCTAAAAACAATTTAAAAAAAATATTTAAAACTCTTAAAGGACCAGTAAATACAGTAGATTTGCATAATCAACAAATGCATGGTAAAAAGACAATGCAATTGCACTTAGTCTGAACTTCAAATGAGTAGTACATTTTTTTTCTGACAAATTTCAAAGTTATATCTATTTCCAACCCTTTTGTTTTTGTTTTTGTTGTTTTAGGAGCTATATAAAATAAGGCAGATTAAAATGTAAAGCTATAATAGGTGCAATTTTTAGAATTGGTCTGTTTTTTAAAGAGTGTAAGCCCTGAGAGTAAAATAATGCAAGAGTTATATTTTCAACTCCAGATTATATATATATATATATACAGTATATGAGAAAAAGATGTATTGTGTTATAGTCCAAACATTTTATTGTATTCTTATTCATATTTGATGGCTTTGTCAATGTCATATTTTACTCGGCCTAAAATTTAAAAAAAACTGGACCCAGGGAAACTGTAAATAAAAGTTTGGTTGAATAAGGGAGATCTCTGGAAATAGGAGAGGGTTGACAAGTTTATTAACACAATTTTCAGCATGCTACTCACTGGGGTCTATTCTAATCTATTAGCAAATCAACACAATGTAATTTACAACCCTTTTCTCAAGGTTTTCAAAATACAGATCACTACAATCCATTTGAAACCATGAAATTGTATAATTTTCCAGTGACTTTTCACTATCTTGCCAATAATTTAAAAAAAAAAAATTGTTCACATAAAAATGCCTATAGGGATCGTTAACATGAAACATGAAAACACTAACGGCTAGATTTAGAGTTTGGCGTTAGCCGTCAAAACCAGCGTTAGAGGCTCCTAACGCTGGTTTTGGGCTACCACTGGTATTTAGAGTCAGTCAGGAAAGGGTCTAACGCTCACTTTGCAGCCGCGACTTTTCCATACCGCAGATCCCTTTACGTCAATTGCGTATCCTATCTTTTCAATGGGATCTTTCTAACACCGGTATTTAGAGTCGTGGCTGAAGTGAGCGTTAGAAATCTAACGACAAAACTCCAGCCGCAGAAAAAAGTCAGTAGTTAAGAGCTTTCTGGGCTAACGCCGGTTCATAAAGCTCTTAACTACTGTGCTCTAAAGTACACTAACACCCATAAACTACCTATGTACCCCTAAACCGAGCCCCCCCCCCACATCGCTGCCACTCTATTAAAAAATTTTAACCCCTAATCTGCCAACCGCACACCGCCGCCACCTACGTTATCCCTATGTACCCCTAATCTGCTGCCCCTAATACCACCGACACCTACATAATATTTATTAACCCCTAATCTTCCGCCCCCGCTATCACTGACACTGGCATATTTTTTTAAACCCCTAATCTGCCGCTCCGTACACCACCGCAACCTACATTATACCTATTTACCCCTAATCTGCTGCCCCTAACACAGCCGACCCCTATATTATATTTATTAACCCCTAATCTGCCACCCCCAACGTCGCCTCCACCTACCTACAATTATTAACCCCTAATCTGCCGACCGGACCACACCGCTACTATAATAAATGTATTAACCCCTAAAGCTAAGTCTAACCCTAACACTAACACCCCCCTAACTTAAATATAATTTAAATCTAACGAAATAAATTAACTCTTATTAAATAAATTATTCCTATTCAAAGCTAAATACTTACCTGTAAAATAAACCCTAATATAGCTACAATATAAATTATAATTATATTGTAGCTATTTTAGGATTAATATTTATTTTACAGGCAACTTTGTAATTATTTTAACCAGGTAAAATAGCTATTAAATAGTTAATAACTATTTAATAGTTACCTAGTTAAAATAATTACAAAATTACCTATAAAATAAATCCTAACCTAAGTTACAATTAAACCTAACACTACACTATCAATAAATAAATTAAATAAACTACCTACAATTATCTACAATTAAACCTAACACTACACTATCAATAAATTAATTAAATAAAATACCTACAAATAAATACAATGAAATAAACTAAAGTACAAAAAATAAAAAAGAACTAAGTTACAAAAAATAAAAAAATATTTACAAACAGAAAAATATTACAATTTTAAACTAATTACACCTATTCTAAGCCCCCTAATAAAATAACAAAGACCCCCAAAATAAAAAAATGCCCTACCCTATTCTAAAATTAAAATAGAAAAGCTCTTTTACCTTACCAGCCCTGAAAAGGGCCCTTTGCGGGGCATGCCCCAAAGAATTCAGCTCTTTTGCCTGTAAAAAAAAACAACATACAATACCTCCCCAACATTACAACCCACCACCCACATACCCCTAATCTAACCCAAACCCCCCCTTAAATAAACCTAACACTAAGCCACTGAAGATCTCCCTACCTTGTCTTCACCACGCCGGGTTCACCAATCGATCCAGAAGAGCCTCCGATGTCTTGATCCAAGCCCAAGCGGGGGGGCTGAAGATGTCCATGATCTGGCTGAAGTCTTCATCCAAGCGGGAGCTGAAGAGGTCCATGAACCGGCTGAAGTCTTCTATCATGCGGCATCTTCAATCTTCTTTATTCCGGATCCATGTAGTTCATCCCGCCGACGCGGAACATCCATCTTCACCGACGACTTCCCTACGAATGACGTTTCCTTTAAGGGACGTCATCCAAGATGGCGTCCCTCAAATTCCGATTGGCTGATATGATTCTATCAGCCAATCGGAATTAAGGTAGGAAAATTCTGATTGGCTGATGGAATCAGCCAATCAGATTCAAGTTCAATCCGATTGGCTTATCCGATCAGCCAATCAGATTGAGCTTGCATTCTATTGGTTGTTCCGATCAGCCAATAGAATGCGAGCTCAATCTGATTGGCTGATCGGAGAATTTCAGTGTTTGGCAATGCCGTTATGTGGGCTAATTTTCCCCCATACACATTGGGGCCGATTTAACATGCTGCAAATGCAGCTGTTTCTGCGCGAGCCTTCAGGCTCGTTGGAAACATGAGTTAAGAAGCAGCGGTCGTAAGAGGTGGCGAACAGCAATCATCCCAATCAGATAAGATCGGGATGATTGGCACCCCCTGCTAGCAGCCGATTGGCCGCGAATGTCCTGGGGACGGCATTGCACAAGCATTTCATGAGCAAAATATTAAATGCTGTCAGCGATCATGTCCACCCGACAGCTAATAAATCTTCCCCATTGGATCCGTTTATTTCTTTAAAGAGATAATGTGCAGAGGAGAGAAACATACCACTTAATGATAAGAGGATTTGGTGTCAGGTGACATTTTTTGAGTGAAATCTTAAATTTAAAAAAAATGTAGATGTCATATATAGATCAAGTCTGTTTGTTTCTAATAAGAAGAGAGCGTGCAATGAAAGACTTACTTTTGTGGCAGGTAGTAGTATAGAATATAAAAATGGTGTAATATTATTTGTGAGCTTCTCTTGCATTGGGACAATGCCTATGTGAAGGGTGTAATTTAATAATTATACATTTAGGTAGGATCACTATGACACTGAAAATTATATTTTAAAGGGACATGAAAATCAAAATGAAAGTTCCATGGTTCAGATAGGGCATGTATATTACTTCTATTATCAATCTGACTTCATTCTGCAGGATACATGTAGATAGAGACAAAATTATACACAGTATGACATTAGTAACTAAGGCAGTGGCTCCCATTAGCTGGAGAGAATCACATACGAAGATATTAAACATGGCCTATTTTACGCCAGCCAGAATGGCTAAATGGTCGCAGGAGGAAGGGAAGTGTTATAAGTGTGGACTGGAAAAGGCAGATATAGTTCACTGTTTCTGGGCATGCCCAGAAATTTTCCAATTCTGGCAAAAAAATAATTTTTGGTGTATGAAGATAATGGGTGTTTCTTTTTAAACTGGATCCTATACAGATTCTTTTTGTGTAACTACACAGTGCACATAATTAATGTCAGATTTATTAATATAATTATCCTGATAGGAAGAAATTTGATTTTGAGAAATTGGAAAGGACATAAGGGTCCCAAAATATCAGAATTTCTCAATAATGTCCAACATCAGATAACTTTTGAACAGTTCAACTTAAATAATCCCAATAATAAACAAATCGGCCGCTATTTTGGTAAATGGAAGCCTTATATTAACTCACTCCCATTACGATTACAACGGCAGGTTGTGTCATATTTTAAAACTGCTGGATGGGTGAGACAGCAGATAGAAGTAGGGGCATTACCCAAAACATGGTTTGTAGAAGAATAGGGGTTTTTTTGGGTTTTTTTTACTCTCTCTCTTTTTCTCCCCCCTTGCTATGAATAAATAAATGGAGCAATGCATCGCTCTCCATATTTAGATCTCTATAGAAATAGAGAAATAATATATTTTGCAATAGGTATATATCTTGGAATATATCACGTGATCGAGTTAGCAAGGATACATAATTGTAGTAGGTCTTAGTTAGGCTGCATTTTATGTTATGTATACTCTCCGGTTATGTTGTTTGTTTAAATGTTATACCTGACACAAGCACATGTCTATAAATTGAAAGGAGTTGCGTCTCCAAATATTTTATGATTGCGGTTTTATGCTGTTCCCTTTTCCTCTGAATAGGGAATCATTTTTGGTTTGGTTTTGTATGACGAGATAGAAAGTAATATCCGTTCTATTGTTTGTATTTTATTTTTGAAATCTAATAAAAAAAAAAAAAGTTCCATGGTTCAGATAGGGCATGTATTTTACTTCTATTACCAATCTAACTTCATTCTCTTAGTATCCTTTGTTAAAATTCATACCTAGATAGGCTGAGGAGCAGCTCGGAGCTAGCTGATAATTGGTGGACACACACATGAGCCTTTTGTCATTGGCTACCAGATGTGTTCAGCCCCAACGGTTCATTGCTGCTCTGGACCTGACTTAAACTGTGCATTTTTAATTTTGCAGGAGTTAAACACATATTTATGTGAAAGCAAAAGTGCAATAATAAAATGCTTTAACACATTAGAGAGCAACTGGAAGCTAGCTGCTGATTGGTGGCTGCACATATATGCCTCTTGCCATTGGCATAGCTCACATTAGTGCTTTGCTGCTCCTGAGCCTACCTAGGTTTACTCTTCAACAATGGATACCAAGAAGACAAAGCAAATTTGATAATAGAAAAAAAAATAGAAAGTTGTTAAAAAGTGTACCCTCTATCTCAATCATGAATGTTTAATTTTGATTTTACTGTCTCTTTAAACACAATTTAAATTTAGATTAAAGGGACATAATACTCATCATGTTTCTATCATGTTTATAAAACTGAATATATATAGAAGTTATGATTGCTAATATTAGCTTTGGCATAAACAGAGTTAAATAAAAGTTGATCAAATGTTAAAATAACCTGTGTGTTTGTGTGAAACTGATACTAAGCTCACTGGATGATGAGGACACCACCCAGAAACTCCAAGCTCACTGGTGGATGAGGACACCACCCACAAACTCCAAGCTCACTGGCTGATGAGGACACCACCCACAAACTCCAAGCTCACTGGCGGATGAGGACACCACCCACATACTCCAAGCTCACTGGCTGATGAGGACACCACCCACAAACTCCAAGCTCACTGACTGATGAGAACAACACCCACAAACTCCAATTTTTTTTATTTTTTCACAATGGGAACATCCATGCTTCTTTATAAAATATCACTATAATAGATATTGAAATATTATCTTTAAATACATGTAAATGATTTATTATTGCTATCAATGTGTAGTGTGAGTAAAGACGTGTGGACTTCTTCTCTAAACACTTTTTTTCATATTGGTCTCACTAGTGCATGTTTTATGTACTGTAGGAATTCTGCTGCAATTGGCTAGAGTAGCGTCCTTACCAAGCGCAAGAATTTGGAGCACCTATGGAGCTGAGTTCACTGGGCTGAGAATGTCATGAGAAGAGTAGGAATGTCTCTCTTTATCTCGCTCTCTCTCTCTGATCACACAAAACAGTTCTTAACATAAATCTTGTGCGTATGGAAGATGTTTTGTTATACGATTAAATAAATATATCTACAATTTTGGCATGTGCAATGTGCTTTAATCACTGTAAATGGAACCTGAAGCTTTATCATACATAATAAAAGGCATATGCTTTAGATATTTTTAGTTGCTTTGTTAAAGGGTTTTTTTATAGTACTTTTGACCTAAGAAGTCTAAGAACTTGTTTGTTGTATTTAAAATATTTCCTAAGAACTTTCCTTACAATACATGACTTATTAAATTAACTAAATTAAGTATAAGGATGTAATTAAAATGAAATATTCAAAAGCAACTGGCAGATGAACTCTAACAGCGAAAAAAAGACAGCGGTAATTAATTATGTAAACAGGAAAAAGTTATCAGTTACGCTGTTTTGTGGTTTTATTTATGTTTATTGTATCTACAAACTAGAACATAGCAAAAAAATGTAAAGGGGCATAAAAGTACAAAAGAAAAACTTCTAATGTGTGAGAGCCTATATATAATTTCCCTGTTGCTTGCATATAATGATGGGTTTGACCACAATCCATAAACAATCTTTATTGGTGGATTTTTAGTCGCTGATAAACACTTATTAAATTTGAGCTGGTCACAAACATGGAATTAATAATCGGCTAGATTACGAGTTTTGTGGTATGAGTGAAAAAGCAGCGTTAAGGCTCTTTTTCACTACCGCTGGTATTACGAGTTTTGCAGCACCGCACACTTTTTTAGCCGTAATGCAACGTAACTACCGCAGTTTTCAAAAAGTCCTTTTTCAATGGGACTTCCTTTGTGCCGGTATTACGAGTTTGCCTGGGAGGCCAAAAAGTGAGCGATACAGCCAATACCGTCAAGATCCATACCGTAAACTGAAAGTCAGTAGTTATGGGTTTTATGCTACAACGCCGTAACATAAAACTCATAACTAAAGTGCTAAAAAGTACACTAACACCCATAACTACCTATTAACCCCTAAACCGAGGCCCTCCAGCATGGCAAATAAAATAAAATGATTAACCCCGAATTTGACGCTCCGGACATCGCTGCCACTAGAATAAACATATTAACCCCTAAACCGCCGTACTCCCGCATCACAAACACTAGTTAAATATTATTAACCCATAATCTTCTGCCCCTAACATCGCTGCCACCTACCTGCATTTATTAACCCCTAATCGTCCCCAACGTCGCCGCCACTATACTTAAAGTTATTAACCCCTAAGTCTAACCCAAACACCCTAATAAATCTAAATAAAACCTACTATTAATAACTAAATAATTCCTATTTAAAACTAAATACCAATAAAATAAACCCTAAGCTAGCTACAATATAACTAATAGTTACATTGTATCTATCTTAGGTTTTATTTTTATTTCACAGCTAAGTTTCTATTTATTTTAACTAGGTAGACTAGTTAGTAAATAGTTATTAACTATTTACTAACTACCTAGCTAAAATAAATACAAATTTACCTGTAAAATAAAACCAAACCTGAGTTACACTAATACCTAACCTTAGACTACAATTAAATAAATTACATTTATTAAATACAATGAACTAAATTACAAAAAACCCCCACTAAATTACACAAATTAAAAAAGAAATTATCAAATATTTAAACTAATTACACCTAATCTAATAGCCCTATGAAAATAAAAAAGCCCCCCAAAATAGAAAAAAACCCTAGCCTAAACTAAACTGCCAATAGCCCTTAAAAGGGTCTTTTGCGGGGCATTGCTCCAAAGAAATCAGCTCTTTTACCTGTAAAATTTAAAATAACCAACCCCCCAACAGTAAAACCCACCACCCACGCAACCAAACCCCCCAGATAAAATCCTAACTAAAAAAACCTAAGCTCCCCAATGCCCTGAAAAGGGCATTTCTATGGGCATTGCCCTTAAAAGGGCATTTAGCTCTTTTTCCATCCAAACCCTAAGCTAAAAATAAAACCCACCCAATAAACCCTTAAAAAAACCTAACACTAACCCCCGAAGATCCACTTACAGTTTTTGAAGACCCGACATCCATCCTCAACGAAGCCGGGAGAAGTCTTCATCCAAGCGGCAAGAAGTGGTCCTCCAGACGGGCAGAAGTCATCATCCAGACGCCATCTTCTATCTTCATCCATCCGGCGTGGAACAGCTCCATCTTCAAGACATCCAGCGCAGAGCATCCTCTTCTTTCCATGGCTCTTCTCAAATGAAGGTTCCTTTAAGTGACGTCATCCAAGATGGTGTCCCTTGAATTCCGATTGGCTGATAGAATTCTATCAGTCAATCGGAATTAAAGGTGAAAAAATCCTATTGGCTGATCCAATCAGCCAATAGGATTGAGCTCCCATTCTATTGGCTGATTGGAACAGCCAATAGAATGTGAGCTTAATCCTATTGGCTGATTGCAGCTGCCAATAGGATTTTTTCACCTTTAATTCCAAATGGCTGATAGAATTCTATCAGCCAATCGGAATTCAAGGGACGCCATTTGGGCGGAAAAAGAGCTAAATGCCCTTTTAAGGGCAATGCCCATACAAATGCCCTTTTCAGGGCAATGGAGAGCTTAGGTTTTTTTAGTTAGGATTTTATTTGGGGAGTTTGGTTGTGTGGGTGGTGGGTTTTACTGTTGGGGGGTTGTTTGTATTTTTTTGTTACAGGTAAAAGAGCTAATTTCTTTGGGGCAATGCCCTGCAAAAGGCCCTTTTAGGGGCTATTGGCAGTATAGTTTAGGCTAGGGGTTTTTTTTATTTTGGGGGGCTTAAATATTTGATCATTTCTTTTTTATTTTGTGTAATTTAGTGTTTGTTTTTTGTAATTTAAGTAATTTAAGTAATTTATTTAATTGTAGTCTAAGGTTAGGTGTTAGTGTAACTCAAGTTAGGTTTTATTTTACAAGTGAATTTGTATTTATTTTAGCTAGGTAGTTAGTAAATAGTTAATAACTATTTAGTAACTATTCTACCTAGTTAAAATAAATACAAACTTGCCTGTAAAATAAAAATAAACCCTAAGCTAGATACAATGTAACTATTACTTATTTACAGGTATTTCGTTTTAAATAGGAATTATTTAGTTATTAATAGTAGGTTTTCTTTAGATTTATTTTAATTATATTTAAGTTAGTGGGTGTTAGGGTTAGGGTTAGACTTAGGTTTAGGGGTTAATAACTTTAGTATAGTGTCAGCGACATTGGGGTTGGCAGATTAGGGGTTAATAAATGTAGGTAGGTGGCAACGATGTTAGGGGCGGCATATTAGGGGTTAATAAGTGTAATGTAGGTGTCGGGGGTGGCAGATTAGGGGTTAATAAGTGTAATGTAGGTGGCGGCGACATTGGGGGTGGCAGATTAGGGGTTAATAAGTGTAGGTGGGTGGCGACGACATTGAGGGCGGAAGATTAGGGGTTAATAAGTATAAATAATATCAAAGAGCAAAGCAAGTGTTCAGTAAGTGGATTCCCAAAGGGTGTTATATGTAGTTTAAGTATAACACCCTGATACATCCAGGGAATCAGTCCCAATAAAGTCCGTGCTATCAGGGGCAGCGGTCAATGTGTAGTACATATAGAGAACAAAGCGTTGGTTCCTGATTTTCTGTTCCGTGCTTGTCAGGTAATTGTATGGATGCCACTTCAGCCTAGTTGTCACGGGTGTAAAGTGCAGAGATAAATGTGCAGTCACTGTAATAATGTCCGGAAAAACTCTTACCCTCCACAAGACTTGGTGGGGTGCCTGGGCGCACTGCTGTACTTCTCCTCGGACTGGTGTTGAAACCCTTCCGTGGGGGTGCAGCATGTGGGTCCTTCTTGGCGTGCTTGGAGATCCGGCTCTGGTAACGTAGTGTACTCTTGCACACCCCGTGACGTCGCTAGGTGCACTGTGGGTAGTGTAGTTCAGGACAAACCCGGAAGTCAACGCCGGTTTCGGCTACGTGAGCAACAGGTCAATATGCGGTATATCCACCGCTCTTAGAATAAAGTTCATAAAGGGAAAAGATCTGTTGACTCAGAGTTGGTTGCTGGAAAAACTTGTAGCGTAGAAACTGTTCAAATTTAGAAACCTACAAACTAGAAGCTGAAGAACTGACTAACAGACTTATAAAAAGAGGGTACAATAAATTTAAACTTCACAACATCAACAAAGAAGTTGAAAAATTAAATAGAAACACACTGTTTAAGAAGAAGACCACTAAGATTGACAATGACAATATAGTCTTCTCCACACAGTATAGCACACAATATTACAAAGTGTGCAACATCATCAAGAAGAACCTTGTAATACTAAACAATGACAGTACACTGAAACAAATTATCTCTAAAGGGATCAAATTTGTAGCTAAAAAGGCCCCCTCATTAAACAACCTCACGAGTAAGAAATTCTCAGAAAGACCACAAACTCAGACCAATTGGCTGAGTCTGAATCCAGGCTCTTTCAGATGTGGTCACAAACCTTGTAAGAGTTGTGATTTCACGGAAAAAAATCACACTTTTACTTCAACCAACACAAAAGAAACATACACTATTAGACAAAGAATAGATTGCACTTCGCAATATGTCATCTACTTGATTACATGCCGATACTGCTCCCAAAAATATACAGGAATCACTACACGTCCCTTAAAAGATCGAATAAGAGAGCACTTACTATCCCTAACAGAAAAAGACCCTAAAACCCCAGTGGCGAAACATTTTCGCCAACACGGCATGGGTACCACATTCTTTTCCTTCATGGGAATTGAGAGAATTGTACAAAATGCCAGAGGAGGGGATAGAACAGCTAGGTTACTTAAAAGGGAAGTTTATTGGATTCTAAAACTGAACACAAGATACCCCTATGGAATCAATAAAAGATTAGATGTTGACCTATATGTATAATTAGTAGGTCCAGCTATCTGGTAGACATAGCGAACCAATCCTAGATTGAAAGCAGTATAAATATCCAAAATCCTACCTCTACAAGCTAATATCCACGGGTTTGAGGAATATAGGTACACTATCTGATTGATTAGTATTATATATATGATATATAAATATTTATATAATTGCAGACTCTAAAGATACAAATCCCAAAAACCACTGAACCACACATTTACACCGTCATGGAGACATATATATTCTCCTTTTGAAATTATTAATTCTCACCTTATTGAGATTACAGTTCAGCAACTCTAGAAGACAACTCTGTCTTAGACTTTACACACCTTCCCCAATTACATACCCATAATCATATATATTTTTTTCTAGTTCAGTATTAGTTTTAGCCTTATTTATTACCTAGAATTTTATTTATTTATTTTTTAGTCACATTCTCCAGACCCCGCTCAGGTTTATCTCTAAGACTGCCATACTTAAGATGATTAGTACCAATATGTCATCCATTAGGACAACAATATCATTCAAGATAATAGTGCATACTTCTTTTCATCTGATGCAGCCGTAATGAGATCCATATTGAGCTATACCGTAGTCCCTTTTTGAACAGAGATTAGTACATTAACTTTTTCAAACAATTGCTCACATAACCTTTAAAGGAGTTCTGGAATGACACATTATTTTTCCATCTTCCTCAGCCTTTTTATTAAATTTTATTTTCATTTTTATATTTTCATTAACATTATGTCACCTTACCTTCCATATAGTTCATTTACATCTATGTTCACATTTTAATTACACTTCGTATCCAGTTCATTCACTTTTATTCTCATGATCTCCTTCTTACTGAGTTTTCTGTACACCCGGTTATTTTATTTTATTTTATATCTCATATATCAAAGTAAGTGCTATTTAAATGAGTGCTATTACCTACCTATGTCCTTTTTTACCTATATAGGTTATATATATATGTCTATATCTGGCAAACCCCTCCTCCTTCCTTCTTTCTTTTTTTTTTTAGAAGTAGTAGCCTGATACAAACGATAGGACATTCAGCCAACATACACAATGCAATGCACTGCCTTAGGGAATCCCCTTGGTTAGAGATAGTTCTAAAAACCTCATCAAGTGTACAGAATTCACATATACACACAAACTACCAGGTCGAGTTATATACATAGCCTCTTGTTGCCTTCTTCACTAAGAGTAACGATGCCGTTTTCAAAAAAATACCGAGCCCAATAAGATATAGATATCCCCTTGGGATTGAGTCTTTAGTTCTTTTTTAGGCATCTATAGGTTTATGTATATACATACATACACACACGTTATTTTAGGATATATAGTAAACCACATTAAATATTTTCATCGTATAAATTTTTTATTATATTTTTTATATATTTCTTCTATATAATTTTCTTTACATTTATTGTCCATATGTTTAATTTGTTTTACCTTTATAAGTGAATATTATTGTTTTATATGTTACCTACAGTATTTAATACAAAAGAGTTGTCCACAGTGAACTTAGAATTATGATGTGCCCCTTCCAAACCGCAGTGAACTCAAAACACACTGATTACATATTAAGTATGAACACACTGAGGTTTGGAAATGTTGCACCCATTGGCCATCTTTTCAAGCCACCCTAGGATTGGTGGCTGTAAGGTTTAAAAGCTGTATTGGCCGTAAACTAATTAGCCTCTGAAGAAGCGCATCTACGCATGCGCGAAACGCGTCAGGCGTTCCTCACTGTGACCCTATGTACTTTGCTTACTTTGACTTGTTTTGGATCACCATAATAAACAAGTTTTTCCAGCAACCAACTCTGAGTCAACAGATCTTTTCCCTTTATGAACTTTTGTTAATAAGTATAATGTAGGTGGCGGCGACATTGGGGGCGGCAGATTAGGGGTTTATAAGTATAATGTAGGTGTCAGCGATGTAGGGGGTGGCAGATTAGGGGTTAATAAGTATAATGTAGGTGTTGGCGATGTTGGGGGCAGTAGATTAGGGGTGTTTAGACTCGGGTTTATGTTAGGGTGTTAGGTGTAAACATAAATTTAGTTTCCCCATAGGAATCAATGGGGCTGCATTAAGGAGCTTTACGCTCCTTTATTGCAGGTGTTAGGCTTTTTTTCATCCGGCTATCCTTATTGATGTCTATGGGGAAATTGTGCACGAGCACGTAAAACCAGCTCACCACAGCTCACCGCAGTGCTGGTATTGGAGTGCGGTATGGAGCTCAATTTTGCTTTATGCTGCAATATTGCCCGCTAATGCCGGGTTTTTGCAAACCTGTAATACCAGCGCTGTAGGTAGGTGAGCGGTGACAATAACTTGCAAGTTAGTACCGAGCAGCTTTTACCACAAAACTCGTAATCTAGCCAATAGTTTTTAACCTGGAAAAAATGACCAGATTGATGATCAGGCCTTTTACATAACATGGGACAGTTCTGTTCAAGGTGACCATAATCCATTTTTTTCTAAACTTTTTGACATGTTTTTGAGACCATTTTTGAATTTATCACAAAGTCCCAAACCAGGCTTTTTACTTATTTGTGAGTGTTCCAAGACTTTTTGGAATAAAACAGTTGTGTTGGATATGTGCAAAATATGCTGAAAATATCCTCAATATTTTGAGTGAGATTATGGAATTATGGTCTAGATTCATTAAAGCTCTTTGCTGCAAAAGCTGGACAAAGGGAACAAGCGCACCCGCGACTCACAACATTAATTTATTTAAGGTAAGTTATGCACACATAAAATTACATTTACTAGATGCAAGTTAATAAAAGCCTCCTTTAAAATCTTGGCAAACAGTTCTCTTAGCGTCATCGAGTCTCTGTGATCTCTAACGGACTGGGCCCATTCCATGATGTACTTAGAGCCTCTTGTGCCTTTTTACAGTATCGCTCCTGGACCCGTTTCGTCTGTGCCCGGACAGACTTTTTCAACAGGATAGACTGACGGCTGGTATAGCTGTAATTTCCGGAATGTCCTTTTTTAAACATGCCGGGCTGCCTGAAAGGCTCCACCCTCATTACCCTGAAGCTGTTCTTATTGGTTCCTTAGTCCGTATTTGCTTGATACATAGTTTCAGCTTGATGGTGCGCTTGTTCCCTTTGTCCATCTTTTGCAGCATTTGAATTCAGAAGACTGAGAAGCTATCACAGTCTACGAGAGGATCTGCACCGGACTCAGAAGCTTTATACAGTGAAGCGCTGTGTGGCAATATGTGATATCGATCCAACATTGCCTTAAAGTGAAGGTAAAGTCAAACGCTCTATTATAAACAATTATAGATATCAAGGCAAATAAATATAAGTTTCATTCATCAATATTCCCCAAAATATATATTACCTGAGATATCTTATTTTATGGTCATGTAATCGGCTTTCCGAAAAATCAACCCGTACAATGTTTTTTTTTTATAAAGAACGATCACGTGTTTGAGCCATCCAATTGATTCTTTGGCCGTTAGGCGGCCGTCAAATTTCGTCATCAACAGATTGGTCTATATGCGCATGTGTAACATTTTCTACTTCTCATTTTCCAAGCTTGCGCGTCCTCGTTTCGCGCATGCGCAGTATAAACTTTAGGTTGTCATAGTAGGAGCTGCCGAGGAACTCAGACGGCAACAAATCTGAAACATTTTTGCATGCGCAGTAGAGAGCGACAACCGGGAATAACGCATGCGCAAAGATTGCTTAGAAAAAATGATGCGCATGCGCTGTTATTCCATGCTCGATGTGCACGAGTGTAGTAGACACGTATAGAGCGGGTGGGACTGCTCTATACGTCACAGTATCATAAACCCGGAAATTGAGGATGGGAGGCGAATCTGCACGGAACGGTAACAAAACTATTGTTAGAAAAATACCTAAATAACTAAAAATTTGTAAAAAAACAAACCTAGCGACTGGATTGTAGTTATTAAAAGGATCCTAAATACCATTGCTGCTTAACAAAACTTTACCTTCACTTTAAGTATAAGTATCGTTTGGCATGTATAGCCGATAGAAATATAGTTTATTTTGAACATATATTTTTTTTTTATTGTCTATGCTATAAAATGTAAGTGTATTGTTTTATTATAAGTAGGGTGACCATATTGCCGCTTTAAAAAGGGGCACATATTAAAAATACATATGCCAGGGTTCTTATACAGAACATTTCTTTAAACAGCCCTGGAAAAAGCCCTGGCATATGTATTTTTCATATGTACCCCCTTTTAAAGTGGCAATATGGTCACCCTAATTATAAGTAATAGTTTACTACTACTACTGTCATGTGAGCGCTGCTATTTTGGGTAAAAGATTAAAGCTCTTTGTATCTCTCTTGTGTATCTATTTACAAGTGAGTGTTCCTAACTTTACATAAATAAATGTATTTATTAATCATCTATGTAATATATTGTACAGCAATTAATAAGTGGTGGATATGTTAAAAAAACATAAATCATACTATAACACCTATAAATGGTATTTAGCTATCGCATTCATAAAATATTGCTATTTAGTTAATACTCCCAGTTCTGTAATGTTAAAGGGACAGTCTAATGCAGAATTTTTATTGTTGAAAAAGAGAAATAGTCCCTTTATTACCCATTCCCCAATTTTACATAACGAACACTGCTATATTAAAGGACCAGTTTACTCAAAATAGATTAATTACCTTGCAGCATTAACACAATGTGAAAAATCTATATTAAGTAGTACGTTAGCAATGTAGTTGTAAAAGTTTTTTTTATACTTTATTTTGCAAATGGTGTGTTTGATTATCCCGGAACGCCCAGATAAAAGGGCATGGCAACAGTACTATCTCAATCCGCCCCCTGACCAATCACATTTGCACAATTAATTATATGCACACAAAAAAATCCCCGTATGCATGCGCAAAACCCTCCATATGTGCCCCATCCGTCAAAGATTACCTTTTTTAAGATGCATTATCTTCCCCCAATTACAATCTCCTCAAATCAGAGGGAATAGACATGAAGGAACCCCCAAATACTGGTGTTCACATATGAACACAGATGCTCTTTTATGCAGCGCAAGCCCGTGTTCACACTTGCTGTGGCATCACTGTGAGGGGTGGCGCATGCGTGATGTGCTGAAGGAGTAACGACGGACTTGCCGCAGGGCCAGAAAATATTATAATGGGCTTAGGTAAAGGACTTTATAAATGGCAATTTCAAAAAAGTATTTATAAATAAAGACAATGAGTTACAAAGATTGTCCAGCACAACTATGTTTAACTTTTCATGCTATTATGTTTAAAATGTCATCAGTTTTTGAGTAAACTGTCCCTTTAATACACTTTTTTTACCTCTGTGATTACCTTGTTTCAAAGCCTCTGCAGACTGCTCCCTTATCTCAGTTCTTTTGACAGGCATGTATTTTAGCCAATCAGTGCAGACTCCCTATAACTCCACGGGAGTGAGCACAATGTTATCTATATGACAGACATGACCTAGCAGTGTCTAACTGTCGTAAAACCGTCAAAATGCAACGGCTTAGAGATTAGCATATGAGCCTACCTAGGTTTAGTTTTCCACAAAGAATATCAAGAGAGTAAAGCAAATTTGATGATAAAAGTAAATTGGAAAGTTGTTTAAAATTGCATGCCCTATTGGAAGCATGAAAGTATAATTTTGACTAGACTGTCCCTTTAAGTAACTACATTTTAATTTTTTTTTATAAATTGCATTTGTCTCTTTAATCACATTGTGAGCGAGATCAGAATCTCCTTCTAGTTTCATGGCTTTCCAGATGTGCTCAGATTTTTTTTTTTTAAAAAAAGCCCAAAAATCATGTTTTTTTTTAAAAAAAAAATGTCTTTTTACTTTAGTTGAAGTTGTGAAATTGATAATATCTGTTAAAAAAAATAATAATATTGATGGTACGGTATATTTTGGTATTTAAAGAGTTTTTTTTTTTTTTTTTTTTTTTAAACTGTACAATAAGAATATACATTTTTACATTGTGTAAATGACTGTAATCCTGTTATTAAAGATGGTGTATGTTGCTGATTTCGTCTACTAGATATTAATTTCACTTACTGTTCCTTTTAATTGTAGATCAAAATCTTGTAAAACTGAAAAACACTTGGAACTTTAAAAATAGGAAACAATCACTTTTGCAGTATTATCATTACAAATGAGTCATCTAACACATATACCTAACCACTATACCACTGCTGAAATGGTTTTATTATTCATTTTTCTTTCACGATTCAGATGGAGTAAATAATTTTAAACAACTTTCCAATTTAGCACTATTGTCTAATTTTCTACGTCCTCATAGTGTCATTTGTTGGAAAGCGTAACTTAGTAGTCTCATGAGCACAATGCACTACAGGAAACTATCAGGTTATTTGTGGCTTCACATATACACTGGGAGCTAGCTGAACACATCTGGTGAACAAATGACAAGAGGCATATGTGCGTAGTCATCCATCACCAACTACCTCCCAGCAGTGCATGTCGCTTCCGAATCTACGTAGTATGATTTTCAACAAAGAATACCACGAGAAAAAAAGTAAATTGATAGCCAAAGTAAATACAAATCTCTTAAAATTGCATGCTACCAGAAGTAATACATATTAAACGCATATGATAATGTTAAGACACTTTGATCATCATAAAGTTGCAATAGAATATTTCAATGTCTGGCAATACCATTTTGTAGACTAGTTCTTATCATCTCAGACGCAATATAAAAGTACCCCATCGGGTCAGCTTTTTTAAAGAGAAACTGTATAGAGGAGTATTCAATACAAACATGCCCCTGATATCAGGGCTTTATTATAAGGCAATATTAGTTTACTGAGATTTTTAATAATAAAGAGGTTAATGTTATAGATATAAAACCAGAATACCTTGCAATGATAGCATTTCATTTGTGACAAGATATACTATAGAATATAAAAATGATTTAATATTAGTAGTTTGCTTCTTCCTGCGCAGGAGAAATTGGTACCTATATGAAAGGTGTAATTTTGTTTTATGGAAGGCTACAATTATATATTATCTTATATACAGTACCCTCTATGTTACTTGGTACCACATATTCTAGTATGATGATGTGACACTTAGCTGTGCTATTTATATCACCTTTTTATGGCTATGACTAAAAAATATCCCTAATAAAACATACATTAGTTGCAACTCCATAAGTGTTTAGAAAAATTAGTTTGCACTTTTTTTATCCTTTTATAATAATGTGTAGAAGGTTTTGTTATTGTACTGCTACTTGTACTGTGTGTTTAACTCCTGCAAAGAGGTTTAAGTAAGGTCCAGAGTAGCAATGGACTACTGAGAGCTAGCTTAACATATCTGTTGAGTCAATGACAAGAGGCATATGCGTGTAGCCACTAATCAGCAGCTAGCTCCCATTAGTGCATAGCTGCTCTTACCTAATGTAGATATGCTTTTCAACAAAGGATACCAATAGAACAAAAGTACTTTTTATAGGATTACATTAAAAAGTTTTTAATTACTTTGACTGTAGGATGTAGTAGGATGTAGGATTATCAATGCATGATTACATTTAAATTATTATCATTATTAGCATTTATTTGTATAGCGCCGCAAAATTCTGTATTACTGAGTACAGAGTTAAGAGTATATAATGACAAGGATTTGTGATAAACTACAAATACATAACAGACTAATCTAGTACAGGAGGAAGAGGGTCCGGCTCTGGAGAGCTTACAGTCTACAGGTTGAGGGTGCAGAGACATAAAGTTTGGGGCAGCTTTTCACATGGATTGTAGTTGCAGAAGTGAGTTAGGCAGTTCAATAATTATTTTGGTTAGGATGAAAAACAGAGGAGAGATGCTAAGCCTCTCTGAATAGGTGTCTTTTCAAGGAGCGTCTGAAGCTATACAAGGTTGGAGACAATCTTATGGAGTGAGGTAGAGAGTTCCAGAGGACAGGAGCAGCACCTGAAAAGTCCTGGAGGCAGGAGTGGGATGTAGAGGTAATAGGAATGGAGAGACGTAGGTCTGAGGTTGATCTTAGAGGATGGGTTGGGGAATATTTGGAGATGAGAGAGAAAATTTAGCTGGGAGTAAGGCTGTTGAGTGCTTTGTAAGTTAGGGTTAATATTTCAAATTGTATTCTTGAGTGTATGGGGAGCCAATGTAGAGACTGGCAGAGCGGAGTAGCCAGGGGTCAAGTCCTACAAAAAAAAGTGTGGGAACTCACCAAGACATCAACCCCCCCCCCCCTTACAATTAATATTGTTTTATACACACACACACAATTATATACACATACACACTGTATTTAAATGTATATAATCTATACACTCTGGTTAATGAAAACAGATTAAAACCAATGAAGGGCTGAATGGTTGCCTTTGGGCCTGAGGAAGGACACCCATGTTATGTTTTTACGTGGCATGGGTGAAATTTTAGTTTGCAATTTAAGCTTTAACTGATACTGAATACTTAGATGCCAGACACACACTTTTTAGAACATATGAAGGGGCTTTTGTATATAAATGATGTTGAATAATCCAAAAAGCTAAGAGCCTTAGTGAAATATTAGGAGATTAGATATGTGCATGATCGAAAAATTTGTTTCGGTTCGGATAAATTCAGATTTTTTCGAATTTCGGTTCGGATCGATTCGAATTCAGCAAAATTTGAATTCATTTCGGATTTATTCGGATTCGAATAAATTCGGCTGAATTCGGTTTGATTCGGTTCGGTTCCGAAATTCGGAATTTTGGTATGTGTTAGGTGGGATATGCTGTGTATTAGACTAGTATTATGTACTGTATATTAGGTGTAACCCATAGCAGAGTGATATAACCTAATATACTGTACAATACTAGTGTAATACACGGCCATCCGAATCTACCGAATAAAGTCAGTAGTTAAGAGCTTTATGGGCTAACGCCGGAATATAAAGCTCTTAACTACAGTGCTACAAAGTACACTAACACCCATAAACTACATATGAACCCCTAAACCGAGGCCCCCCCCACATCACAAACACTATCATAAAATTATTTAACCCCTAATCTGCCGACCGGACACCACCGCCACCTACATTATCCCTATGAACCCCTAATCTGCTGTCCCTAACATCGCCGACACCTATATTATATTTATTAACCCCTAATATGCCCCCCCAATGTCGCCGCAACCTAACTACAAGTATTAACCCCTAATCTGCAGACCGGACATCGCCGCCACTATAATAAATGTATTAACTCCTAAACCGCCGCACTCAAGCCTCGCAAACACTATAATAAATTTCATTAACCCCTAATCTGCCCCCCAACGTCGCCACAACCTAACTACAAGTATTAACCCCTAATCTGCCGACCGAACATCGCCGCCACGATAATAAATGTATCAACCCCTAAACCGCCGCACTCCCGCCTTGCAAACACTATAATACATTTTTATTAACCCTTAATCTGCCCTCCCTAACATCGCCGCCACCTACCTACAATTATTAACCCCTAATCTCCCGCCCCCAACGTCGCTGCTACTATAATAAAGTTATTAACCCCTAAACCTAAGTCTAACCCTAACCATAACACCCCCCTAAGTTAAATATAATTTAAATAAAACAAAATAATATTACTATAATTAAATAAAATAATCCTATTTAAAACTAAATACTTACCTGTAAAATAAACCCTAATATAGCTACAATATAACTAATAGTTACATTGTAGCTATTTTAGGATTTATATTTATTTTACAGGCAACTTTGTATTTATTTTAACTAGGTACAATAGCTATTAAATAGTTAATAACTATTTAATAGCTACCTAGTTAAAATAATTACAAAATTACCTGTAAAATAAATCCTAACCTAAGTTACAATTAAACCTAACACTACACTATCCTTAAATAAATTAACTACAAGTACCTACAATTAAATAAACTAAACTAAAGTACAAAAACAAACAAACACTAAATTACAAAAAAAAAAAATATTACAAGAATTTTAAACTAATTACACCTAATCTAAGCCCCCTAATAAAATTAAAAAAACAAAATAATAAAAGTTCCTACCCTATTCTACATTACAAAATAATCAGCTCTTTTACCAGCCCTTAAAAGGGCTTTTTGCGGGGCATGCCCCAAAGTAATCAGCTCTTTTGACTGTAAAAAAAAAATACAACCCCCCAACATTAAAACCCACCACCCACATACCCCTACTCTAACCCACCCAAACCCCCCTTAAATAAACCTAACACTACCCCCCTGAAGATCTCCCTACCTTGAGTCGTCTTCACCCAGCCGGGCCAAAGTCTTCATCCGATGGGGCAGAAGAGGACATCCAGACCGGCAGAAGTCTTCATCCAAGCGGGGCAAGAAGAGGTCTTCCATCCATCGGAAGTCTTCATCCAGGCGGCATCTTTTATCTTCATCCATCCGGAACGGAGCGGCAGCATCCTGAAGACATCCAACGTGGAGCATCCTCTTCTTTCTTGATCCGACGACTAAATGATGGTACCTTTTAAGTGACGTCATCCAAGATGGCGTCCCTTGAATTCAGATTGGCTGATAGGATTCTATCAGCCACTCGGAATTAAGGTAGGAAAAATCTGATTGGCTGATCCAATCAGCCAATCAGATTGACCACGCATTCTATTGGCTGTTCCGATCAGCCAATAGAATGCGAGGTCAATCTGATTGGCTGATTGGATCAGCCAATCGGATTGAACTTCAATCTGATTGGCTGATTGAATCAGCCAATCAGATTTTTCCTACCTTAATTCCGATTGGCTGATTAGAATCCTATCAGCCAATCGGAATTCAAGGGACACCATCTTGGATGACTTCACTTAAAGGTACCGTCATTTAGTCGTCAGATCAAGAAAGAAGAGGATGCTCCGCGTCGGATGTCTTCAGGATGCTGCTGCTCCGCTCCGGATGGATGAAGATAGAAGATGCCGCCTGGATGAAGACTTCTGATGGATGGAAGACCTCTTCTTGCCCCGCTTGGATGAAGACTTCTGCCGGTCTGGATGTCCTCTTCTGCCCCATCGGATGAAGACTTCGACCCGGCTGGGTGAAGACGACTCAAGGTAGGGAGATCTTCAGGGGGGTAGTGTTAGGTTTATTTAAGGGGGGTTTGGGTGGGTTAGAGTAGGGGTATGTGGGTGGTGGGTTTTAATGTTGGGGGGGTTGTATTTTTTTTTACAGGCAAAAGAGCTGATTACTTTGGGGCACGCCCGCAAAAAGCCCTTTTAAGGGCTGGTAAAAGAGCTGATTACTTTGTAATGTAGAATAGGGTAGGGACTTTTATTATTTATTTATTTTTTTTTTTTTATTAGGGGGCTTAGATTAGGTGTAATTATTTTAAAATACTTGTAATATTTTTTTATTTTTTGTAATTTAGTGTTTGTTTGTTTTTTGTACTTTAGTTTAGTTTATTTAATTGCATTCGATTGTAGGTACTTGTAGTTAATTTATTTAATTTATTTAATGATAGTGTAGTGTTAGGTTTAATTGTAACTTAGGTTAGGATTTATTTTACAGGTAATTTTGTAATTATTTTAACTAGGTAGCTATTAAATAGTTATTAACTATTTAATAGCTATTGTACCTAGTTAAAATAAATACAAAGTTGCCTGTAAAATAAATATAAATCCTAAAATAGCTACAATGTAACTATTAGTTATATTGTAGCTATATTAGGGTTTATTTTACAGGTAAGTATTTAGTTTTAAATAGGATTAATTTATTTAATTATAGTAAATTTATTTCATTTTATTTAGATTATATTTAATTTAGGGGGGTGTTAGATTTAGGGGTTAATAACTTTATTATAGTAGCGGCGATATTGGGGGCGGGAGATTAGGGGTTAATAATTGTAGGTAGGTGGCGGTGATGTTAGGGAGGGCAGATTAGGGGTTAATACAATTTATTATAGTGTTTGCGAGGCGGGAGTGCGGCGGTTTAGGGGTTAATACATTTATTATCGTGGCGGCGATGTCCGGTCGGCAGATTAGGGGTTAATACTTGTAGTTAGGTTGCGGCGACATGGGGGGGCATATTAGGGGTTAATAAATATAATATAGGTGTCGGCGATGTTAGGGACAGCAGATTAGCGGTTCATAGCTATAATGTAGGTGGCGGCGGTGTCCGGTCGGCAGATTAGGGGTTAATGCTTGTAGTTAGGTTGCGGTGACATTGAGGAGGGCAGATTAGGGGTTAATAAAATGTATTATAGTGTTTGCGAGGCGGGAGTGCAGCGGTTTAGGGGTTAATACATTTATTATAGTGGCGACGAGGTCCGGTCGGCAGATTAGGGGTTAATACTTGTAGTTAGGTTGCGGCGACGTTAGGGGGGGCAGATTAGGGGTTAATAAATATAATGTAGGTGTCGGCGATGTTGGGGGCAGCAGATTAGGGGTTCATAGGGATAATGTAGGTGGCGGCGGTGTCCGGAGCAGCAGATTAGGGGTTAATAGTATAATGCAGGTGTCAGCGATAGCGGGGCGGCAGATTAGGGGTTAATAAGTGTTAGATTAGGGGTGTTTAGACTCGGGGTTCATGTTAGGGTGTTAGGTGTAGACTTAGTGTTTCCCCATAGGAAACAATGGGGCTTCGTTAAGAGCTGAACGCTGCTTTTTGCAGGTGTTAGGTTTTTTTCAGCCGAAACTGCCCCATTGTTTCCTATGGGGGAATGCCGAATTTACCGAGCTAATTCGGATTTATTCGGTAGATTCGGCAGCTAATTCGGATTCATTCGGTAGATTCATCTGTATTTTAATTCGGAAATTCGAATCGATCCAAATCTCTGAATTTACCGAATTTCCGAATCAATCCGAAACGAATCGCACATGTCTAAGGAGATGCAACTCCATGACTTTCAGAGTGTGCAAGGCTCTCTAAGGTAAACATCTATTATCATGATCTTAATAAGGGTTGTGTGTGCACTCACTCTGCAGTAAGAAACAATGATAATGTGATGTAAAGTAAATAGATGGTCACAAGGCGTCTGAGAGACATTTTCTTTCACCATTAACAGGTATACCAAGTAAATATGAACGAAGTAACACTGGCAGAGGAAGAAGGAGGCATGAGGGCACAGTAACATTGAAAGCAAAACAGGCCACCTTATACTTTGGGATGAAACTGGTAAGTTTGAATCTGCAGCAAATACATTATCTTGCACAGGTTAGAAATCTGCAGAGAACCTGGCCTGCTGACAATTAGTTGATAGACATGCAAACACCAACATAGATAGAAAGACTGCACATACTATTGGTGTATAATATAAAGTAATTGGGCTTATCCTACTACAGATGTCTTACTGACACCTTTAATTGCAAGGATTATTTTCCTTTGTGTGTACACATGGGTTTCCCTTGCAAACCTCAACCTAGCTATCTCTGGAAGAACTAAAAGGAATCCCAATCAAAGAGAAAGCAGGAAGCTGGAAGGACATGACTCTTCCCTGCTTAATGAGCACATTTTCTTTTGGTGAAACATTGAACTTTTTTTTTAAAACCACTTTAAAATAACTAAACTAGACAAACATGAACACCTTATGTTTAACATTAAGATCCACAGTGTCCATACTTTATTTGTAACTCACATACACCTAGAGTTTTGCGTTCCGGCTTTTAACGCTGAAAAAATGGCAATTTCAGCGTAAAAGCAGTAACGCAGCTATTGCGAGTCGTGTCAGTATAGCTATACCGCAAGCATTTTAGCCTGTAATGCAACGTCCATCCCGCACTCCAAAAAATTATCGGCTAGATTTAGAGTTTTGCATTAGAAGGGGTGCGTTAGCTACGCGTGGTTTTTTTCCCCCGCACCTTTTAAACAACGCTGGTATTTAGAGTTCTCTGAAGGGCTGCGTTAGGCTCCAAAAAGGGAGCGTAGAGCATACTTTACCGCCACTTCAACTCTAAATACCAGCGTTGCTTACGGACGCGGTCAGCTTCAAAAACGTGCTCGTGCACGATTCCCCCATAGGAAACAATGAGGCAGTTTGAGCTGAAAAAAAACCTAACACCTGCAAAAAAGCAGCGTTCAGCTCCTAACGCAGCCCCATTGTTTTCTATGGGGAAACACTTCCTAAGTCTGCACCTAACACCCTAACATGAACCCCGAGTCTAAACACCCCTAACCTTATACTTATTAACCCCTAATCTGCCGCCAGCTATTGCTGACCCCTGCATTACACTTTTAACCCCTAATCTGCCACTACGGACACCGCTGCAACCTACATTATAGCTATGTACCCCTAATCTGCTGCCCCTAACATCGCCGACCCCTATATTATATTTATTAACCCCTAATCTGCCACCCCAAATGTCGCCGCTTCCTTACCTACACTTATTAACCCCTAATCTGCCGACCGGACCTCGCCGCTGCTCTAATAAATGTATTAACTCCTAAAGCTAAGTCTAACCCTAACACCCCCCTAAGTTAAATATAATTTAAATCTAACGAAATAAAATAAATCTTATTAAATAAATGAATCCTATTTAAAGCTAAATACTTACCTGTAAAATAAACCCTAATATAGCTACAATATAAATAATAATTACATTGTAGCTATTTTAGGATTTATATTTATTTTACAGGCAACTTTGTATTTATTTTAACTAGGTACAATAGCTATTAAATAGTTATTTACTATTTAATAGCTACCTAGTTAAAATAATTACAAAATTACCTGTAAAATAAATCCTAACCTAAGTTACAATTAAACCTAACACTACACTATCAATAAATTAATTAACTAAACTACCTACAATTATCTACAATTAAATCAACTAAACTAAATTACAAAAAATAAAAAAAGATTACAAGAATTTTAAACTAATTACACCTACTCTAAGCCCCCTAAAAAATATCAAAGCCCCCCAAAATAAAAAAATGCCCTACCCTATTCTAAAATAAAAAGTTAACAGCTCTTTTACCTTACCAGCCCTTAAAAGGGCCTTTTGCGGGGCATGCCCCAAATAAATCAGCTCTTTTGCATTTAAAAAAACATACAATACCCCCCCAACATTACAACCCACCACCCACATACCCCTAATCTAACCCAAACCCCCCTTAAAAAACCTAACACTAAGGCCCTGAAGATCGGAACAGCCAATAGAATGCGAGCTCAATCAGCCAATCAGATTGAGCTCGCATTCTATTGGCTGTTCCGATTCGGATTGAACTTGAATCTGATTGGCTGATTCAATCAGCCAATCAGATTTTTCCTACCTTAATTCCGATTGGCTGATAGAATCCTATCAGCCAATCGGAATTCGAGGGACACCATCTTGGAGGATGTCCCTTAAAGGAACCTTCATTCGTCGGGAGTCGCCGGAAGAAGAGGATGGATCCACGTCGGCTGCTTCAAGATGGTCCCGCTCCGCGCCGGATGGATGAAGATAGAAGACGCCGCCTGGATGAACATGTCTACCGGTCCGGATGTCTTCTTCTTGCCGGATAGGATGAAGACTTCGGAGCCTCTTCTGGACCTCTTCTTGCCGGATAGGATGAAGACTTCGGACCCTCTTCTGGACGGATCGGTGATACCCGGCGTGGTGAAGATAAGGTAGGGAGATCTTCAGGGGCTTAGTGTTAGGTTTTTTTAAGGGGGGTTTGGGTTAGATTAGGGGTATGTGGGTGGTGGGTTGTAATGTTGGGGGGGGTATTGTATGTTTTTTTTAAATGCAAAAGAGCTGATTTCTTTGGGGCATGCCCCGCAAAAGGCCCTTTTAAGGGCTGGTAAGGTAAAAGAGCTGTTAACTTTTTATTTTAGAATAGGGTAGGGCATTTTTTTATTTTGGGGGGCTTTGTTATTTTTTTAGGGGGCTTAGAGTAGGTGTAATTAGTTTAAAATTCTTGTAATTTTTTTTTATTTTTTGTAATTTAGTGCTTGTTTTTGTAATTTAGTGTAGTTGAATTAATTGTAGATAATTGTAGGTATTGTATTTAATTAATTTATTTATAGTGTAGTGTTAGGTTTAATTGTAACTTAGGTTAGGATTTATTTTACAGGTAATTTTGTAATTATTTTAAATAGGTAGCTATTAAATAGTTATTAACTATTGCACCTGGTTAAAATAAATACAAAGTTGCCTGTAAAATAAATATAAATCCTAAAATAGCTACAATAAAATTATTATTTATATTGTAGCTATATTAGGGTTTATTTTACAGGTAAGTATTTAGCTTTAAATAGGATTAATTTATTTAATAAGATTTATTTTATTTCGTTAGATTTAAATTATATTTAACTTAGGGGGGTGTTAGGGTTAGACTTAGCTTTAGGGGTTAATACATTTATTATAGTAGCGGTGAGGTCCGGTCGGCAGATTAGGGGTTAATACTTGAAGTTAGGTGTCAGCGATGTTAGGGAGGGCAGATTAGGGGTTAATACTATTTATTATAGGGTTTTTGAGGCGGGAGTGAGGCAGTTTAGGGGTTAATACATTTATTATAGTGGCGGCGAGGTCCGGTCGGCAGATTAGGGGTTAATAAATGTAGGTAGCGGCGACATTGGGGGGGGCAGATTAGGGGTTAATAAATATTATGTAGGTGTCGGCGATGTTAGGGGCAGCAGATTAGGGGTACATAGGGATAATGTAGGTTGCGGCGGTGTGCGGTCGGCAGATTAGGGGTTAAAAAATTTAATTATAGTGGCGGCGATGTGGGGGGACCTCGGTTTAGGGGTACATAGGTAGTTTATGGGTGTTAGTGTACTTTAGAGCACAGTAGTTAAGAGCTTTATGAACTGGTGTTAGCCCATAAAGCTCTTAACTCCTGACTTTTTTCTGCGGCTGGAGTCTTGTCGTTAGAGTTCTAACGCTCACTTCAGCCAAGACTCTAAATACCAGCGTTAGAAAGATCCCATTGAAAAGATAGGATACGCAATTGGATCTGCGGTATGGAAAAGTCATGGCTGGAAAGTGTGCATTAGACCCTTTCCTGACTGACTCTAAATACCAGCGGGCGGCCAAAACCAGCGTTAGGACCCCTTAACGCTGGTTTGGACTGCTAACGCAGAACTCTAAATCTAGCCGTATGTTTTTCCGTGGGATTTTCATAGCGCCGGTATTACAGGTTGTGCGGTGAGGCTAACAAACTTGCGTTATAGCCTATACTGACAAGATCCATACTGCCATCTGAGTGCAGTAGTTATGAGTTTTGTGTAACAAAAATGTTTCACGAAACTCATAACTAAAGTGTTACAAAGTACACTTACACCCATAAACTACTTATTAACCCCTAAACCGCCACCCTCCCGCATCGCAAACACTATATTAAAGCTATTAATCCCTAATCTGCCGCCCACCCACATTGCGACTATTAAATAAATTTAGTAACTCCTAATCTGCCGCTCCTGACATCGCCACCACTAATAAATATGATTAACCCCTATTCCGCCACTCCCCAACATCACCACCACTATAATAAAGCTATTAACCCCTATTCCGCCGCTCTCCGACATCGCCGCCACTAAATAAACCTATTGACCCCTAAACCTCCGGCCTCCCACATCTCCACAACTAAATAAAGCTATTAACCCCTAAACTTCCGCCCCCCACAATGAAAAACACTAAAATAAACTATTAACCCCTAAACCTAACACCCCCTTAACTTTAAATTAAAATTACAATATAACTATATTTAAATAAATAAAAACTTACCTGTGAAATAAAAATAAACCTAAAAATAAACTATAAATGAACCTAGCCTTACTATTCTAATAAAAAAAAAATACTACCAATTAAAAATACTAAATTACAAATTTAAAAAAAACCTAACGCTACGAAAAAGTAATAAACACTAAATTGCAAAAAATAAAAAACACTAAGCTTACAAAAAATAATAAACAAAATTATCAAAAATAAAAAACCCAATCTAATAGCCCTATAAAAATAAAAAAGCCCCCCATATAAAAACACCCCCTAGTCTACAATAAACTACCAATAGCCCTTAAAAGGGCCTTTTGTAGGGCATTGCCCTAAGTTAAACAGCTCTTTTACCTGTAGAAAAATACAAAGTCCCCCCAACAGTAAAACCCACCACCCAACCAACCCCCCCAAATAAAAAAAACAAACTCTAAAAAAAACTAAGCTACCCATTGCCCCTAAAGGGGCATTTGTATTGGCATTGCCCTTAAAATGGCATTCAGCTCTTATTCATTGCCCTTAAAAGGGCATTTAGCTAATTTTCAAAAGCCCAAAGCCCTAATCTAAAAGTAGCTCAACCTATTGGCTGTTTTGAACAGCCATTAGGATTTTAGAAGCTCTCATCCTATTGGCTGATTTGAATTTGAAGAATCAAATCAGCCAATAGGAATGCAAGGTACACCGTTTTGAAAAGGCTACCTTGCATTGGAGCTTCAGTGTATGGTGGGGACCGTATGAAGAAGACGCTCCACGCTGGATGTCTTCGCCGTTGCGCTCCGTGCCACCGGGATGAAGATAGAAGATGCCCCCATGATGGATGAAGATGTCACTGCCTGGATGAAGACTTCTTGCCGCCTGGATGTCCAGAATTCAGCAACCGTGAGTAGATATTCTGGGGTTAGTGTTAGGTATTTTTTTTATTTTTTGGGGGGTGTTTTTTTTTTAGATTAGGGCTTTGGGCTTTTGAAAAAGAGCTAAATGCCCTTTTAAGGGCAGTAAAAAAGAGCTGAATGCCCTTTTAAGGGCAATGAAAAAGAGCTGAATGCCATTTTAAGGGAAATGCCAATACAAATGCCCCTTTAGGGGCAATGGGTAGCTTAGGTTTTTTTTAGACTTAATTTTTTATTTTGGGGGGTTGGTTGGGTGGTGGCTTTACTGTTGGGGGGATTTTGTATTTTTTTTTACAGGTAAAAGAGCTGTTTAACTTAAGGCAATGCCCTACAAAAAGGTCATTTTAAGTGCTATTGGTAGTTTATTTTAGGCTAGGGGGTGTTTTATTTTCGGGGGGCTTTTTTATTTTCATAGTGCTATCAGACTAGGAGTAATTTTTATTTATTTTTTGATAATTTTGTTTTATTATTTTTTGTAAGATTAGTGTTTTTTATTTTTCGTAATTTAGTTTTTTATTATTTTTTGTAATTTTAGATTTTTTAATTTTTTTCATAATGTTAGGCTTTTTTAAAATTTGTAATTTAGTATTTTTAATTGGTAGTATTTTTATAATAGTAATAGTAAGGTTAGGTTAATTTATAGTTTAATGTTAGGTTTATTTTTATTTCACATTTAAGTTTTTATTTATTTAAATATAGTTATATTGTAATTTTAATTTAAAGTTAGGGGTTTGTTAGGTTTAGGGATTAATAGTTTAATTTAGTGTTTTTTGTGTTGTGGGGGGCCGGCGGATTTAGGGGTTAATAGGTTTATTTTTGTGGTGGATATGTGGGGGGCGGCGGTTTAGGGGTTAATAGGTTTATTTAGTTGCAGAGATGTGGGAGGCCGGAGGTTTAGAGGTTAATTACTTTATTATAGTGGCGGTGATGTTGGGGAGTGGCGGAATAGGGGTTAATAACTTTATTATAGTGTCAGCGATGTCGGGGGCGGTGGATTAGGGGTTTATGTTAGGGTGTTAGCTTTAAACACTATTTTTGTTTCCCCATAGACATCAATGTGGTTGCGTTATGGAGATTTTATCTGTGGTTGCGTTATGGAGATTGATATCTATGGGTGAAAGCGTGCACAAGCACGTGAAAACAGCCCATGGATTTTGTGTGGTATGGAGCTTAACACCACCATGGTAATGGCAGCGCTATGGAGGGTGAAATAACGCAACTTTTTGGGCGTTAGTTTCGTACCCTGTTTATCGCAAAACTCGTAATCTAGGTAATAGTGCATAGCCAGCTTAGCTTCGTTTTCTCATACCCTCCTTTCTCCCCCCTCCTGTCTTTCCAGGGCAGGCTGAGACCTCCATATCTGACAGCAACTCCAGACTCCTCCTCTGTCACAGAGTTTCACCCACTTAAGGTTCAATAGTCCTATTTCTACTTAGGGGAGCTAAATAATTCCAGGGCAAGCCACACAGAAATGTAAGCACCATGTGTTCCACACAGTGTGGGGTCATCACACAGCAGGACAGCTGACATGCTTGCATTTAGTGTATTATAGGAAGTGTTACTGACCATTACTAGATGATCTCACTATCTCTCTAACCAGCTTGTGTTCCAGCTCCAAATCATCTGCTTCAACTAGAAAATCTCTGGGTTCACTGCAATTTCGCCTTATTCTAGTATACTGCCCCTTAGCCACAGCAAAAGTTACATGTTTTGGATGGCAGCTAGAGGCATGAAGGAGGCTATTGCCTGAAATGGGATTTCGATACACCCTAGTCATCACATTACCATCATGACCACCTGTAAATATAAGGTCAAGCAAATTTATCTTTACTGGGTCATGTTCAAAGGTGAACCGAAGGCCCAAATCATTATGATTAAGAAAATCCACAAAACTAGATATCAATTCCTCAGGACCCACCCATATAAACAACAGGTTATCAATAAAGCATTTGTAAAAACCTATATGAGACCTATAGGGATTTCTATCACCAAAGATGTGCACCAGCTCCTACCAGCCAAGATATAAATTGGCGTAGGAGGGGGCAAATTTGCCCCCATAGCTGTGCCACATCTCTGGAGATAGAAATCATCCTCAAACTTAAAAAAGTTATGAGTTAGGAGAAATTGTGTAATCCTGATAACATATTCCTGAAAATCAGAGGTATAGTCAGATAAATTCTGTAGAAAAATCAAATAGCTTTAATACCCTCACAATGGGGAATCGAGGAATACAGGGCAACTACATCAACATTAGTTAGTAAATTCAAAACATGTTTGGTTTCATTGTATATTAGAAACAAGAGAGGTGACCAAGGGTTGCAAAATAAAATCTAACCATTGGGAGGTATGTTCCAACAGAGAGTCAATGCCACCGACTATGGGACGGCCCTTTATTTCAGTTAGGGACTTATGAACTTTAGGGAGATGGTGGAACCATGGAATCTTGGGAAATTTTACATCCATGTATTCCGCTGTTTTCTCATCCAAGAAACCAGTAATCCATGCCATCATCCAATATATCCCTAAGTTCAAGTTGAAACTGAATTGTCGGATCCCTGGGCAAAAAAACCTCATAGTTATTGGAATTGCATAACTGTCGCAAAGCTTCAGCTATATACTGAGCTCTGTCCATTACAACAAGCGATCCACCTTTATATGACTAGAGTGTTGTTTTTCTCTAGGAATTTCAGGGCCTCTCTTTGTACTCTAGTCAAGTTGCGTCTGTGCTGTTTCTTAGAATCCTTTAGGGCCACCAAGTAATTTTCAACTGTTTATGAAAGGTTTCAAGGATATTCCCCCTGCTCTGAATGGGATAAAATCTAGAGCTAGTTTTAAGGGATACACCTGTATTCCTACTGCCCTCATCATTCTTGCCCCTTGGCTCTAACAGGATCAAGGAAATTAAATCACAGTTATCTGAAAAATCAATAAACTCAGGTAGTGGTTGTGTTTGACAAGTGGGCAACCGATCATTTCCAAAATGTTTTTTCAGAGTCAAGTTCCTAACAAAACGGTTCAAATGTAGAAGAGTCTGAAAGATATCAAAATCTATAGTGGGGGCAAAACCTGAACCCAAACTTAACAAATCTTCCTGATCCGAGGATAACACAGTACTACACAAATTGATTACATTAGTTATTTGTACTTGCTCACCGGGCGGTTGCCCCTGAGATGATATCTTTCCTGTAAATTTTGTGTGTTTTGTGTGACTGACATGTTTATTAAAAAGGGTATGAGGTTTTCCTACAGAAAGTGTCGCACTCTAGGGTCCATTTTGTCTCCCACACAGTTAAAACCCATTACTCAATCTTCCTCCTCATGGCTTAGACATGTAGGCATGTTTAAATGTGGACATAGGAAATGCAAACCCTGTGATTATGTTCATGTCACCTCTACTTTCAAATCAGAGACCAAGGGCAAAGTGTTTGACATAAAATCTTGTCTTAATTGTACCTCCACTGGTGTGATATATCTGATAAATTGTCTCCAATGTAAGGTCCAATACATTGGGCTCATCAGTCGAGATATCAATACTCGTATCAGGGAGCACTTCTCAACTATTACAGCTGGAAAATCATCCGCTCCCTTGGTCCCACATTTTGAAACACAGCATCATTGTTCCTTTAACACTTTGAAATGGTGCGTTATTGAAAAGGTCAAAACCCCCAAACGGGGTGGTGACCTAGATCTTCTTTTAGCTAAAAGGGAGATTTATTGGATATTTCAAATGGGTACTCGAATACTACATGGCCTGAACTCCAGATTTGACCTCATATATTTTTGGGAGTGAATTGATGACTTATGCATTATGTGTCTATTTAGAATATTCTGATCTTTAGCAAAGCTTTATTTATTAGTTATGCATTTATGTCATCTGTTTCATTTCCTTTATTTTCCTTTTTTCCTGTATTTTCTAATACTACACTTATGGGTGTTTTACATGTCTTTTACACTACCTGCCCTTCTCATACTATTCATGTCACAGTCTTTTATTTGCACTTACGATCAACTGATTGTTATTACCATGTTTATAATAGATACATGAAACAATGTATTCGCTTAGTGTATAAATTGGAACATCACTTGTTCAAATATGTTTAAATATGTTACAACTTGTATTTCCTATGTGCTGCTTATTGGCCTGTGCATTTAGGGCGTGTATTGTTGTTGTTTTTGTTGTTGTTTTTTTTTTAAATAATTTTTATTGAGGTATTGAGTAGTAACAACAAGATAAAGGATATGTCCAGACACAAAGCCAAGTTAACAAAAGTGAGCATACGATTCTCGTATAAGTAATAGACTTAAGTTTAAGCATTGAGGTACAAGAATTATAATTGTAATTGCTATACCTAAATCACAACGGTGCTATACACAAACAAATGAGAACTTTTATAATACAATATAATAAATTCAACAGGAAAGGGATAGCTGTTGGCACAAACTATAGCACTGTGTGGAGGATTTTGATCTTGGGGCGTATGACACATGAGGTGAACAACCAAAGAAGCTAATGTATGGCGAGGGTGGGTGACTGGGACACATAATAATGAAACCTCTTTTTTATTGTAGTAAGAATAAGACTGATCCCCAAATTGCAGGAGCAAGCAGTGATGTGCGGTGACTTCAGAGGCTGGTGAGGCAGTGGCTAGGAATCAGATACGCCTTCATTCTTTAGATATCCTTTGTTGAAGAAATAGCAATGCACATGGGCGAGCCAATCGCATGAGGTATCTATATGCAGCCACCAATCAGTAGCTACTGAGCATATTTAGATATGATTTTCAACAAAGGATATCTGATTTTCTTCATTCTTTTGATATCCTTTGTTGAAAATCATATCTAAATATGCTCAGTAGCTACTAAGCATATTTAGATATGATTTTCAACAAAGGATATCAAAAGAATGAAGAAAATCAGATATTAGATGTAAATTGGAAAGTTATTTAAAATTGCATGCTCTTTCTAAATCATGTACGCAACCTGCAAGGATTAACGTTACTTTATTATCTTCTCCAGTACATGTGATATACTCTGAGTCTGCTCTATATTCATTTAGATCTAGAGACCCTGACAGGCTAAAAATGATCACTTATCACTTAATAATACTCTGATTCAGAGAATTATTTAGGAAAATAATCATTTTTAACCTTGCAGGATCTCTAGATGTATGTTGTATAATGAATATAGAGCAGCGTATATCACATGTACTGGAGATAATAAACGTCAGTCCTTGCAGGTTGCGTACAGGGTGGGGTACATGTGAAAGAATTATCAATCACTTAAGTTATATCTGACTCAGTTGAGATATTGATATCCTAGAATGATTCAGCCCTCAGTAACCTGATTTTTCTACAATATCAATAAACTGCAGGGTATTATCATGATATAAATACTCTTTTCCATTATACATCTGCTGCGTATCACTGACACACACATACTTTTAACTTACAAATAACCATAATAAAACTTAAGCAACCTCTCTGCATCATTAATAATTCATAGTAACAAATGCAACTCCCTGATTGGGAAGCATAGACCTGATGAGCTGTTGATTGCTGCTGGGGACATGTAATTTTTGTGTGTAATTAAGTCATTTCATACATGCACTCCCATCCCATCCTTGCTCATCTGTCAGCTGCTTGCACTGGGTGGCACTAGATAGCTTTTCTGCTATTAGTTCTCTTCTCCCATCAATAAAGAAATAAAGTAATAAGAGGCCCATTTTATTGAGGAGGAGCTACCTGAAACGCTTGGGGAGAGGGGACACCCTGCCAGCAGAAGACCTAGTGCCATCTTTATCATTATTCTTTATTACTATTTGTAGATAGTGTGCTTTTGTTATGATCATGGCGGACAGGACAGCTCTAGTGGTAAAAAAAACCTGTTAAAATGCATTCTTAAGAGGCGGCCTTCAAGGTCTAAGAAATTAGCATATGGACCTCCTAGGTTAAGCTTTCAACTAAGAATACCAAGAGAACAAAGCAAAATTGGTGATAAAAGTAAATTGGAAAATTGTTTAAAATTACATGCCCTATCTGAATCATGAAAGTTTATTTTGGACAAGACTGTCCCTTTAACTGTGCATACCAGAAGATGTAGGGATTTTTTTTTAAAGGGACAATAAACACTACATAAATGCTAGATAGAATGAATCATTCAAAGAAAAGATTAGTCTGAGAATAACATGTAGATTTATTTTTTAAAGTTTCATTAGCTGTTTAAATATAGACAAAATAAGTGTAAAGTTTAAGTGTCTAATAAAACAATGGGAGTTGTCATTTTGTAACTTAGGTTGCATTCTCTCCTGTGGCCAATTAGGGACAGTTATAAATAGGTCACTAGAGTGTTCAGCCAATGGTTATGTGAAATATAACAGTGGTCTGCACTTCCATTTCTAACAGGAACTGAAAAGCTCACAATTTCAGAATGGAATTTCAGGAAAAGGGGACAAAATAAATAATTAAAGTATATTGCAAATTTGGCTTATATATACAATTTATAATTTTATATTACCATATCAAAGTGTTTAATGTCCCTTTAATTAATTAGTGATATTAAATAAAAAATAATGAATCCTTAGTGCCTCCATGCAGCAAGCTCTTGGTAAGGAAGATTACAGGGATGATCTAGGGCACAAATGTTAGGAAATGTTTCCTGATTGATTGCACTGGAGAAGAGAAGTGGAAAGGATGGCCTAAGCAAACTGTTGCTGACACATGATAGCTCTCCCATTGATATTATCACATATACTAGTGAAAGTTAGTAACTATAATATAACATGGATATGAATGCTAAGGAAATAGTTAATACTAATGACATTAACAGTGAATCAAGCAGCAATTTACTTCTAAACCTTAACAAAGTGCTTAAAGGGGTTGGAGCTGCAAGGGGTTAATTACAACAGTAACACAGTTATCTATTCAGTTTTACTGTTTTAGTTTATTATAATAGCCATTAGCCACATGCTGGGAGCTATTCACCCTGCCTTACTAATCATATCTTAATCAACAACTTGTAATACCTAATGGAGTCTTATTGATTGTGCAAAATAACCTGCTGTCCATTAACAAATTACACTTCGGTTTTACTGTAGGTTTAACATGCTTTACCATTAGCTGATGGCAACGAAATGGCTGACAAATGCAAGGTCATTTGATAACATTTAAGGCTTTTTATAATTTCTATATACAGATTGCTTTTTGTAATTTAGGGGTTTA
Organism: Bombina bombina; assembly: GCF_027579735.1. Taxonomy (NCBI): domain Eukaryota; kingdom Metazoa; phylum Chordata; class Amphibia; order Anura; family Bombinatoridae; genus Bombina; species Bombina bombina. Next base: position 949,359,608 of record NC_069501.1, read on the forward strand.
GGTGTTGGGTGGAATATTTGGGAAGGAAATCACAAAGGGAATTAGTTGTTTTACTATTGTTTGAGCAACTGGACTTAGCATTTCTGAACATAACTTACTGGTCACAAACAATTCATATGGATATGGATCATAACGATCAGTTACAAATTACAAGTAACTTAGAACTTAGCCAATGAATATAATTATATACACGACTACAGTTACACACAGACACAGATAAGTTTAATTTTGATTTGTGTTGTGATGATCACTGTATCTTAAAAAATACAATCAATTTACAGTCAACATTTCATCTGGATCGTTAGCTTGTTTGATCACAATGTGATCAAGCAAGATAACGATCCAGATGAAATGTTGACTTGACTTTCACACTGCAGCCGCAGAATAGATCATTCTATTTTTGCGCCAGTAGTAAGTACTAGTAGAAGTCAGACTCAGAATTAGTGCTACTGCAACATACAGGGCCAGAGCCAGTACCGTAATAAATATAAATAATCACTAGTCTCAGAGTCAGTCAGTCAGAAATTATGTTGTTATGTCTGTGCGTCACACGGTCACTCTCAGTCTCTGACCGACCGTCGTCATCACCTCACCGTCCAGTCCACCAGCCCCAGGCACCACCGCGGCGCACCTACCTTGTGATGTGTTATCAGTAGTTCAGTACAGTAGACACTGACAGTTAAACACACCGGGGTCACCGGTCACGGCGTCAAAAACTCGACTCAGACTTCACTAGGGACGACACTGACTGACTAATCAGAGTGGCAGACACTGACTGAGAGACACTCAGAGGCACTCAGAGACGGCCCAGCCCCAGTCAGATTCAGACGAGTTCTGAATTCTGAATCTGATTGGCTGAGAGTCAGACTAGTAGTGAGACGACTGAGAGGCGGCCAGGACGGAGGCTAGCCTCCTGTGGAAGCGTATGGGGCGCATTGGAGAGGACTGCATTAGCACCTTTTCTCCTCTGGTGGCAGTCTCTCAGCGTCCCATACACTTCCACAGTAGTCAATGCATTCATATTGCGCAATGCACGGACAGCCGGCTGTCCTTGTCTTGCGCAATATGAATGTATTGATGTATAAACAAACAGTGAGTCGGTTTTAATAAATTTTTTACACAGAATCATGATTTTGGTGGAGGGGTGGGGGGGTCACCTTATTTTATAAAAAAAAAAATATGAAAAAAAAAATAAATATATATTTTTTTTTTATTATTTTAAATAAATGCTGCCTGTAATTACATAGATTGGCCAGGGGAGGCGCTGCCTCACCTGCCTCCTGTGACTGCACGTCACTGCGTCTCAAGTTAATATTAGAGGTATGAAGCATAGAAAAACTAAAGAAAAATAGGAAGGGGACATATCTAAGTGACATTAATTAGATCAGGGATAGTGGAAAATGTTGCATAATGAAAAATAGAAATCTGGGCTCCCCAGAATCATAGAGGTATACTTTCATAAAAGTCATATTTTGTGATTAAGAGTAAGAGCTGTCAGGCTCTTTATATCCTCTGAGCGGGGAAATGTTAGGAACAGTGAGAATAAGTAGAAGCTCAACACACATTCATTTGCCCAAAAGTACTAATATATGGTACAATAACTCATACATTAATCTTTTAAAAGGGATAATGTAACAGTTACCTCAGCAATACAAGATGTTTAAGGGGTGTGATTTAACCTAATAAGTGTGAGATTCTCAGTCTCAAATGAACTAAGCTTGCTCTAGGCATATTCCAACAGGCCTTATGGGGTTACAGAGGCTTATCAACATACTTAATTAAAAATGTATCCGGGTTGATTAGAGAGCAGAGCATTAATAGGACTGCATTTGTGAAGTAACATTAGCTCTATTATAAACCTTGAAACTCAAGCACTTGGCATGGAGGTAACATATACATATCTGAATCTATAGATTAGATGGCTATCATGAGACAATGATTAAAGCTAGTCCAATGTATACGCAGTAAACTTAAAACATTTGTAGTAAACCTTCAGCAAGGCTATCTGGATTCACGCTAAGACGTCTAAAATGCTATAGTAGGATGGTATTCAGCAGTGGTCACCTGTGCAAAGCAAGCTAGTAGATATAATATACAGTGGACGATTGTCACGTATATAAAACCACATGATACATATAATTCTTAATGATCAACCGGCCCTGATACATATGTTGTAGACTTTTAAACATTTCTAAATGAAACATATTAAGCTGTGTGGTAGTAAGTAATAGGCATGTAAACAAGGCAAAAATATATATCTTCTATATTACACAAACAGAGCTAAAAGCTATGAATATTTATCAACTAGCCTTAACTATACTGTAATAGGGGTAAAAAGTTACATACACAAGTTTAAGGTATGCAGGATTATGTAACCAAATATTTATTAGGGAAATGAACCCCCCATACCTGTGTGAAAATAATATATTGTGGTATCCACTATCCTAGACCAATGCTCTAGCTATGTCCACACTGAAGCATAAACCCAGTTAACTATCACCAAATGGTACAATAGGTCGCTAATCTATATGGGAAACCTCATGGCTTTAGGAAGTCTAGCACTAGTAACTAGACACTGTGAGATAGAGATAAGCTATTATGCAAATGAATGCATTCAAGTTGGAAAACAATACCGGGTCAAAAGTGATAATATCTAAGGACATAGCAATATTATTAAAGCTAGTGGGTCCACATATATACTCAATTTTAGAATCACACATGCAGACACTTTGGCAGATTAACGTAACTAAGACTAAGACCTTTTAGTAAGGATCTCAACTATCCAAAATAACAATATAAACATTTTAGTGCCATCACTAAATCTAACGGACATTTTTGGGTGTAAGCAACGTCCTGAGTAATGCCATGTATGCCAATGGTGTGTAGAATTACAGCGCGATGAAGAGTTTCACCGGGTTACATCGGATCCTACTGCAAGGCCCCTAACTGTCCGACTGCACTATAGTCTCTCAGCTGTATCTTGTAGATCTGACCGCGAGTAATGTAAAAAGCCTCCGGGATCAAATGGGTTTCTCACCGTATCGATGTAATGTATGGCAACCATCTTGTGAGATCTAGCTGGCAACAAGTTCAGAGCATGCGATGTAAGCACAAAGGAGCGCTCTCTCAATCCACCATCCCCCGTTGACATGCAACCAGGCAGACCCCAACCCTCTAAGATAAGAGTTTTAAGGAAGAAAGAGCCAACGCAGCTCCACAGGGTTGCAAAGTCACAAAAGAGTTCTGATAGAATTACACTCACACCCTGAAGCATAATGTCCCTGAGTGCGATACTGTTAGCTAGTAGCGGGGGCTCATTCAGATTCCATAGCTTAGTAGGTACGAGCTGCTGTCTGATGCTCTTAAGGGGATTCTGCTGCGCAATCAAGCAATAACTTTCTGACACAGTAGGGCGATCACATCCTTCGGATCAGGATCATTGCAGGGTAGGGTAGGGCCCGTATATACACTGGGCATGTCAACAGTAAGGTCTACCGGGCACTCCACTGTCTGCTCCACACATATAAGAGGTCGAGTGCTGTCGGTCGGGAAATCTACACCAACTGACGTGTCTTGCGTTGGGATCAACCGTTGCGCCATAATATCCATTAAACTGGCTGAGATGTCATCAAATCCTGCCAACATCTGTAAACTGAGCCTCCGCAGAGCTTCAAATATAGTAGAGGGACCTTCCTCCATACTGAGTGTCATAGTTTGAGTAGGCCGCAGAGACCTGGGCGTTTCCTGATCTGCAGCGACTATCTGGAATAAAATCTGATAGGAAAATGTAGTAAAAAAACGTCCACTGATATCGTGAAGGCAATTCGGCTCATTCCGGGTTAGTTTTATAAAGAATTGCAAGAGAGTGGTTCCAATTTTCTAGTTTATTAAATAAAATTCAGCAGGAGCTCCATGGAACACGTCTATCCTGTTTAGCTGTTGGCTCCGCCCCCACCAGGGCGTGTATTGTTTTAACCAATAGGGTCTTTCTATACCTGTTTTAAGTTGTGAGTTAGACATAGCACCTTAGACTATGATTACAACATAAGCCGAAACGCATAAGAGAGCGGTGCTATTCTCTACTGCTCATTGTGTCCCTTCGTGAAGTTTCTACCTACTTGGATTACAAATACATTTTTTTTATTTTTTAACTTTCATTTGAGCACATCCTACTTTTGTTCCTGAATGTCTATTACCCGCTGGATTGCTCATGGCACTTTGACCGCTGCAAGCCTGTATCTGCACCTATAGCCATGATTACTCTTCATTGGGAGTCCCTGATCTGTGATGTCATGGACGCTGTTACATGCGGAATACCCATGCTAAGAGGGTGAGGGATGCCAACAGGCTCGGTTTCGGATCACACTGATCGTTGGAAGTGAGTCCCTGCTCCCTGGTAAGGTGGCGTGTTACTTTTCTGTATGAAAAATGGATGTGTTCTAGGGACCCCATTATCTAATGATTTTGGCTATATAGGAGTGTTGATAGGTTTAAGTGGCTCTTTCGCAGCGTTACCTTGATGTGGTAACAGTTTATTGGCCTTTATATCTATGGGACTGGTTCCTTCAGGTTTCCTATTGTATATGCATATATACATATACTGTATATTTATATATTATATATATATATATATACACATAAATATATATGTATATATTCATATACATATATATTTAAACTTTGCTGCCCATGGCTGCATGGCTTACCCCCTTCGCTGCGCTAGGAAAGTCGTTTTAGAAAAAAACGAAATCTACTGGATATCAGAATTAATTTGTATTTATAGTTAAAATTTAAAAAAAACATTGAGATAGGCATAATTATTAGCTCTGCAAAGGATCTCCATAAAAGAAGGACATCATCTAAATAAGTATAGCATTAATCACAAGAGTTATTTCATTAGGAAGCAGAATAATCACAAGCATTCTTCTTGTGAATTACATTTTAGTTCTGCAGTTCTACAGTTCAAAGGTAAAGTCATTTAGCATTTTGTAAAATAGGGGCTTTGTATTTTGCCAACAAGTATTGAGTGTTTTCTATTCTTTCTGGGGTCTATTTAAAGGGAAGTTTATTAATTCTGCAAAAACTCTACGCTAAAAAGGATCTCATCTAAATAAGCATAGCATTAAAGTGGATGGGGATTTTAGCGATAGGAGTCTCTCGTTGTGTTTAAAACTTAATAAGCCTTAGATGGACTTAACAGGATTATTTGCAATGGGGTCTAGTTGTTTATGGATTATTATCAGTTAGGTGGTCTTAGCAGTATTACTTATTTGTCATGAGATCCCTCAGTTTAGGGATTAAGTGATTAAGGGGTCTTAGGAGTGAAAGAATTCCAGTGGAGGAAGTTGAAAATTTCCTCCAACAGTGCAATCAAGATATAATTTATTGTAAAACAAGTATACAATTAAACATGAAGGGGCCGATTTATCAAGCTCCATATGGAGCTTGATGCCCCTTGTTTCCTGCCTGAAGGCTCGCTGGAAACAGACCGCTGCTCCATAACTTGTCCGCCTGCTCTGAGGCCGCGGACAGAAATCAACCCGATCGAATACGATCAGGTTGATTAACACCCCCTGCTAGCGGCCGATTGGCCGGGAATCTGCAGGGGGCGGTATTGCACCATCAGTTCACAAGAACTGCTGGTGCAATGATGAATGCCGACAGCGTATGCTGTTAGCATTTATTGATGTGCAGCGGACATCCTATCATGTCTGCTCGCACTATGTTAAATATTCCCCCAAAGGTGTACCACATAATCTGACACGTTTCATGCATACACACATGAGCGGTTCGGGAGTACCGCTATTAGAAATCATTCATTAGGAGTTCTGGCTTATGGTCTCCATTCAGTTAATGCTCTTGGTATCAGAGCACATAAACCAAGAGCATAGACTATGCACCCGAAAGCACACTCCCAACTCAGCCCCATAGGGGAAGTACTTGTGGCTGCTGACTAAAAGAGAACAAGAACATATTCATAGAATTTACACACAGTGGACCAAATGTGACTGTGTATGAAGGGAAAGTGTGAACGGTTTACCCAGACTCTCACATGCAGCTGTTGTCACAGGACTAGCTGTTTGCGCTGATAGGAGATTACTTTAGTATTTCATACTTATGGGACACTGTGTCTATGAATCATTTTATCATCTCATTAGTGGACTTTTGGATTGGACATTTGTCTTTCTTGATTTGATTAGACTCTCAATCACTACAGGTAACTGTGTTCATATGTTTTTTTTTTGGGGGGTGCATCTAGTGGTTTAGTGGTTAATAGAGATAAGGGGGTTTTAGTGCTTGAGTAGCAGCAGGACTAGTTTAAAAAAATAGTGATTTTACAGAAAACATGATTAAGAGATGGTAAAAGATGATTTTCTTGGAGCTTATTTGCTAAGGAAGATAAATTTTTAAAAAATAAATAAAAAAAAATCGGATCATTTTGAACAGAGTTTTTTTACCCAACGATAAAATCATTCCTTAGATAATGCAGCTAATAGATTATGGTAAATATAAATAAATAATATTTGTTAGTTTGTGATGTTATCCCAGTATAATGTTGTCAAATTCGTACAAAATAAAAAGCATTATTGTTATTTTATGGTAAAATGGGCTGAACATGGTCATTTCATGGGACTGAAATTGCCTCTTAAATCCCAGCGTAGTTATCTAAACATATCTGTCTTACAAATCCCACAGCTTTTTCTCACAAACTAAAAGATGGCGAGGTTGTGACAAACTATGAAAAAAGTGTTTATATTTAAAGTTACTACACTCGATGTGCTCTTAAGCTAAACCCAGTAAATATGATTAGACATCCTAACTAATCACTAGAGATAATGGTAAAAGGGTGTTTTGGGATTAACGCTAATTAAAGCTTAAAAGTGCACCGTTAAGAGATGGTATTCCTTTCTTTTGAATAATATCTTATTCTATAATACACATTGATATCAAATACAAAATACAAATACAAAATTGTGACTAATTATAATTATTTAATAAAGGTTTAAAAGTGAAATTTCAGAAGTCAAATTAACAAGATTTAGTTATAGTTCAATGCTGGCATCATTTACATAAAAAAAATTAAAAACAATTAATACAGGGTGACAAAATTAATGTTATACATTTGATACAGGGAGCTCTATGGATAATGTCAATATTTACCATGCATTTGCATATATTGTTTGTGAATATAATTACCTTACAGACAATGTAATTAGGTATATTCACTGTCGAATGGATCGAGACTCTCAGTGTATAGACTGGGATAGTTTTCCTTGTCTCCTACTTGTTAGACAGTCTATGGTTATTGGCAGTAAATTATGGTTTATGTTACAAAGTTCCGACCATAACTTTATCTGTAGTTTGGGGTCCGTATCCTAAATTTGAATATGTCCTTATAAACCAGCCCGATGACTTTTGGTAGTCCAAGGTAAGTGTTATAGTACGCTGGTTAGGATATGAGCGTGGAGATGAAATCCTTCTTTATCTGTGTAAAGATCCGCCGTAGTATATTTCCACCTCTGAGTGGTTCCGGAGCAAGGTTGGAGCAAGGTGGGTTGTTCGATAAATAACCGCTGTCTTATATTCACAGCGTCAAAGTTCAAGTATATAGAAGGAAAGTGATCAGATCATGGGTTAGGAATTACACTTTTAGAACTGCTCATGCTTTTGATTAGTTCAAAGTACCTGACCTACTGCACTTATATCAAACTTTAACAATATTCCAAAGAGTGAGCAAAATTCTACGCGTTTCAGCCGCTTGGGCCTTTATCAAGAGGTTGTGACAAACTACACAGAATAGTTGATACCATTACTTTCTATAGGACACATCTCGCCACTCGCAGGGACAGTCAATTTTTTAAGATAATTCCACATGGGCAGCCCCTGCCTGAGTCAGTGTAAAAACCCACATGTTATCTGGTAAAGTTTAGATAATCGTGCCCTGAGCGTGCTGTCGCTATCCACCAATGAATATTCGAATCACAGAACCTAGTTGTACATTATCATGCAATTACTGTAGGTTTCACGTTACATTTAAAAAGCTTTTACTTAAGATTTTTTTTTTCATGCAAACAATATTTTAACATGTTGAGTTGCTGCTCTTTCATATATACAATTAAAATATTTTGAGTACCATGTCCCTTTAACTGCACTAGTATTCTAAGAAAATGACACTCACCAAGATTACAAGTTGTGCGCTAAACCTGGTGCGTAAATAATGCAAAAAAAATAGCGATATTGCACTCTCCATATCACTGCCATTACAAGTTACAGGAAAACCTTCTTGTGCTGTGCATTATGGTGTGATAAGTCCATACCGCATAAAAGCCAAGGCCTGACTTGACCTGCTCATGCACATTTTCCCCCATAGACATCAATGGAGAGAAAGTGTTAGAAAAAACTAACACCTGCGATTGCGGAATGGCAATCGCTATAACGCATTCCCCATTGATGTGGACAATAAGGTTACATAAAAACCTAACACCCTAACATAAAACCCCTAGTCTAAACACCCCTAATTTGCCACCCCCAACATCACCGACACTAAATAAAGCTATTAACCCCTAAACCGCTGCCCCCCAACATCGCCGACACTAAATAAAGTTATTAACCCCTAAACCACCGCCCCCAACATCACCAACACTAAATAAAGTTATTAACCCCTAAACCGCCACCCCGACATCGCCAGCACTAAATAAACCTATTAACCCCTAAACTGCCAGCCCCTCAAATCACAACTACTAAACTAAACCTATTAAACACCCAAAAACGACGTCCCCAACATCACAAATATTAAACTAAACATATTTAACCCCTAAACCGCCGCTCCCGACATCGTCAACACTAAATAAAGTTATTAACCCTTAAACCGCCACCCCGACATCGCCGGCACTAAATAAACCTATTAACCCCTAAACTGCCAGCCCCTCACATCGCAACTACTAAACGAAGCCTATTAAACACCCTAAAACGACGTCCCCAACATCACAAATATTAAACTAAACATATTTAACCCCTAAACCGCCGCTCCCGACATCGTCAACACTAAATAAAGTTATTAACCCCTAAACCCCCACCCCAACATCGCCGGCACTAAATAAACCTATTAACCCCTAAACTGCCAGCTCCTCACATCGCAACTACTAAACTAAACCTATTAACCCCTAAATCGACGGCCCCCAACATCACAAATATTAAATTAAACTATTAACCCCTAAACCTAACACTCCCCTAACTTTACATTAAAGTTATAATATACTAACTACCTTAAAATAAATAACAACTTACCTGTGAAATGAAAAAAACTAAGCTTAAACTATAAATTAACCTAACATTACTATTTTCAAAAAATAAATAAAAAAACTAAGTTACAAAATTAAAAAATCCTGACACTACGAAAAAATAAAAAATCTAAAGTTACAAAAAAAAACACTAAAATTACGAAAAATTTTAAAAATCTAAAATTACAAAAAATTATAAATGAAAATTATCCAAAACTAGTTGGTAAGCCTGGCCAGAGGGCAGTCTATGAGGCCTATTTATCATAGGTCTTGCGGACTTGATACGACAGTGCGGATCAGGTCCGCAAGACCTTGCTGATTGCGGAAAGCAATACGCTCTCCGTATTCAGCATTGCACCAGCAGCTCACAAGAGCTGCTGGTGCAACGCCGCCCCATGCAGACTCACGGCCAATCGGCTGCCAGCAGGAGGTGTCAATGTTTTGTGAAATATTTTTGTTTCGCAAAATCCATAACTACGGGTCACTGATTGTGGAATGGATCATGGCGGTATAAGCTATAACGCCAGCGTTATAGCCGGACCACACAACCTGTTATACAGGCGCAATGAAAATTATACACCCAAAAGCCATTTTTTGAGTGCGGAATGGAGAGTTGCGGTACAGGCTAAAAAGCTTGTGGTATAGCCATATCGCTGCGACTTGTAATACAGGAGACCTACCATTCCGCTTGCAAAGGCCAATTTTTCAGCGGTATAGCGTACCACAAAACTTGTAATTTTGCCCACTGTTAGGTGCCATGGGTCAAAGGAAACAAAAGATACAGACAGCCAAGCCTATTTCCAAAAGATAATTTGACTTTAAAACTAGAGTATACTTTGCATCCCTCACCAAAGAGATACATTAAAAAGTAGCATATTTCAGTTTTTCATGACCTTTATGTCTTAACTGTGAAAATATTTCAGCTGGTCCTCGAAAAGATAAATACATTTGAATGCAAATATTTTTGAAATAGCAATGTTAAATGGCTGGTGATATTACCATTAAAATGCCCTGCGTGTCTGAAGCACATTTTTTCAGTGTTTTTTGGGAACAAAAAAAGTAAATATTTCTTATAAAGGATTAAGGCAGAATTGTCATTATGGCTACTATACAATGATTTTATAATTCCCAGAAGTTTTATACAGTGATTTTATGATTTCCAGAAGTGGCGATCCTCGGCGGCAGTCCGCGGCAGCGGCGGTGGCAGTCTACAGCGGCAGCGGTCCTCTGCGACATGGAGGCTCCTCTTCATCTGATCGTCCGTGGTATACTGAAGAAAGAAGGCAAGGTACCACAATCAATTTGGGGTACTTTGCATTCCTATTGACTCCATTTTTCAAAACAGCCAATAGGATTAGAGATACTAAAATCCTATTGGCTGTTCAAATCAGCCAATAAGATTTCAGTAGCTCTCATTCTATTGGCTGCTGAATTTTTCAAAACAGCCAATAGAATGAGAGCTACTGAAATCCTATTGGCTATTCAAATCAGCCAATAAGATTTCAGTAGCTCTCATCCTATTGGCTGATTTTAGGAATTCAAGGTACCCCAATAAATACGGGGTACCTTGAATTCTTACTTCAGTGTGCAGCGGACGATCGCATGAAGAGGAACCTCCACGCCTTCGTCGAGGACCACAGCCGCCGAGGAGCGCCACCGCAGAAGATGACTGCCGCCGAGGATCGCCACATTTGGGAAGACCGCTCCGGACCTCAGCTCCATGTCGCCTTCACTGTGGATGAAGATGATGGACCTGCCTGGAAGAAGATCTTCTGCGCCGGACTTCAGGAACCGTGAGTACCTATTTCGTGATTTAGTGTTAGTTTCTTTTTAAAAAAATAAATATATATATATATTTTTTTTTTTTTTTTTTAAACTTAGGTTTTTTTTGGGCACTTTGAAAAAGAGCTGAATGCCCTTTTAAGGACATTTTTTAATTTTGTAACTTAGGTTTTTTATTTTTCGTTTATTTAAGTTTTTTAAAATAGTAATCTTAGGTTAATTTATAGTTTAAGCTTACGTTTATTTTTATTTCACAGGTAAGTTTTTATTTATTTTAAGGTAGTTACTATAATGTAACTTTAATTTAAAGTTAGGGGATGCTGGTTTAGCGGTTAATAGTTAAATTTAGTGTGTCGCGATGTGGGGGCCAGTGGTTTAGGGGTTAATAGGTTTATTATAATAGTTGCGATGTGGGGTCCAGCTGTTTAGGGGTTAATAGGTTTACAATAGTAGTTACGATGTGGGGGCCGACGATTTAGGGGTTAGTAGGTTTATTATAGTAGTTGCGATGTTGGGGGGTTGGTGGTTTAGGAGTTAATAGGTTTATTTAGTGTTGGCGATGTGGGGGTCGGCGGTTTAGGGGTTAATATTTTATATTAGTGTTGACTATGGGGGTTGGTAGCAGATTAGGGTTAATAAGTTTAATAAAGTATTTGCAATGCGGGGTATGGCGGTTTAGGGGTTAATAGTGTAGTTTATGGGTGTTGGTGTACTTTGTAACATTTTTGTTATGAGTTTTGTGAAACATTTTTGTTTCGAAAAATCCATAACTACGGGTCACTGATCGCGGAATGGATCATGGAGGTATAAGCTATAATGCCAGCGTTATAGCCGGACCGCACAACCTGTTATACAAGCGCAATGAAAATTATACACCCAAAAGCAATTTTTTGAGTTCGGAATGGAGAGTTACGGTACAGGCTAAAAAAAGGATTATTTGTCATTATGGCTACTATACAGTGATTTTATGATTCATAAGAATCTAAAGTTATGTAGTTGTTTCAGACACACCTTTAAATTGACTTAATATGCTGTTGTTGCATTTCTCATATAATAATATATATATATATATATATATATATATATATATATAAATATATATATATGTAAAGAACATTAAATATGTTTATGTTGTAATACAAAATTGTTAATTGTGTGTAGTTAAACTGCTGTGTAATATACTTTCATACTTTTTTTTATTTATTTTTTATTATTTTATTTATTGATTTTCAAAAGAGGAAAGGAGCACAATACAATGAAGATTTACAGATATTAATAAAATACACAAAGACTAGAACAATATTGGCATAGTCCTATGGGATGAGATTCAGGCCTCTGCTTTTAAATTTTCAAGAAAGCCCATATCCTCACTCAGTCACAAAGAGATCTTAATAAAGGGACACTCAAGTCAAAATTAAACTTTTGTGATTCAGATAGAGCATACAACTTTAAACAACTTTCCAATTTACTTCCATTGACAATTTGCACAGTCTTTTTATATTTACACTTGAGTCACCAGCTCCTACTGAGCATGTGCAAGAATTCACAGAATATACGTATATGCATTTGTGATTGGCTGATGGCTGTCACATGATACAGGAGGAGTGGAAATAGACATCACTTTGAAATTTGTCATAAAAAAATCTACTACTCACTTGAAGTTCAGACTATGGGGCCAATTTATCATCGGCCTGTCCGATATGATCCGCTCAGCAGATCATGTCCGACAGACATCGCTGAATGCCGACTCGGCATTTATCATTGCAGATTCGCAGGGGATGGCATTTTAATTTTGAAATGGTGTCCGCTGTCACTATGTACTAAAAAAAACACTCTGAAATAGACACGTATAGCCCGCCGCGAGCAGTGGCTGATGATTGATAAATTTGACGCCTTGCTCGCCGTGACTAATCTAATGTACTTAAATGTCTGGAGAATTGTATGGCCAATTATTAACACTTGACCTGCAAGGTGTCACAAACGTCATAGTGTCACGCCCTGCAGCTCTAGCTGTTGCTGGGGACGCGGCGCCTGCTACTCTGCTCGTTGTCAAGGGATGTGTCGGCTCCTGTTGCGTGCGGTGCTGATGTCATCGCCACACGCGCCTCTCTCTCTCTGAAGCTGGTCATGATCTCCTGTTGCGTGAATCCTGCACCAATGTAAGTTGCTCACTTTCTATCTATCACTGCCCAAGTATAGGTGTTACTTTGTGTGCTCCTGGGTGTGATAGATTACTGTATTCTGGATTGCTATAGTGTTAATGAACTCTGCCTCTCTGACTTCTCTGCTTGCTTTACCCCTAAAGTACTGGATTGCCTCACTGTTAATGAACTCTGCCTGTCTGACTACTCTGTTTGCTTAACCCCTAAAGTACTGGATTGCATCACTGTTAATAAACTCTGCCTGCCTTACTACTCTGCTTGCTTAACCCCTAAAGTACTGGATTGCCTCACTGTTAATGAACTCTGCCTGTCTGACTACTCTGTTTGCTTAACCCCTAAAGTACTGGATTGCATCACTGTTAATAAACTCTGCCTGCCTTACTACTCTGCTTGCTTAACCCCTAAAGTACTGGATTGCCTCACTGTTAATGAACTCTGCCTGTCTGACTACTCTGCTTGCTTAACCCCTAAAGTACTGGATTGCATCACTGTTAATGAACTATGCCTGTCTGACTACTCTGCTTGCTTAACCCCTAAAGTACTGGATTGCCATACTGTTGCTGAACATTGTCTGTCTGACCACTCTACCTGTTTATCCCTTGAACCTTTAGACTGCCTTACTATTGCCAAACCCTGCCTGCCTGACCATTCTAGTGGTTTACCTTTGGACTGCCTTACTGTTGCCAAACTCTGCCTGCCTGACCATTCTAGTGGTTTACCCTGGAACTGCCTTACCACTGGTTTCTCTACCTGTTGCCGTTAAAGACTATCCTGTTTGTCTTCAGTCCTTCAAGTGGTCTACCCTTGAACTACCTAACCGCTGATTCCCAGCCTGTTGCCGCCAAAGATTATACTGCCTACAGTGAGTACCGCTTACCTCATCTTGCGAACTTTCTCTGCTCTGGGATATTACCTATAATTCCGGCTTGACGCAGGGATAAGAAGACTACTGGTCAAGTTCAGTCTGATAGTGGAATATCCCACAAGCATTACACATAGTAGTCGTGGGAGTAGAATTTAGTAACTATAAAAGTGCTACATTTCTTAAAAACTTTATTATTGTTCAAATTTTTTTGATCAGTTCATTCTCTGCATTAATTTTGTAAAATTCAGTTTTCAAATTCGATATGGCTTCATCTGGATCGGATTCCCAGACTTCAAATTTGAAGAATACACACTTTTCTCATCAATAAAATGTAGTTTTGATTGAAATGATTATTGACTCTTAGGATTATTTATTCGGATGCCGTGTCAAAAAGACCAATTTTTCAAGAAGAAAGATGATCTGGCAATGGATAAGCGATGCAGTTAGGGCCCAGGGTCCTGGAAAAAAAGACGTTAAACAGATCATGAAACGTTATAATGACATCAAATGTTTTGCAAAAGCAAAATTGGCCAAAGAAAAAAAATCAGCATGTGCTTCCGGAGGTGGAAGAGCATATGTGGTGGACTTAAATGACTACGAACAGAAGCTTGTTCAGCGTCTAGGGCCTGAAATCATTACCGGCATAACGGACGACTGTGACATCGATTTGAGAGGTAAATGTATAAATTAAAAATTGACACCAATTTTGATCTAAAAAATGGAACAATATATTTATCCAATATTATTGTTGTTAAATTACAGTTATCACTGTTTAAAGTTAGCATTTCTCTCTGTCCCTGCATGTGTAACATAAAAAGATATTATTGACGCACCATTAATTTCAATACTGCATTTGCTGAGAACATTAGTGGAGCTTGTATCATGTCGAAAGCAATTTAGAGTGAGTGCACCTGTTTCTAGAATATCAATATGAAATAAACTGCTCTAACCCTAGATAGACCAAAGTTCCTCCAAACAGCTGTCAAGTATAGAATAAAGTGTAAACAGGTAAGGGGAGCTGGTATATTACTTGTAAAGTTATAGAAAAAATAAAAATATGAATAAAGTGACTCTGTGTGTGTTGATACTGTAAAGAATAGAGTGTAAATATTACTCAATGTGAAAAAATATGAATAAAAAATATATATGTGTGTAAAAACACCTATAATAAATCAAATAACAAGTGTGTGTAAATTTTAGATGTGCATATAAATGGTCCTCTCAAAAAATAAATATGTACGAGACTAAATTGAGGATAACTTGTAACTTTTTGTGTTTCAAAAACAGTGATGTGAAAAAATGTTAAAGGTTAATTAAATTATGATAAACGATTATTTTATCCGCTGCCTCAAGCATAAAAATAGATATGAAGGATAATAAATAATTCAAATCTAGAATAATACGATAATAATATTAGTCTTATAACTAATGATCTCTAAAAAAATCAAGGAAGATAACAATGCAAGGTTTGATCTATGCACACATACAAAGCAAAATTTGGGTTATAATATACGAGATGACGAATTTACAGAGTAAAAATACAAATTTAATGCATATAAGATATAATGAAACAATTGCAAAAGTGGTATGAAGCTCAAATACCATAAAAATGTGGGTTGCTTTTAATAAAAAAATTAAAAATTATCTCACTGCAGTGGATATAATAGTAATAAAATCCAAAAGAATCCAAAAAAATGATGATTTTAAAAGTCCTGTATTGACACCTCAGGAAGCTAAAATACTGGTAAAGATATATATCATAGAGACTTAGAAATAAACTGTATAGGCGTTATATGCCGTTAGGCAATGATACTAGCAATAGAGACTTTGATAGGGAACTTTGTGAATTGTAGCAAAACTTTTTGTTTTCCGAGGAGACACTTTGTTAAAAAACAGATTTTGGTTATAGTACCTTAGACAATGTATCTCACCGTTGCAGCTTCCCACTGGCTTTTACTCACATTTGAGGTCGGGTAAGATGCGAAAAGTCCTTCCGGGTCACATAAATTGTGATTAGCTAAAGGTTGGATTGTGTTTAGTACCTGATTGGTCGAATTCGTCCAGCCTCTATGGTGAGTAATAAAGAATTGGCTATATTCCAGACGCTTTTAGTAATAGCTGATGTACATCAAATGAAATGTGGCTGATGGTGATGATCAGTGTGCCTTTTGAACGCTAATAGTATTAGCTATTAATTCAGTTGTAAACACGCTGGGATCCTCAGACCTTTATAAGGTAGCAATGTCCAGACGATCTGGATAGATGTAGAAATATAAAACTGAAACTGTGTACCTTCGTAAGGCTTGCAGGAGTTTTTCAGCTTCCAGGCAGGATGGTAGTACAGTCTGGGTAGTAAAGAACTGAAATGTGCAATATCCGATGGCCAGGTTTAGTGTGGCTTGTACGGCTAAAATTCAGTGACCAAAAGACCAGAGTTCCAATAGCTTATTTGAAGCTAAGAATTAGCCAATATGCTGATGGGTGATAAAAAGTCAGTTGGCAAATCTACGCGTTTCGTCCGTAGCCTTTATCAAGATGCCCAAACAGTCCAGATGGTGTTTCTTTTAAGGGATTAAGTTGTATCCCTATTGGAGGAATTTGAATCATTATTAGCCTATGGTGTCATTCTACAGCCGTGGTTCAATATACTTCAGCTGTTTATAATTCAATGTGATATCTTAACAGAATTTGAATTTAAGAAGTGCAATTCATATGAGTTTATATAAAAATGATTTTTTTAAAATAAAAATATATAGACTTCCGGTGGGCGGCCGTTCAGAGAGGTCGCAGGCTTGCAGAGCTCCGTAAGTTTCAGCTCGCAACCTGGGCCTTTTGCGGTTAAAACGGCAAAAAGTGCTAATCCTTGGAGGAGGTATATCCCTATACCTACCCGGAGCAGAGAAACTAGGAGCATATTAAATCCGCTCCCCCACCAGTAACGAAAGAAAAGTTAACGCCGGAAGGCTGGAGACCGCGACGGCGGTAAAGGAGAAAGTGAAGCTCTCTGAATGGCAACAGTGAGGAGAGAGAGTGCCCGGAATTATTACGGTAGAAGGTATAGTACCTTAATGCTGGGGGAAAAATAAGCACATAGAGAGACCTGTTGCTGGGGAGTTGTGAAGCGGAGCTGCGGTCGCCATCTTGGATTTCGGCCCTCACTGAGTAGCATATGCCCGCCACACAGGGGATCCAGAGCAGAGGATACTGATAAAGCCCCCAGACTCCCCCTGATCAGCCAGGAAAAAAGGGACTGATTGATAAAAAAGAACCCCAAAAGCCACCTTGCTTACAAAGAGAAATCGCTAGTTAGTACAGCACGTGGGCACAACCACTTACATAGCCATACAGACACGGAGTTAAGTGCAGGCCCAAGGAGGCTGACAATACGACACTTTAAGGAGACCATTTATCCGAATACTGACTTTGTTGTCTGGAAAGAGTATAGTGTTGAGGCTTTGATATTACACACATATCCTAACGCAAAGAATTTTATGGCAATGCAGATGATGACAGGGGGGTCCCAGATGGAAACGGTGCTGAATAAAGACCAGTAATGAACAAGTAGTTACACAGTGCACTGAGCCCCTACACTCTGCATATACATAAAGGCTGAGCTCTAATGGGAAAGATTAATCACTCTATGACGGACTTATAAATACCATCCTCTGGGTTCCACAGTTCCATCTCCTCTTTCCTCTTATCACTCTTACACGGCTTGTGAGAGGTGGGAGTACAGGCCCTGAAAGGTGCATGCAGAAGTATTACTCTAGTTTTCTTAAAACCACTGGAGCCATGTCTAACAGGCAGAAGCACCAAGACAGAAAATCTAAGGCTGCAGTTGAAATACACGCTACTGAAAATATGGGGACTGACATTGTGGAAGAGAGCTTGGCAGATACCCACCCCATTGTTTCCCAAATCTCGGCCTTATTCTTACCCAAGATAGAACAGTTGCAAACAGGAGTGGACTCGCTGTCCTCGGACTTTAAGTCCTTCTCCTCCAGGCTCCAACATGTTGAGCAACGAGTGGGAGATGGGGAGGTTCTGCAGAGGGAGAATTCCACGAAAATTGCCGCGCTTGAGAAACAGAACAAAGCACTAACCGATAAAATTGATGACCTAGAAAACCGCTCTAGGCGCAACAATCTGCGCATTGTGGGACTGCCAGAAACCGTGCCAAACACAGACTTAATTGAATTTGCTGAGACTACCTTGCCTACTCTGTTGGGGTTGAGGCCTGAAGATATAACATGCATTGTCGAAAGAGCCCACAGGGTGGGAAATATCACGCAAGACCCAAAGAACACAAGGGGACCTCGTCAAGTTATCATCAGATATCTTAACTTTAAAGACAAGATCCTGCTCCTAAGGGCCTACCGTCAGAAGTCTCCCCTGAGTTTTGAGGGGAAAAAAATATTGATCTTCCAAGACTACTCTGCGGAAATCTCCAGGAGAAGAAGGGAATTCTCGCCTTACTGCAAGGCCTTGGTGGAGGCTGGTCGTCCTTTCTCTTTGTTGTTTCCTGCAAAGCTGCGGCTTCAAACCCAGCAAGGAGTAAAGTTTTTTGATTCCTTAGAGGAATCTAGACTTGAGGGTGAAATGTACTGTGCATAAAGAAGAACCTAGACTAGGTATACTAGTCAAAGGCTGATGAGAAACTTTCTTGAAATGTTAAAAATTGTGTAGTATGTTCTAACTTGTTTTATATTTTGTTTGCTAAATGTTTTTTTGTCTAGCCAACAGGATGCTTGCCTCTCTCCCTGGGGCCCTATGAGGGAGGAAACTAATCTTAGTCGACAGAACACGGTTGTAAAATGGATGAAATGGTTAAGGTACTCCATGACTGACATGACGCAACACCCAATAATACCATACCCATCAATACATCACACACATAGTAGTTTGCACCATGTTAAGTAGTCGATTAACCATAATTAGTTGGAATGTAGGGGGCATCACTTCTCCACAAAAACGTAGATCCATATTAAGATACTTACACTCCAGAGGAGCAGACATCGCTATACTGGAGGATACACACTTATCACAACTGGAACACCAAAAACTGAAACAAAGCTGGGTAGGAGAGGTTATATTCACGCCGTATGAGCAGAGGAGGGCCAGGGGGGTGGCGGTCCTATTTAGGAAAAATCTGACATATGCCATCACTAAAAAACAGATTGACCAAGAAGGGGGATTTATCATGATCCAATTAGAAGTGGAAGGGCTGATCTTTGCGCTGGTTGGAGTGTATGGGCCACAAACTCAAAAACAGATATTCTGGAGAACACTACACTCAGACATGCTGAATTTCACCACCTCGCCTCTCATTATTGGAGGGGATTTTAACATTGCCCCACAAGTCCCCGCAGATAGATTCTCTAATCCAGACAAAAATGTTCCCACGATACAGAGAGTACTGAACTCCAAGAAGGAGTCCTTAATGATACACAAATTAGCGAGATCATTGAACTTGCAGGATGTGTGGAGAGCCCGACACCCAGAGAATAGGGAAAATACGTGCATGTCCGTAGCGAAAGACACTTTATCGAGACTGGATTACTTTCTGGTCTCTTCAGCTTTATGTCCCAGGGTAGCAGATGCAGTCATAGACCCCATAAGGATCTCAGACCACGCTCCTGTAATAGTGAAGATCCATACGGGTTGCTCTACCCGTAAATCCAACAAGTGGGTCTTTCCTACCTACCTATATAGGGATCCGAACTTTTATAGACATATCCAAGGGGAATGGCACACATACACAGATCTTAATAGGGAACACACAGAAGACCCCCTTCTATTCTGGGAAACGGCAAAGGCTGTTCTGAGAGGAGCCATATCCGCATACGCCACACATATCAAAAAACGAAATAAACAAAACACAGAACACCTCCTAACACGCCTCCTAAACGCGAGAAACAAATATCTCAGGAATCCCACTGCCATAAATAGACACAAGTACAAGGAGGCTAAGACACATAGAGATAATTACATCTTTCAGCAGTCTAATAAGGCCCACGCCAAGTTGCAAGCCAAATACTATAGATCTGGTAGTAAAACTGGAAAGCTATTAGACAGAATCACAAAGTTGACTAGAAAAAGGAGCTCGGTGCTAGCGATAAAACAGGGAGGTGTCATACTTAACAAAGAGACAGATATTCAGGACGCTTTCACTAGTTTTTATAGAAACCTCTACTCTGAACAACACATACATAGCACAGATAGGGATAGGTTTTGGGCCCCTATTCAGCTTCCGAAAATTGATCAAGATCAACTCAGAGGAATCAATTCCCCCATCACCCCAGAGGAAATAGAAGCCACTATCAAGGATTTAAAACTAGAGAAGACCCCGGGCCCTGATGGGCTGCCGGCGGAATTCTATAAAATTATGGGGCCAGAAATAACAGGGGCACTGGTGAAGCTGTTCAATGGTTTGTTGGAGGACACAGTAGAACCCTCGGTTAGACTTGCAGAAGCCCACATTAGCATTATCCCTCCTTTGTGGACTACTATTTGGTTGTGAATTAGTGAATAGTCATCATTATGCTGATGATAACAGTTGTGAAATGTGTATAGTGTTTTATGTGAAAGTGATCTGTGTTCTTGCCCTAAATCCCTGTTTAATTTATGTTAAAAATGGTTTCTGTTGCTATCTAGCCACTATACCATATTCAACCTTGTTTTAAGTGAGAAAGAAAAATAGGTAAACAAGAATGCATAAAACACATGTGAATATTCACAATTATATCTTTTTTGTCTGTCTAGTGCATTCGTCACTTCCCCCCCTTATGCTGAGACTATCTCTTTCAAAACAAACTTATTACAGATAGAAATATAAGGTGAACAACCAAGACCCTCCTTTAGTCTGTTTAGACTTAACCGTTTCCTTCAACTGGCCTAGGAGGGAAAATACCATCAAATATTACTGTCTAGGCCCTAAGTTGTTTTGCATTTTAATATATCATGCCATCCACTTCTATGTATAAATTCTGCAATACCCACACAACTTATAGACCTATATACCTGACTCTACATGCAGTACAGCTATTAATTCCACAATAATATTTGTCACATCACAGCATTTGTTTTTATATTGCTCTTTTAAAGAGTGCATAGAAAGTTGCTTAGACTATATTGTATCTCTGTACAGTCCTTTCTCTTGCTCAGGCAAGTTATTATGCTGACTCCTATACAAATGTTCTAGGGTATTTCCACAGTTTGCCTCTTAAAGGGACAGTCTACACCAGAATTTTTATTGTTTTAAAAGATAGATAATCCCTTTATTACCCATTTCCCAGTTTTGCATAACTAACACATTTATAATAATATACTTTTAACCTCTGTGATTATCTTGTATCTAAGCCTCTGCAAACTGCCCCTTTTTTCAGTTCTTTTAACAGACTTGCAGTCTAGCCAATCAGTGCCTGCTCCCAGATTACTACACGTGCATGAGCACAGTGTTATCTATATGAAATACGTGAACTAACACCCTCTAGTGGTGAAAAACTGTTAAAATGCAATCTGAAAGAGGTGGGCTTCAAGGTCTAAGAAATTAGTTTATGAACCTCCTAGGTTAAGCTTTCAACTAAGAATACCAAGAGAACAAAGCAAAATTGGTGATAAAAGTAAATTGGAAAATTGTTTAAAATTACATGCTCTATCTGAATCATGAAAGTTTATTTTGGCCTAGACTGTCCCTTTAAGCTTCACAAATTAATTTAATAATCTCCACTGTATTTTTAGATTCCCCCAGATTTGCTGTATGTATTGATTGTATCCTTCAATACAGTTAACTCTTTGGCCGGTACTAAACGATAAATGCTTATTGTCTTGTAAAGATTTATTCTCTCCTTAGGCCCTGATGTTTTCTAGGGCTTATTAACAAACATTGGAGCTGATAATATAGAATAGCAAGGACACTAGTAAGCCTTTATGCTTGTTCTGTGTTTGTGATATACCATTTGTTTGAGTTTTTAAGTCCTGCAGTGATGTTTATTGGGAGCCAGACCCCTGTTGCTATTGAGACCTTCAGAGTGCAAATGCTAACAGTCTTATTCTTTGTTACTGCATATTTCTGCCCTCTCTTTTTCCCTCTTATGCTTTAATGGCAGTACTTACCCCCCACTATCTTCACGGCGTTGGGTTCTGAGCTGGCGGGCGTGTGAGCCTTTCTTCGAGCCTCTGCTTTTTTGTTGCTTGCTCTTCCTCACACGCCGGGGCTGCTCCTGTGCTGCGCGCCTTAGTTGTGAAGCCACTCCGCTGTGCCGACTTAGAGAAGGGGGTAAGGAAGTGCCGGGTGCTGCTGTCACAGAGAGTTGCCTGCTCTTTCCCAACCAGGTGGGACCGACTTGCCAGTCACTTGCTCTTTAGCCGCTTCTCTCTGGGACCCTCTTATAGATCCAAGGTACACTCCAGATGCCTCTCACAGCTCCACCGAGGTCCGTCTGCGGTCCTATCTCAAGCAGGACACCGCTCGTTCAGGTCTGGTTCCCTCTGGAATCGTTCTTTAGTGTAAGTGTTTTCCTTTGTATAGTTTCAGGAATCTTTAGATTTTATTTTAAGTTACTAGTGCTCCAGTCTTTTGCAGGTTATTGCCTTGCTCTGTTGCCTGATCATTCTTCAGTTGGACATCGGAGGATGAAGATGGGTCCGCGGTGGAGGTCTTCAAGATGGAGCCGGTCCTCATCGGATGAAGATAGAAGATGCCGCTTGGAAGATGATGGTTGCCGGTCCGGATCTACACTTCTTCCCAGATAGGATGAAGACTTTGGAGCCTCTTCTGGACTTCTTCAGCCGTCGGATGATGGATGTCTAGCCCCCGCTTGTGCTTAGATGAAGATATCGGAGCCTGGAACGGACGGTCATACCTGGCATGGTGAAGACAAGGTAGGAAGATCTTCAGGGGCTTAGTGTTAGGTTTATTTAAGGGGGGTTTGGGTTAGATTAGGGGTATGTGGGTGGTGGGTTGTAATGTTGGGGGGGGGGTATTGTATGTTTTTTTTACAGGCAAAAGAGCTGAATTCTTTGGGGCATGCCCCGCAAAGGGCCCTGTTCAGGGCTGGTAAGGTAAAAGAGCTTTGAACTTTAGTAATTTAGAATAGGGTAGGGCATTTTTTATTTTGGGGGGCTTTGTTATTTTATTAGGGGGCTTAGAGTAGGTGTAATTAGTTTAACATTGCTGTAATATTTTTCTTATGTTTGTAAATATTTTTTTATTTTTTGTAACTTAGTTCTTTTTTATTTTTTGTACTTTAGTTAGTTTATTTCATTGTAGTTATTTGTAGATATTGTATTTAATTAATTTATTGATAGTGTAGTGTTAGGTTTAATTGTAGGTAATTGTAGGTATTGTATTTCATTAATTTATTGATAGTGTAGTGTTAGGTTTAATTGTAACTTAGGTTAGGATTTATTTTACAGGTAATTTTGTAATTATTTTAACTATTTTAGCTATTAAATAGTTATTAACTATTTAATAGCTATTGTACCTGGTATAATATTAATCCTAAAATAGCTACAATATAATTATAATTTATATTGTAGCTATATTAGGATTTATTTTACAGGCAAGTATTTAGCTTTAAATAGGAATAATTTATTTAATAAGAGTTAATTAATTTCGTTAGATTTAAATTATATTTAACTTAGGGGGTGTTAGTGTTAGGGTTAGACTTAGCTTTAGGGGTTAATACATTTATTAGAATAGCGGCGAGATTCGGTCGGCAGATTAGGGGTTAATAATTGAAGTTAGGTGTCGGTGATGTTAGGGAGGGCAGATTAGGGGTTAATAAATATAATATAGGGGTCGGCGGTGTTAGGGGCAGCAGATTAGGGGTACATAGCTATAATGTAGGTGGCTGCTCTTTGCGGTCGGCAGATTAGGGGTTAATTATTGTAGGTAGGTGGCGGTGACGTTGTGGGGGGCAGGTTAGGGGTTAATAAATATAATATAGGGGTCGGCGGTGTTAGGGGCAGCAGATTAGGGGTACATAAGGATAATGTAAGTAGCGGCGCTTTGCGGTCGGCAGATTAGGGGTTAATTATTGTAGGGAGCTGGCGGCGACGTTGTGGGGGGCAGGTTAGGGGTTAATAAATATAATATAGGGGTCGGCGGTGTTAGGGGCAGCAGATTAGGGGTACATAAGGATAACGTAGGTGGCGGTCGGCAGATTAGGGGTTAAAAAAAATTAATCGAGTGTCGGCGATGTGGGGGGACCTCTGTTTAGGGGTACATAGGTAGTTTATGGGTGTTAGTGTACTTTAGGGCACAGTAGTTAAGAGCTTTATGAACCAACGTTAGCCCAGAAAGCTCTTAACTACTGACTTTTTTCTGCGGCTGGAGTTTTGTCGTTAGATTTCTAACGCTCACTTCAGACACGACTCTAAATACCGGAGTTAGAAAGATGCCATTGAAAAGATAGGATACGCAATTGACGTAAGGGGATCTGCGGTATGGAAAAGTCGCGGCTGAAAAGTGAGCGTTAGACCCTTTTTTGACTGACTCCAAATACCGGCGGTAGCCTAAAACCAGCGTTAGGAGCCTCTAACGCTGGTTTTCACAGCTACCACCAAACTCCAAATCTAGGCCTATGACTTTAAAGTAATAGACGGAAACTTTAAATATCTAGGCGTAACTCTCAACACTGATCCACGGAAGTGGTATTCCATTAATTATAGCCCCTTGCTTGGGCAACTGAAGAACCTTCTTAAAACATGGGCACCACTTCCCTTATCTTTATCAGGCAGAGTAGGCCTTATAAAAATGATTTACTTTCCGAAGTTGCTCTATTTCTTCCAGACATTACCCTTCCTGCTCAAAAAATCTGACTTGCAGAGTGTGATGAAGATGGTCCTCCAATTTGTGTGGACCAACAAAAAACATAGGGTCAGTTATTCAAAACTCACAGCTTCTAGGGAAATGGGAGGACTAGCGCTACCCAATTTTGAACTCTATAACTGGGCAGCTCAATGTAAGTTTGTCATTGACTGGATGACAGGGCAGGGGAAATTTACAAACATTAGGATGGAAAATGTATTGATCAAACCCTGGACACTGGAAATGATACCACATATGACCCACACACAAACGACTAAATACCTTAATGAAATTGACCTGTTGAACCAACCGGCACGAGCTTGGAGGCTGACTTGTAAACACCTAGGAGTAAACAATAGAATACTAACTTACTTACCATGGAAGGGAAACCCTGAATTCCCTGCGGGTTTTACTTCTGAGGCCTTTCTCCGCTGGGGCGAACTAGGTTTACGCACGGTGGGACAGACACTGATACCAGGGGGGAACCTCATGCAAACATTCGCAGACTTAAGACAAGTCTATGGACTACCTAGAACACACCACTATGCATACTTACAGGCAAGGCATTACTACACAACTTTACTCAGAGAGGAGAAGGAAGGTGACCAGTCACAGATAGTGCAAAGTGTTAAATTAACAGAGCAGGGCAACACCTCTATATCACCACTATACAAGAGACTGAATAGAACTGCGAACACATCATGCCTAAGTAGAATTGTTGAGATCTGGAGTTCCCTATTAGGTGAGGAAGTTACTGGTAAAGAGATAGAAGACAGCATACAAAAAGTTAAACAAGCTACCCTCTCGTCAGAAGTGAGGGAGTCACACTTTAAACTCTTGCACGACAGTTACGTAACACCTAAAAAGTTCCAAAAATGGAGAACGGACAGAGAAAATAAATGCTCAAAATGTGGGAGGGAAGAAGCAGACACTAAACACATGTTGTGGAGCTGCCCCAAAATAGTTAAATTCTGGAAGATGACTACTTATTGGGCAAATTTAAGCATGCACACACATCATAGGGAACATACCCTTACCCTTAGAAATGTCATATTGCTAGACCTTGGGGGGCTACCAAGAAAATCTAAGCTATTTATGTCCAACATAATACTAGTAGCCAGACGACTGATATTTCAAAACTGGCTCAAGCGCAACCCACCTACTGTGACCCAGTTGAAGCAGACACTACTAAATCAAATGTTCATTGAACAGTCAGATGGACTGGGAGACATGACAAAGAGAGTTAAGTCTTTTGTTACAAAATGGGAACCATTTATCTATACGCTCCCAACTACTACACGTAAGATGATCATAACACCCTTTAAAGACACAGAATACATACTCAAAGCTCATTTGAGGGGTGAGTGGAAGTTTGACTAAAAGAGATCTGGGAGGGAGGGGAGAGGGGGTTGAGCACTCCGAGTTGGCAAAGGTAGACTTAAGTTGATATGTTTTGATTTGTTTGTAAGTTAAAATGTGCCTTGCGGGAACACCACATCAATATCCACAGGTCAAGGGAGTGTTCTTCAGTAGAATTATACTCCCTATTTATGTATTTGTAAACGTTCATGTTTTCTACTGCCTTTTTTACAGTTGAAGAAATAACTGCATCGGATTGTCTTCATAAAGTATTAATAATGTTGTAATCTGATAATTCCTTGTTCGTGTTAACACATGATGTTTGATGTCTTCCTGTATGTGGCACACAACAAATAAAGATATTTAAAAAAATATATATATATAATGTATATACAATTCAATAAAGAGATCTCCCAATCTATTTAGCATATATGTTACCGAGAGTTGAATACATAATTAATTCAGAACAATAAAAATAAGCAAGTCTATGAAAAAATATATATACATCTACACACTTTCAAGTGTCATTTTCGAACTGGTGTTAATATTTCAGAATATTTACTTCTGATGTAAAGTACAACTGTTTTTACAATATGTGTCCCAATAAAAAGCTGCACAAACAATTAGACTACAATGAAGCGATATATGCATATGCACTTTTCTAAATGTAAACCGCTTATGTATGGTTAAAAGTATAAGTATACTTGTGCCAGTTTGACTCTGTACAATTTATAAGCAATGTTTACTAATCTTGCTTATTGGTGTATAAAAGAACTGAAGTTAGTTACTGATGTTTTCAGTTATTTAGACCCACAAAGTTTATACTGAACATTTTAAAGTGAACACAATTGTTAGTTTGAACAACATAGTCGTAGTTTGTTGTTTAGAATTATGACTACGTTGTTTAACGATTATTTAACAGATAGAAATAGTAAGTCTCCATTAGAAAGGTATAAAAGGTAATAGGTAAAACATTTATTGGAATATTTTTTAAAAATTGATGGAATATCTTTAAAAATAGTATAAAGAAGGTGAGGGGAAATATAAAATGCAGTTTGAAATAGCAAGTCTAACTAGCAATTATTTTATGATTTTATAATAAGGACGTATATATTAATTAACGGTATATGGGCCAGATATGTAAAGGTATGTGATTTAGTATTACAAAGGAATTATAAGTTCTCGTGACCAGTAAAAAATGGATTAATATAACTGTTGATGTTTATTCTAAAGTCTATTTTGCGATATTTAAAACCTATATATATGAGTGGTATAAAATTTAAATAAAATAGGATTATACTCGATTATTATCTAATGAATTTAGTAATAACTATAAATGAGACTAAAGCTGGGAGATAAAATGGGAGAAAAAATTAGGAGAAAAAATAATGAGAAAAAATAAATAATAATATAGGGATCTTGATCTCTATTAACAGTGATACAATTAATAGTGCATATAATATGTTACATCTTATATGTTTTATTCTCCGTTATTTAGGACCTTTGGGTATGAGATCCAACAATACACATTCTGGTATGTAATACTTCAAAAAGGAATGAACATGGCTGATCTAATAAACTCTTAAGTATGTTCTAAATAACAATTTTTTTGGTTGGATTTCATATTTAACCCTTCCAGAAATAGGTTATAAAAATATGGATATATTCAGATATCTTCTTTAACAATTAATAGAAAGTGATTCTATTTTTCAGACTAAATTAGGAAGTTTAAAGTTTTGAAAGCATAAATGTATTCTGCTTCTTTTCTTAAGAGAAGGTTTTCTATATTTCCTCCTCTTGAACTTATGAGAACTTTTTTAACTCCCCAAAATTTCATATGATTAGTGTTACCTTGGTGATACTCTGTGAAATGTTTATATAAGTTTGTATTGTTTGCTTTATGTTCAATATGATAAAGATGTTCTCTTATTCTGTCTTTTAGCATTCGGCTAGTTTGACCAAAATATTGATGGCCACATAAACATTGGATGCAATAGATCACATTTTTATCAGAACAACGAATAATCTCTTTAAAGGGCCACTGTAAGTAAATATTTTCTATTCCTGTTACTAACTAACTACCCCAAATACGCTTTTTATCAATAGCATTTCATTAACATATCTCTACCGTATATCAGAAATCTTGTCTGCAAATTTAATTGTTTTCCAAACCCACTCCGTGGGTATCCTTTGCTCTGTACCAATCCGTTTACAATACCTAGGTTTCAAAATGGCGCTTTAAACACTAAGTTATTAGTTTAAGTATTTTGAACACTCAGTGGTGAAAATAGTGGGCAGGATAACGTGACATCATCGAATAAAAGATATAACTTTTAGATCGTTATGAAACTTCGTTTTGGAGAAAATATAGGTCAGTAGGTTTTAATGAATGTTTATTAACTTTAATATGTTAGTTGTTTAGCTTAAAAATTATAACAGAAAGTAATCCTTTAATGTTAATATACTGATCGTTATTATTAGATTTAATAGTTTTGATTTTTGTACTGTGTTTAGCAGACTTGCAGGAAAAACAGGGAAAAAACCTTCTACTTTTTCTTTCTTAAGATTGGTAGTTGTGAAATTATGTTCTTTTTTATTTTTAAATTCACTGGGTGATAGTATGTTTTTTAAATGTTTAGCTTTTCTAAAAATAATGTCTGGTCGATTTTTGATTCTATGTCCCAAAATTTGATCTTGTTTGATGTAGTGCCAATGTTTAGTGAGAATCTTTTTAATTTCATGATGTTGCGAACTGTATTGTGTTATAAATGGTATAAAGAAAGGGTCATCTTTTCTCTGGTAAGAGCATGGTTTTGGTTTAGGATTGAGTATAAGATCTTTGTCCATTTCTTGGACTTCTAATCTAGTTTTTTCCAAAAGTTGGGAATTATAACTTTTTTCCTTAAATCTTTGTGTTAATATTTCAGATTGAAGTGAAAATTGGTTGGTATCAGAACAGTTTTTTCTAATTCTGATAAATTGGCCTTTAGGAATATTTGTTTTCCATTTGGTTAAATGACAACAATCGTTGTGGATGTAATTATTAGCATCAGTTTTTTTTTAAAAAAGGTTCTTGTCTTGATTTCTTTTTCTATTATTTCTATCTCGATATCTAAAAAATGAATTATATTTGTACTGGATTTGTAAGTAAAACTCAGACCTTATGAATTTGAATTCATATCCTCTATGACAAGTTCTAATAATTCTGATTCCCCTTTCCAGATGATAAAGAGGTCATCTATATAACGATAGTAGTGCACAAAGTTCGCCCCCCATGGACCTTCGTTAATAAAGCTGTTCTCAAAGTAACCCATAAAAAGGTTAGCATAACTGGGGGCAAACCTTTTACCAATCGCAGTGCCTTTGTGTTGTAAATACAGATCTCCATTAAAGAAAAAAGAAGTTATATAATATAAAGTTAATACAATTTATTATAAATTTATTTTGTTCTTTATTTAAATCAGGGTCTTTATCCAAAAAGTATTTAGTTGCTTTTAAGCCTTTTTGGTGGTCAATGTTTGTATATAAAGAATTGACATCACATGTCACTAAAAGATAGTTGTCTTTCCATAATACTGTTCTCAAAATGTTTAATAATTGGGTAGAATCTTTAAGGTAGGAAGGCAGTTGTGTAACGTATTTCTGCAAGAAAAAGTCAACATACTGGGAAAGGTTTGAGGTAAGTGATCCTATGCCTGATAGGATCGGACATCCAGGGGGTCTAGTAAGATGTTTATGAATTTTGGGAAGAATGTAAAATGTAGGTGTAATTGAATCTTTAATGTTAAGGAAATCAAATTTATTTTTGGTTAATAACCCTATGTTAAGGGCTTCTCCTAGTAAATGACCTAATTTTAGTATTTGGTTTTTAACCCCTTAATGACCGCAGCACTTTTCCATTTTCTGTCCGTTTGGGACCAAGGCTATTTTTACATTTCTGCGGTGTTTGTGTTTAGCTGTAATTTTCCTCTTACTCATTTACTGTACCCACACATATTATATACCGTTTTTCTCGCCATTAAATGGACTTTCTAAAGATACCATTATTTTCATCATATCTTATAATTTACTATAAAAAATTTTATAAAATATGAGGAAAAAATTGAAAAAAACACACTTTTTTAACTTTGACCCTCAAAATCTCCTACACTTCAACAACTACCAAAAAACTCCCATGCTAAATAGTTTCTAAATTTTGTCCTGAGTTTAGAAATACTCAATGTTTACATGTTCTTTGCTTTTTTTGCAAGTTATAGGGCAATAAGTACAAGTAGCACTTTGCTATTTCCAAAAAAATTTTAAAAAAATTAGCGATAGTTACATTGGAACACTGATATCTGTCAGGAATCCCTGATTAACCCTTCACATATATATATTTTTTAAAAGAACACAACCTAAGGTATTAAACATGGAGTATTTTGACTCTTTCCATGCAACTATTTTACCACCAATCTATGCCAAAGTTTGAAAAAAAAAAAAAAAAATGGTGATTTTTTGACAAAATAGCAATTCAAGAATACATTTACTGAGAACGTTAAGGGTTACTGCCAAATAACACCCCAATATGTCTTCAGCAGCATCTCCTGAGTACAGTGATACCACCCATGTATAGGTCTGTTGGGTTCTCTGGGGGCTAAAAGGCCTTATTTTTAGGGGGCGCATTCCAGTTTTTTAATTTGGAATTTTCACATCTGTCGTCATGCACCCATGTCCTATTTGGGACATTTCTGAAGCCGGACAATGCAAATTACCCCCATCAAACCATATATTTTTAAAAAGTAGACACCCTAGGGTATTTCAAATGCTGGTATTTTAACACTTTGCATGCACTAATTCAACCACCAGTCTTTGTCAAACTTTTGGGTAGTCATTTTGGTGTGTTATTTTTCACACGCATTGTACTTTAGGCATGGATTCTCAGTTCCTGTTATATGTTACTGAGCAAAAACACCTCAATATGTGTTCAACAACAACTTCTGAGTACAGTGATACCCCCCATGTATAGGTGTGTCGGGTTCTCTGGGGGCTAAAAGGCCTTAATTTTAGGGGGCGCATTCCAGTTTTTCAACTTGGAATTTTCATATCTGTCATCATGCACCCATGTCCTATTTGGGACATTTCTGAAGCCGGCCAATGTAAATTACCCCCATCAAACCATATATTTTTGAAAAGTAGACATCCTAGGGTATTTCAAATGCTGGTATTTTAACACTTTCCATGCACTAATTCAACCACTAGTCTTTGTCAAACTTTTAGGTAGTCATTTTTTTGCATTATTTTTCACACACATTGTACTTTAGGCATATATTCTCAGTCCCTGTTATGTGTTACTGCCAAAAAAAACCTCAATATGTATTCAACAACATCTCCTGAGTACAGTGATACCCCCCATGTATAGGTGTGTCGGGTTCTCTGGGGGCTAAAAGGCCTTAATTTTAGGGGGCGCATTCCAGTTTTTCAACTTGGAATTTTCACATCTGTCATCATGCACCCATGTCCTATTTGGGACATTTCTGAAGCCGGCCAATGTAAATTACCCCCATCAAACCATATATTTTTGAAAAGTAGACACCCTAGGGTATTTCAAATGCTGGTATTTTAACACTTTCCATGCACTAATTCAACCACTAGTCTTTGTCAAACTTTTAGGTAGTCATTTTTTTGCATTATTTTTCACACACATTGTACTTTAGGCATATATTCTCAGTCCCTGTTATGTGTTACTGCCAAAAAAAACCTCAATATGTATTCAACAACATCTCCTGAGTACAGTGATACCCCCCATGTATAGGTGCGTCGGGTTCTCTGGGGGCTAAAAGGCCTTAATTTTAGGGGGCGCATTCCAGTTTTTCAACTTGGAATTTTCACATCTGTCATCATGCACCCATGTCCTATTTGGGACATTTCTGAAGCCGGCCAATGTAAATTACCCCCATCAAACCATATATTTTTGAAAAGTAGACACCCTAGGGTATTTCAAATGCTGGTATTTTAACACTTTCCATGCACTAATTCAACCACTAGTCTTTGTCAAACTTTTAGGTAGTCATTTTTTTGCATTATTTTTCACACACATTGTACTTTAGGCATATATTCTCAGTCCCTGTTATGTGTTACTGCCAAAAAAAACCTCAATATATATTCAACAACATCTCCTGAGTACAGTGATACCCCCCATGTATAGGTGTGTCGGGTTCTCTGGGGGCTAAAAGGCCTTAATTTTAGGGGGCGCATTCCAGTTTTTCAACTTGGAATTTTCACATCTGTCATCATGCACCCATGTCCTATTTGGGACATTTCTGAAGCCGGCCAATGTAAATTACCCCCATCAAACCATATATTTTTGAAAAGTAGACACCCTAGGGTATTTCAAATGCTGGTATTTTAACACTTTCCATGCACTAATTCAACCACTAGTCTTTGTCAAACTTTTAGGTAGTCATTTTTTTGCATTATTTTTCACACACATTGTACTTTAGGCATATATTCTCAGTCCCTGTTATGTGTTACTGCCAAAAAAAACCTCAATATGTATTCAACAACATCTCCTGAGTACAGTGATACCCCCCATGTATAGGTGTGTCGGGTTCTCTGGGGGCTAAAAGGCCTTAATTTTAGGGGGCGCATTCCAGTTTTTCAACTTGGAATTTTCACATCTGTCATCATGCACCCATGTCCTATTTGGGACATTTCTGAAGCCGGCCAATGTAAATTACCCCCATCAAACCATATATTTTTGAAAAGTAGACACCCTAGGGTATTTCAAATGCTGGTATTTTAACACTTTCCATGCACTATCTCAACCACTAGTCTTTGTCAAACTTTTAGGTAGTCATTTTTTTGCATTATTTTTCACACACATTGTACTTTAGGCATATATTCTCAGTCCCTGTTATGTGTTACTGCCAAAAAAAACCTCAATATGTATTCAACAACATCTCCTGAGTACAGTGATACCCCCCATGTATAGGTGTGTCGGGTTCTCTGGGGGCTAAAAGGCCTTAATTTTAGGGGGCGCATTCCAGTTTTTCAACTTGGAATTTTCACATCTGTCATCATGCACCCATGTCCTATTTGGGACATTTCTGAAGCCGGCCAATGTAAATTACCCCCATCAAACCATATATTTTTGAAAAGTAGACACCCTAGGGTATTTCAAATGCTGGTATTTTAACACTTTCCATGCACTAATTCAACCACTAGTCTTTGTCAAACTTTTAGGTAGTCATTTTTTTGCATTATTTTTCACACACATTGTACTT
Organism: Bombina bombina; assembly: GCF_027579735.1. Taxonomy (NCBI): domain Eukaryota; kingdom Metazoa; phylum Chordata; class Amphibia; order Anura; family Bombinatoridae; genus Bombina; species Bombina bombina. The sequence goes on from NC_069501.1 coordinate 949,393,132, forward strand.
TAGGCATATATTCTCAGTCCCTGTTATGTGTTACTGCCAAAAAAAACCTCAATATGTATTCAACAACATCTCCTGAGTACAGTGATACCCCCCATGTATAGGTGCGTCGGGTTCTCTGGGGGCTAAAAGGCCTTATTTTTAGGGGGCGCATTCCAGTTTTTCAACTTGGAATTTTCACATCCCATGCACCCATGTCCTATGTAGGACATTTCTGAAGCCGGCCAATGTAATTTACCCCCATCAAACCATATATTTTTGAAAAGTAGACACCCTAGGGTATTTCAAATGCTGGTATTTTAACACTTTCCATGCACTAATTCTTTGTCAAACTATTAGGCAGTCATTTTTTGTGTGTTATTTTTCACACACATTGTACTTTAGACATGAATTCTCAGCTCCTGTTATGTGTTACTGCCAAAGAAGACCCCAATATGTGTTCACCAACATCTCCTGAGTACAGTGATACCACCTATGCATAAGTTTCTTGGCTTGTTCGGGGGGTGTAATGCCAAATGTCCAACATGCGTTTGTGATTTTTTTTTCACATTTAACATATTTTCTTTGCCTATTGTCTTTTTGGGGGTATTTTAACATACCCCAATTTATTTGTTTCCATGAATGTGCATATTTTTGAAATGTTGACACCCCAAGGTATTGTATATGGTGTGCTTTGATGCATTTGAAGTAACTGTTTTAGCTAAAAAAATTGGAGAAAGTGTATGGTGGCATTTTTTCAATTTTCATTTTTACACACACATTGCTTTTTGACTATGATTTAGGAGAGACTGTTGTAAGTTAGTGCAAAAAAATACTTCAGGTTGTTTTCTGCTAGGCACCCTGAGTACACCTATGCCCCCCATGCATAGGTTTGCCAGGATTTTGGGAAGGTTATGTTACAATTTTATGACTTGTGATTTTAGTTATTAAGTGAGAGTATTTCTTCTGATAGGCCTATCTTTAGTTTGGGGCCTATTGTAAACCCCACTTTTATTTATTGCCATGAATGTGCATATTTTTGAAATGTTGACACCCCAAGGTATTGTATATGGTGTGCTTTGATGCATTTGAAGTAACTGTTTTAGCTAAAAAAATTGGAGAAAGTGTATGGTGGCATTTTTTCAATTTTCATTTTTACACACACATTGCTTTTTGACTATGATTTAGGAGAGACTGTTGTAAGTTAGTGCAAAAAAATACTTCAGGTTGTTTTCTGCTAGGCACCCTGAGTACACCTATGCCCCCCATGCATAGGTTTGCCAGGATTTTGGGAAGGTTATGTTACAATTTTATGACTTGTGATTTTAGTTATTAAGTGAGAGTATTTCTTCTGATAGGCCTATCTTTAGTTTGGGGCCTATTGTAAACCCCACTTTTATTTATTGCCATGAATGTGCATATTTTTGAAATGTTGACACCCCAAGGTATTGTATATGGTGTGCTTTGATGCATTTGAAGTAACTGTTTTAGCTAAAAAAATTGGAGAAAGTGTATGGTGGCATTTTTTCAATTTTCATTTTTACACACACATTGCTTTTTGACTATGATTTAGGAGAGACTGTTGTAAGTTAGTGCAAAAAAAATACTACAGGTTGTTTTCTGCTAGGTACCCTGAGTACACCTATGTCCCCATGCATAGGTTTGACAGGGGTTTTTGTAAAAAAAAAAAAAAAAGAACAGCCCCATTTTAGAAAAAAAAATATATTAGTGAAATGTAAAAATCTGGCATATTAAAAGTAAAAAAATAACAAAAAATTTAACAGTAAACATAACAAAAAAAAAATAACAGCAAATTTATTTATTTTTTAAAAATTGACCATTGTATGGTACCGCTTGAAGCAGTCCCCAATGCAGAGTCCAGGCTGTCCAGGGCAATCAGGACAGTGATATACAGTGTCCCTTCTCTGCCCCCTCTTGGTACAGACTCTGCATTTTTTTTGTGGTCTCTGCTTTGCGGCAGTAGGGGGGATTTTAAAAATAAAATGAGTAGCCCCAACTCTGCTCTCTCCCATCACCGCCCGGGGAGCAGGTGCATCATGGTACAAAATCCCCGAAATGATCTGGAGCTGAAATTGTAAAAAAGTCAGTTTCATTCCGGGGTTTGCTTTTTTGAACAACAAAAAAGCGTTGTGGGTTGCAATCTGCATTAGGTAAATTGCAACCTTTTTGTACCAGGCCCTTGTCTTCCGCATAATTAGGTAGGGCTGCAGCAGCTGATCTGCCAGATCAACCCCACCCATATGCCGGTTATAAGATTTGATGCACACTGGCTTCCTTATGATCTCAGCTCTGCCACGTACAGAGACCGCCACCGTCCTCTCTGTGTGGATGGTGGTAAGAAGGTATACATCCTTCTTGTCTCTGTACTTCAGTGCCAACAGCTCCTCTTGGCGCAGAGCAGAGGTCTCCCCCCTTCGTAGCCGGGTGCGTACAAGTTGTCCTGGGAAACCTTTGCGGTTCTTTTTAATAGTACCGCAAGCTACTGTATCAAAGCAATACAGTAGCTTGAACAAAAGGACACTTGTATAAAAATTGTCTAAGTACAAGTGATACCCTTTGTTCATTAGGGGTAATATCAGGTCCCAGACAATCTTGCCAGTGGTTCCCATATGTTCTGGGCAACCTGGAGGGTCAAGGTGGCTATCCTTTCCCTCATACACCCGGAAGGCCTGAGTATACCCAGTCTCGCTCTCACAGAGCTTATACACCTTTACCCCATACCTGGAGCGCTTGGAAGGAATATACTGCTTGAATCCCAGCCTTCCCTTATACTTCATCAGGGATTCATCAACGCATATATTCCTTCCAGGTGTATAAGCCTCTGCAAACCTGGCAGAAAAGTGGGTAATCAGGGGGCGGATTTTATACAGCCTGTCAAATTGGGGATGCTCCCTAGGGGGGCACAGGCTGTTGTCGCTGAAGTGCATGAAATGAAGAATCATTTCATATCTCTGCCTCGACATACTCTGGGAGAAAATGGGGGTAGAGCAGATGGGGCTACTGCTCCAGTAGGAGCGAACGGAGGGTTTCTTTATGATGCCCATCAGCATAGTCAATGCCCAGAATTTTTTAAATTCTGGCACATTGATGGGGGCCCATTGCTGCTTTGCCAAATATGTTTCAGGCTTTGCAGCACGGTACTGATGGGCATATAAATTAGTTTGGGCGACAATGTTCCCCAATACATCATCACCCAGAAACACCTCCAGAAACTGTTGGGGGCTAAAACCTGCCACATCTATATTTATGCCAGCATTTGCTGTGAAGGGTGGGATATCTGGCCTCTGGAGATGAGGCGTTACCCACTCTTCAGCGGCAATGGCAGCAACACGCCTCCTTCTAGCAGGGGGGCTGGCAGGGGGGCTAGCAGGGGGGCTGGCAGGGGGGCTAGCAGCCACAGATACATCACTATCAGTTGAGACTGCATCTAATGATGTATCTGAGCATATGGCAGGGTCAAAATTGGGGTCTGAGTCAGACATAGAGGCATCTGACTCTGACGCAAGGATGGCATACGCCTCCTCAACACTATATCTTTTCTGTGACATTTTTGTATCTGTCACAGAAAACCAAAATTAATTAATTAACTAAATGGCCTTTGGGTTTTTTTAAAAAAAAGTACAGCTATGCTAATGCCAGTGATTTATAGCGATCACTGGCAAGCTAGGGGTTAAATACTCTTTAAATTAAATTAACTAAATAGCCTTTGGGTTTTTTTTAAAAAAAGTACAGCTATGCTAATGCCAGTGATTTATAGCGATCACTGGCAAGCTAGGGGTTAAATACTCTTTAAATTAAATTAACTAAATGGCCTTTGGGGTTTTTTTTAAAAAAGTACAGCTATGCTAATGCCAGTGATTTATAGCGATCACTGGCAAGCTAGGGGTTAAATACTCTTTAAATCAAATTAAATTAGCTAAATGGCTCTGAAAGGAGCGTTTAGGTTTTTAAAAAATTACAACAACAAAAATTAACCCCTAAAAAAATGCACAGACAGCAAAAATGTAGAGCTATGCTAATGCCAGTGATTTATAGCGATCACTGGCAAGCTAGGGGTTAAATACTCTTTAAATTAAATTAAATTAGCTAAATGGCTCTGAAAGAAGCCTTTGGTTTTTTAAAAAATTACAACAACACAAATTAACCCCTAAAAAAATTCACAGACAGCAAAAATGTACAGCTATGCTAATGCCAGTGATGTATAGCGATCACTGGCAAGCTAGGGGTTAAATACTATTTAAATTAAATTAAATTAGCTAAATGGCTCTGAAAGGAGCGTTTAGGTTTTTAAAAAATTACAACAACAAAAATTAACCCCTAAAAAATGCACAGACAGCAAAAAATTACAGCTATGCTAATGCCAGTGATGTATAGCGATCACTGGCAAGCTAGGGGTTAAATAGTCTTTAAATTAAATTAAATTAGCTAAATGGCTCTGAAAGGAGCCTTTGAGTTTTTAAAAAAAAATACAACAACAAAAATTAACCCCTAAAAAAATGCACAGACAGCAAAAAAAAGTGCAGCTGTGCTACTGCCAGTGATTTATAGTGATCACTGGCAAGCTAGGGGTTAATGGCTCTGAAAAGAGCCTTTGGATTTTAAATTTTTTAACAAATAAAAGAAATAAATCTCTCTCTGCTAAAATACAGGTCTCTCTCTTTCTCCAACAAAATGGCAAGTGAGGAGAGGGAGGGAGATCCACACTGATCAGAGTCAATATTTACAAATATTGACATGATCAGACAAATGGGGTATTTTATTATTATTTTTTTTTTTTCTAAGAAGGCTCAGATTGGGTGACCCTAGCTTGCCCCTATGGTGAGACAGGCTAGGGACACCCCCAGATGCCCCATGATGCACCGGGCATCGCCATTTTGGAAGCCTCATGGGGGAGAGGGGGGGGGGCGCTATATGTGGGCTTTATTATTTTATATATTATATTTTTTTTTCACATTTTTACTTTGATTTATATACTAACTAAGTGCCTCGACCCACCGAGGCACTTAGCACACTAGCAGAGCATCGGAAGCGTGTCCGATCGCTTCCGATGCTCTGCTGCACTGCCGGGCTCCACGTGGAGCAAAACCGGAAGTGATCACTCAAGGGGGAGTGATCGCTCCGGTCCCGGCACTCCGTAACAGCACTGCAGGGATGCCCAGACATCGAGGCATCCCTGCAGTACTGTAATAGTGCCTGGAAGCGATCTTGATCGCTTCCAGCACTCACTTTAGCCGAGGACGTGCAGGGTACGTCGTCAGGCGTTAACTGCCTTTTTTTTTCAGACGTACCCTGCACGTCCTCGGTCACTAAGGGGTTAATAGGGTTATTCATGAGTTTTTTATATGTGGTTTCATCCTGTAAAAGTCTATTTGATTCCTCTAGGTAATAGGAGGTGTCCATAAGTACAATTCCTTTATCTGCAGGTTTTATTGTAATACTTTTGTTGTTTTTTAGATCTTTTACTATATTAAGTTCTTTCTGAGTCATATTCCAATTTATATATTTTTATTGATCTACTTTATCTACATCTTGTTTTATCATTTTTTCAAAAAGTTTGATGTGTTCACTTTTTTCACCAATTGGAAAAAAAGTTGATGGAGCTTTTAAATCTGTGTGTTTTTATCTAGATTCATTATCTTTAAGAATTCGGTTTTCCATTGGATTTTTAATAAAGTATCTTTTTAAGGTGAGTTTACGAATAAATTGGTTTATGTTAATTAACGTTTCAAACTTGTTTAATTTACAAGAGGGTGCAAATGACAGACCTTTATTTAAAACTGATTCTTGTACAGGATCCAAGGGGTATTTGCTTATATTAAATACTCCAGTGTGATTTATTTCTGTCTTTTTGGTGTTTTGTCTGGGTTGTCTTCTGCTCCTCCTACCTCTAACCCTCTTTTGCTTCTTAAATTTCTTAGGGGTTCTTGGGGTTCTTTGGAGCTTGTATCATGCCAGCAATTCAAAAATGTAGTCTTTAGCAGATGGTACAAGCAACATAGTCTATCTGAGCAAGTGTGGTGTTCAAAATATAGGTGCATGGTGCATACTTAAATACACTTTCGAAACAGCTATAACTTTTACTAGAAGCATTTTTGCTACTGCATGTATATTACAAAATTGCTTGTATTCTAAAATGAAATGTATCCGTGTGGATTAAAATTTTGGCTGTAATGTCCCTTTAATACAAATATAAAAAAAAATGTTAATACTAATTGAAACATTTTGGTTACATTATTTTTTGGAACAAAATTTAGGTAAATTAGAATATTAAGAAGAGCTGTTTATTCCAAGAAAATTGTTTGCGACCAGAGGTCACAATTTAAGGTTGGAGGAAAGGAGATTTAATCTCCTGCAACGGAAACGTTTTTTCACTGTAAGAGCAATAAAATTGTGGAACTCATTACCAAAGGAGGTAGTGAATGCCAATACCCTAGATGCATTTAAAAATTATTTGGATACATTTCTGTCTATAAACAAAATTCATGGATATGATTGCTAGTATTAAATGGGTCACCTTTTAGTGGGATTATTCAATTTTAACTGGAGCTTTTTGCATATATTTTAGATTTGTATAGGTTGAACTCGATGGACTTCGGTCTTTTTTCAATCTCATCTACTATGTTACTATGTTAATTAAAAAAGACATATTTTACGCCAATTATGCTTACCTAGAAGCCATCCTTCTGGCATATCTCCTTCCTCGAACTTTCAATATAATCCAGCCTGCCTTAAGATGTATGAATCATGACACGACCCGGGGTAGTTATAATTATCTTCATGTTGGGGTCACAGACCATCTAAACATTCAATGAATGGAAATGCTTTCTATTCCAATAGATCTCCTCACGTGCTTGAAGTGGACTTACTGCAGCACGTGCACAGTCGATGGCCCCGAGGACATTGGGCATGTCAGCCATCTTATAGAAATTGTATTTTATAGATTGCCATTCTTCTTGGGTAGATGGCAAGCAAACATATCGCAGAAAAATAATCATCATAGCCTCAATGACTTTTTTTAATTGACGTGAAGATTGACTTATTCCAATAATGACGCTTGAAACCGCCTGAAAGGAGCCTGTTGCCATAAAATGCAATGCAGCTAATAGTTTCAATAGTCCTGGAATAGCCCCTGAATGTGCCGTCATCAGCTCCAAAGAATCTTCTATCTCTCGATACAAGTGTAATATGGATTCATGATCAAGCCAGAATCTTTGTACAATCTATCGGTCTGAAAGGCCATGCAAACCAACCCGTGAAAGGAATACACAGGGCACACAAAATCTTCTTCTTCTTACTAATCGATTAGCAACATTTTCATTAACATTGTGTCTTCTAGACTGGATTTGCATCACACGTAGAAGAAACAAATACAGAAGTGTCTCCATAGCTCTAGAAATAAAAATAAGTACAATTATGAAAGAACAAAAAAACAATATATAAACTTGCTTAAATCACAATATAATGAATAATAAAATACAAAAAACAAATGTGATGGTGCACAAAAAAGGATAAAAGTTCTAGGTTATTGCAGTTGTAATGCTCAGCAGGTGAACCTTAGGGGAAAAAAAGAAGAAGCACATATAGTGAAGTTCTGTGGTTATGTGAAATTTACAGCAGAACCTAGAAAGGTACTCACATTGTCTAGAGCTTCAAAATCAAGCTCTAGATATTTAGTCACAGGAAGCTCCTAATAGGAGGCAAGGCAAATAAGGATGTTCCAGCTCCAAAGGATGAATCAGAAGTGAATAAAAAGTATAACAAATGTATTAAAAACAAGTCACAAGGCATATACAATGAGACTGTACCAATCATAGACTACTACAAGCAAAATAATGTATGTATCACAATGTTCAATGATTGCTCTGTTAGCAGAGCCAACGTACGTTTCACCAATCACAGCTTGGCTTTCTCAAAGCTGTGATTGGTGAAATGTACGTTGGAGTAGTGGCGTCACAAAGGGGGCGGAGCCTTGTTCCTTATCGGACTAACAGAGCAATCATCCTTCTTTGCCTTGTCTCCTTTTAGGAGCTTCCTGTGACTATATATCTAGAGCTTGATTTTGAAGCTCTAGACAATGTGAGTACCTTTCTAGGTTCTGCTTTAAATTTCACATAACCACAGAACTTCACTATACTAATACTTTTATCCTTTTTTATGCACCATCACATTTGTTTTTGTATTTAAGTACAATTATAAGTTTACAGCCTTTTATATAGGTCTAGACTGGTGTCTACTTTGACTTTCCTATTGTTATGTACCTTGCCCGCCACCTAAAAGGTGGCGAGGCAAAAATCATGAGGTGGTAGCGAAAAATGTAGCGTGCGGGTAAATAGATTTATTAGGACTATTGCGAGTTGTTTGTCAAATCTGTCTATTTGCATTGAAAACTAGAGTAGTAGCAAGGATTGTCAGATAAAAATCTGTTATTGTCAGATAAGTACGCTTGCAAGTTTAAAAATGCTGGTTTAGACATAGTTGACAGCTTTGTACATATTTATGTGCGAGTTTTGATGCAAAAATATTAGCGGGCAGCTCGCTGACTGCTTAGTTCAGTGTAGAAATGTCCATTTGAGGTGATTTGAAAGCATTTTCAGAATCTGTTGAGAGAAATTGGTGGAAGTTTTTTGTGCCTTACAAAGTCCAAATGATCAAAAAATGTGACAGTATTGTCTCTGGTCTCCCCCTTGATCTGCATGAGTAAGTTGTGTAGCTAGGTTGTTCACTAGGTTTCGGTAAGACTGTTATATGGGTCTGCAGCATTGAGTCAAGGAAGCCTATGGGGCCTATTTATCAAATGTCTTGTGGACCTGATCAAACAGTGCGTATCAGGTCCGCAAGACATCGCTGAATGCGGAGAGCAATACGTTCTCCGTATTCAGCATTGCACCAGCAGCTCACAAGAACTGCTGGTGCAACGCCACGCCCTGCAGACTCACAGCCAATGGGCTGCCAGCAGGGAGTGTCAATCAACCCGATTGTACTTGATCGAGTTAAATTCCAGCAATTCCTGTCTGCCTGCTCAGAGCAGGCAGACAGGGTTATAGGGTTATCTTTGTGACCGCTGCTCCATAACTTGTTTCTGGCGAGTCTGAAGACTCGCCAGAAACACGGGCCATCAAGCTCCGTTCGGAGCTTGATAGATAGGCCTCTATATGTTTTTCTATTTGATTGAATAGGGAAGTGAGATATGATATTAGCTGTTTAAAAAAGTTTTATAATATTGCACAGTGAATCAATACAGGCCTGGGGATTTCCCTAATATTAGGAAATTCAATTGCTTCCAATATTTCTTCTGGTGATCTAAAGATTGTGCCATCTTAGAAAGGCCCTGATATTCAAAGATTCTCCAGCTTGGAAAACAATTGTAGTTCAGACTTCACAAAGGCTGAATTCACTAAATTTTCAAAAGAAAAAGTGTGAAACTTTCCAGCACTGTAAAATCTCTTTCATTTATGTATGTGAAGCAGAGATAAGCCCAGTATAATATAGCACCGCATGATATGAGAGTTTTGTTACTCATAAACTTTTTGCATTGTATTTTGTATTTTATATTACTATATATTTCAGATTGAGTCCTTTCAGTATTATTGCATTTAAGCTTTGCACTTTCTCATTTACATTTTAATTTAAATGTTGATCTAGCAATGATTGTATGCATTCTGATTATGTTTTAAAAGTTTCTGTGTTACTTTAATAACTTAGGTTCATACTTTGTATATTTCTGTGTAGCTTTTATAAATTACATTGTATTTGCTGCATTTCAAACTAAAACTGATGATTTCAGAAAGTGGGAGGGGCATTTTCCTGGGCTGAACAGGGGAGTTCCAAGTGTATGTAAGAAGCTCTCTCACAAGTCTTGTGAAATATTGTAAGCATTTATACCCCTTAACGACCAAGGACATGCAGGGTAGGTCCTACAAAAACTGCTAGTTAATGACTAAGGATGTACCCTGCACGTCCTCAGTGTTTTCAAGTGCTGGAAGCGATTGTGATAACATCCAGCCGCTTTCAGGGTATTGAGGCATTGTGCAATGCCCTTTTAAAGCAAACCAATGCAGCCAATCGCTGGTGGCATGGGAGGGATCCGAGGGAGGCCAGTGGGCGCCCCATCACTGGATCAGTTCCGGCAATGTGCACAAGGGGGCACGTCATGCGCGCGAGCATGCTATTAAGTGCTGGACTGCTGGAGCCTGTGTAAGGGAAGGAAGGGGGGGGGGGAGGGAGGGGGGAAATAAGAAATTAAGTATTGGGAAAGGGATCTGGAAGGGGAAGGGGGAAGGGTATTGGGGGGGGGCAGCTACACTACAGAAAAATAAGGTATATTTATAATAAAAAAGCTGAATTTTGACCAAACTGGGTATTGGCAGACAGCTGCCAGGACTCAGGATTGCAGCAAATAGGTAGAAAGGGGAGGGTTAGAGAGCTGTTTGGGGGGGGGGATAAGGGAGGTTCGGGGCTAAGGGGGATCCAACACTGCATTATATATATGAAAAATAAAAAAATATTTTTATTGTTTTTTAAAAGTATTTTATTTTAGTACTGGCAGACTTTCTGTCAGTACTTAAGATGACAGTGACAATTGTGAGGTGGGGGAGGGGAAAGAGCTGTTTGAGAGGGGTCAGGGGGGGGATGTGTCAGGTGGGAGGCTGATCTCTATACTAAAGCTAAAATTAACCCTAAAAGCTACCTAATTAACCCCTTCACTGCTGGGCATAAACAAGTGTGATGCGCAGCGGCATTTAGCGACCTTATAATTACCAAAAAGCAACACCAAAGCCATATATGTCTGCTATTTCTGAACAAAGGGGATCCCAGAGAAGCATTTGCAACCATTTTTCCCCTTATATGCACAAGCTGTTTGTAAATAATTTCAGTGAGAAACCTAAAGTTAATGAAAAAGTGAAAAAAAAAATTTATTTGATCGCATTTGGCGGTGAAATGGTGGCATGAAATATACCAAAATGGGCCTAGATCAATACTTTGGGTTGTCTACTAAAAAATATATATATATATGCACGTGAAAGGTTACTCAGGGATGCCTGACAGATATCAGTGTTACAATGTAACTATTGCTAATTTTGAAACAAAAATTGTTTCGAAATATCAAAGTGCTTCTTGTACTTATTGCCCTCTAACTTGCAAAAAAAGCAAAGAACATATAAACATTGGGTATTTCTAAACTCATGATAAAATTTAGAAACTATTTAGCATGGGTGTTTTTTGGTGGTTGTAGATGTGTAACAGATTTTGGGGGTTAAATTTAGAAAAAGTGTGTTTTTTCCATTTTTTTATCATATTTTATAATTTTTTTCATAGTAAAATATATGGTATAATGAAAATAATGGTATCTTTAGAACGTCCTTTTAAAGGGACAGTCTACACCAGAATTTTTATTGTTTTAAAAGATAGATAATCCCTTTATTACCCATTCCCCAGTTTTGCATAACTAACACAGTTATATTAATATACTTTTAACCTCTATGATTATCTTGTATCTAAGCCTCTGCAAACTGCCCCTTTATTTCAGTTCTTTTGACAGACTTGCAGTTTATCCAATCAGTGCCTGCTCCCAGATAACTTCACGTGCATGAGCACAGTGTTATCTATATGAAACACATGAATTAACACCCTCTAGTGGTGAAAAACTGTTAAAATGCATTCTGAAAAGAGGTGGCCTTCAAGGTCTAAGAAATTAGCATATGAACCTCCTAGGTTAAGCTTTCAACTAAGAATACCAAGAGAACAAAGCAAAATTGGTGATAAAAGTAAATTGGAAAATTGTTTAAAATTACATGCCCTATCTGAATAATGAAAGTTTATTTTGAACTAGACTGTCACTTTAATGGTGAGGAAAGCGGTATATAATATGTGTGGGTACAGTAAATGAGTTAGAGGAAAATTACAGCTGAACACAAACACCGCAGAAATGTAAAAATAGCCCTGGTCCTTAACGGTAAGAAAATTGAAAAATGGTCTGGTCTTTAAAGTGTCAGTAAACCTAAAAATAGTGCAGAATTATATAACATTATTTTAGTGCTATAGTTATTAAACCTTTTTTTCCCTTTGAATTTTTTTAAAATATACCCGTTTTACAGACCCGCTCTCTGCTCTCTGCTAAGCGGGTCTGTTTTTTTTTTTACACAGCGCATCAGGCCAGCTGTATAGTCACAGCCCGGCCCGACCGCGCCATAGCATTAAGTGCAGCTCGTTCCTGCTCTGTCTGACAGCAGGAGCGAGCTGCACTTAATGTTATGGCGCGGTCGGGCCGGGCTGTGACTATAAAGCTGGCCTGATGTGCTGTGTAAAAAAAAAAACAGACCCACTCAGCAGAGAGCGGGTCTGTAAAACGGGTATATTTTTAAAAAATTCAAAGGGAAAAAAAGGTTTAATAACTATAGCACTAAAATAATGTTATATAATTCTGCACTATGTGCAGAATACATACATATATACATACTAAAATATAGACAAAAGCAAGTTAAATAGTAGTGAAAATATTTCAGTTTAATTTGGAATTGATGCAAACGGAGCCTTTATATCCAGTGGCGTCACTAGGGTTGGTGTCACCCGGTGCGGTAAGTTATGGTGTCACCCCCCCCCCCCCAGAAAGCAGACACACACAAAAACACAGGCAAACACACATACAAACACTCAGACACACTTAAAAACATACTCAGATGCACACACAAACACTCGGAAACACACTCAGACACACACACAAAAACACACACACAAAAACACTGAGACACACACACACACAAAAACTCAGACACACACTTACAAAATATGTAAACTGCACTGCATTAATTATAAAGCGCATGCCTAGAGCTGCTCCCTGGCTCAGCAGAGCATCAAATGAAAGATAAAAAGAGCACTCTAAAAATAAATCACTAAAGAAAAGGTTTAGGCCCAAACTATGAAAATTCTGCTCTCTGACTCTGTTCCAAGCCTGTCAGTGCACAGCCCTGGGCAGCGTGCCTACCGCTTCTTATGGCCAATCACCTCTGCACTCTGCCCACCCCCAGACCCCCGCCCGCCCTCCTACCTGTTCAGTGTGCACTTAGTGTACCGTAACCGTAATGGTCTGGTGGGCATCATACGTGGCTCCTTCACTTTAAAGACAGTGTCAAAGAGTCATGCGGTCAGGTGCCAGGCATCCCCTCATGATTTGCCAGTTCCCGTTTAGAGAGACAGCACAGCAGTGAGTGACTCCACTGCTCCACATGTCACTGAGCAGTGAGCACAGATAGGCAGGCAGGTTTAGGCTAGCAGCGCAACTTTGCAAGCCCCACGGCATGCCCACAACATTCATAGAGAAATTGGGCAGGGGAGAAGCAAAGTACAAACAAGCAAAAGCAGCCGGGAAAACTATTTGTTGAAATTGCAGCACTGGCTCAAGGGGCAAAAAAATTGTGTGTCTACAACTTCCTCAGTCCCACCAATGTTCACAAATGCCAGCCCCTCTAATAAAAAAAATCTATGCATCTCAACATTGTATTTCTTTGAATTTCAATAAAATTTAAAATAAAAAAATAAAAAAAATAAAATTGTTTTTTTGGTGTCACCCCCTGGAGGGTGTCACCCGGGTGCGGCCCGCCCCCCCCGCCCCCCCCCCCCCAGTGACGCCACTGTTTATATCAGCCCCAGGTATTATCCAGTTACCTTCTCTCCCCATGTGAAATTTTATATCCCAGAGAGCTTCATTACTTCCTATCGAAGGCATTTCTCATCTCTCTGGGATTTTCAGGTTCCTCCCCTTTTCTTAGAAAATTCAGTGAGTTCTGTACTATAATCTCTCTCCAAACTAAAGAATGTTTGATTATCTTGCCCATAGAAAATAATGACATTCTCTGGGAAATTGAAGCTGATAGTTTTTCAGTTTTAATTTAAATAAAAGACATGCAAAGTGCAATCTAATTATATATTGATCATATCAAAGTATGAGCCTAATTTGTTAAAGTTACACAGACAGAATCTGTGAAGGCATAATCAGAATTTGTAAAATCACAATCATAAATACACTGATGTATACAAAATAAAATACAAAATAGAAAGTGCAAAGTTTAAATCATTTTAGTTTGTCTCACCTGAGTGGAGAGGTTTTAATTAACAGGGCCTAAGACACTATCTCACTTCGGTCCAGATATTCAAAACATCTCTGCTCAGGTGAGATATTCTAAAATGATCCTCCATCACTACGAGGCCCCGAGTGAAATTTTTAAAAGGCAGATTTTGATTTACTTCTCCAATGGGTGTTCCTTGCATTTCTGTATGTGACGGAGAGACAAGCCCAGATTATAGTGCTGACTTCACAGGGGCAGAATGCACAGAATTTTCAGAGAAAAGGGAGGAACCTGGAAATCCCTGAGAGATGCCATCAATAGAAAGTAATGAAGCTCTCTGGGATACAAAATTTCATATGGGTGGAGAGCTTCAGACATACCATAGGAACTCCTCTGTTCGTCCCAGGGATCTTCCATGTCCCTCCCACTTTCCGTAACTGTCGGTTTACAATGGAGAAAATACAAAGCTCAATGTAATTTTATACAAAGTGTGATCCTAAGTTATTAAAGTGACACAGACACTTTCAAAGCATAATCAGTGCAAAATCACTGCTATATCAAAATTTGAATCTATTTCTAACTTACAAATGAGAAAGTGCAAAGCTTAACTGCAATAATACTGAAAGGACCCAAACTGAAATGTAAAGTAAACTAAAATGCAATACACAAAGTGTTAGTGTAACAAAACTGTCATATCATGCAGTGCTATATTGCACTGGGCTTGTCTCTGCTTCACATAAATAACTGAGAGAGATCTCGCCGTGCTGGAGAGGTCCACCCTTTTTCTTTTGAAAATCCAGTGAGTTCAGCCTTTGTGAAGACTGAACTACAATTTCTCTTCAAGCTGGAAAATATTTGAATATAAGGGCCTTTAGAAGGCCTTGCAAGCATCTGTATGGTTACTCCCTGACTCTCTGTATATTAGGGATGCCACCTCGGCCATGTTTTCCTGGACACTTATGAGTTACACATGCTGCAGGGTAAGCAGGGCAGAACATTTATTGTGCCTCTGGACATCACATGAATAGTGCCGATAAACAGCACAATTCATGTTCCTCCGTGCACACCCTGCAGCCTTTGGACATCACATGAATAGTGCCGATAAACAGCACAATACATGTTCCTCCCTGCACACCCTGCAACATGTGTAACTCATCAGTGTCCAGAAAAACATGGCTGAGGTGGCATATAGATTATATAATCTATGGGAGAATTGTATAAAGGGACAGTAAAGTCCAAATTAAACTTTCATGGGTATTAGGTCATAAAAGAATTATCTATCTTTTTAAACAATACATTTGTTGGCGTTGATTGTCCCTTTAACTGTATTTGCTATATTTATTGTGTCTTCTACTTGCTTTGATATAATGGGGCATATTTCTGAGGCTCCGTATGGAGCTTGATGCCCCGTGTTTCTGGCGAGCCTTCACACAAGTTATGAAGCAACGGTCTAAAGACTGCTTTTCCATAACCTGTCCGCCTGCTCTGAGGTGGCAGACAGACATCGCCGAAAATCAACAGCGTATGCTGTTGGCATTTATCGATGTGCAGCGGACATGATCCGCAATAACGGATCATGTCTGCTCAAACAATGTTAAATCGGCCCCTTTGCCTCTTGAGCAAGATTGTTAAGAGCTTACCACAATTGTTACCTTATTTATAGAGGTTTTGTTTAAAAAAAAAAGAGTTGTGTTTTAATTCGGAGGAAGTTATTAAGCTTATTTTGTTGATCATTTCATTTTTTGAGATGGTTTTCATCTGTGGGTTTAAACTTCATAATTTATTTTGTCCCATTTTCCTGTAATTTAATTCTGAATTTTGTGGGCTTTCCAATTCCTGTTAACGGTTGAAGCAAGAATTTCTCCTATCCAGCAAGACTAATTTTAAATAATATAACAGACATGAGAATATTTAAAGGGACACAAAATCCAATTTTTTTTCTATAGATAGAGCATGCAATTTTAATCAAATTTCTAATTTACTCCTATTATAAATTTTGATTCGTTCTCTTGCTATCTTTATTTATAGGAATGTAAGCATGGAAGTCGGCCTATTTTTTGTTTCAGCACCTGGTTAACGCTTGCTGATTGGTGCATACCTTTAGTCACCAATCAGCAGGTGCTTCCCAGATGCTGAACCAAAAATGGGCCGGCTCCTATGCTTATATTTCTGCTTTTTAAAATAAAGATAGCAAGAGAATGAAAAAAAATGTATACTAGGAGTCAATTAGAAAGTTGCTTAAAATTGCATACTCTGAGGCCTATTTATCAAAGGTCTTGCGGACCTGATCCGACAGTGCGGATTAGGTCCGCAAGACCTCGCTGAATGCGGAGAGCAATACGCTCTCCGTATTCAGCATTGCACCAGCTGCTCACAGGAGCTGCTGGTGCAACGCCGCCCCCTGCAGACTCGCGGCCAATCGGCCACCAGCAGGGGGGTGTCAATCAACCCGATCGTACTCGATCGGGTTGAATTGTGGCGATTCCTGTCTTTAGACCGCTGTTTCATAACTGCTGTTTCTGGCGAGTCTTCAGACTCGACAGAAACAAGGGTCCACAAGCTCCATACGGAGCTTGATAAATGGGCCTCTCTATCTGAATCATGAAAGAAAAAATGTGGGTTTTGTGTCCCTTTAACAACTACACCCATTTACACAATCTGTTTTATCAATTGGTTCCGTAAGTGTTGCAACTGTTTTGTGTGTGTGTGTGTGTAAGAGTGTGAGTGTGTGTGAGTGTGTGTTGCTAGCAGTTTTCATTTGCTGATATCATGTATTAACACAACTATGGCCCAGGTAGCATGCTAAATATTTCTTCATTTGAGTATTAACTGCAATCAAGTTACAAAATTAGAGCAGCCAGATTAGAGCTGGTATTGCAAATTGAAAGAAAAAAAAGTTAGCGTGCAAACAAAAGACTCAGGACTTTTTTATTAAATAGTGAGACCAAGCTAACTCCTTCTACCTATAGACTTCTATGGGGCTGCATTGAAGAAAACCCTTTTCCTTTATAGTTTCTACACTAACCCGACACTGCACTAGATCAACTGCACTAAATCCAATGGTGCGTTAGGCATACATATACCGATTGTGTTAACAAAGGTAGTTTGCCATGTAGTGCCAATTTGATAGGAACTTACCCACTAAATAATAAAGTATTGAATAATGGTGTATATAATGCATTAATTCACCTGTGTGCATGCCGTGTGTATTGCCACTAAGAGTGAAAAAAGGCTCCATATAGCAATAACAATTCTCCTACGATTCTCCCTTTAGTAAATAGACCTGCTAATGTTGATAAGGGGATTAATCACTAAATGTTGATAGGGGATTATTAACTAATTGTTGATAGGGAATTATTCACTAAAGGGTTGATAAGGGGTTTAATGAATAATTACTAACCAAGTGGCTGTGGGTAAAGCCTGATGTACTGTAATTCCCCCATCTACACTATAATTTTTTGCCTCCACCTGGGGGGGTTCAAGGAAGGTGCCCTGTCGATCCGCTGGCATCCACTCTGCTCTTGAACCCCCCAGGCAGAGAGAAAAAAGATATTAAAGATGGGGAAATTACAGTGCATGAGGCTGTTGGTGTACCAAAACATGCTAGAAAACAAACATGAAAAATAAAAATGTTTAAATTACTGTTAGTGTAACAAAAAATGGTACAAACATATGAAAAATAAAAATGTTTAAATTACTGTTAGTGTAACAAAAAATGGTACAAACATATGAAAAATACAACTGTTTAATTTACTGCTGGTGTAACAAAAAATGGTACAAAACATATGAAAAATAAAAATGTTTAATGTTTCATGTAACAAAACATGCTACAAAACAAACATGAAAAATAAAAATGTTTAATTTCCTTAAAAATGTTTAATTTCCTTAAAAATGTTTAATTTCCTGTTGGTGTGTTTTTCTAGCATTACCTGGGTAAAGCCCAATGTATGATTTTATTAGCTTCATCCAGGACATTTAAATTCCTGTTGGTGTGTAAAATGTTTAATGCTTTATGTATCTAAACATGCTACAAAACAAACATAAATATATTAGCTTTATCCAGAAGTGTTTGGGTAATACTAGCATTACCTAGGTAAAGCACAATGTATGATCTTACTTTGGACTTTTCCCACAGCTACTGGGTAATGTCAGGATTACTCGGGTAATCCTAAAATTACCCAATAGCTGACTTTTCCCATGTCATGAATACCTCAGGATTTAGATGCTAATGGTTTCATTTTCTTTAGCTTGTGTGCTAAAAACATTTGTTTTTTTCAGAAGAAATTTGTTGCTGTGTTTTTCCTTTGATAAGCCAGAACACTCATAAATAGTTTGTAATATGCACAAGAGAGAACTTTATGGTCTAAATTGTCATTTTATTACCCCAATCTTTCAGCACAGAGAATGATGGAACACAGAGCCTCTATCCAGGAATTAGCCTGAGGTCAGAAACATAAAGAATGCAAAATATATGGTGTCTGGTATCAAAATACTCCTCACAACATCACTTAGGGATTGCCAGTCAGTGTTAATTTCGTCGACTAAAACTAGACTAAAATGAGTATAAAACTAAAGAAATTCTGATGACTAAAATACGACTAAAACTAAAATGGCATTTTAGTCAAAAGACTATGACTAAAACTAAATCAAAATGACATTTTAGTCAAAAGACTATGACTAAAACTAAATCAAAATTTGCTGACAAAAACATTTTATGCAAGGTGTTATAATCAATCCATATCTAATTACTGCTCTTTAGTCAAATTTACGAAACTTAATTTTATTAATTTTAAGATAAAGACATGTTATATTCCACAATAGTTAAATCTGTATTGCATGTTCAAACCTTAATACCATAAATAAAAACAGGTTAATAAACCTTTACTCCAGGAGTATATAATGAGTTTAGAAGTTCCAGAGCAGTGCTAATATCGTTGCCGAAATTTTTTCAAATCTGTGATCAATTGATTCTTTCTATAGAAATAAGCATAACCCACCAGTATGGGTTTAAGTTATGATGTGCCTGTGCTAGCTGCAGAAACGTTTTTTGTGTTGAGTTACTTGATACTTGTTTTAATTATTAACAGAGAACTGTTAAAGTTTATATATTGGGTAATATGTGCAATACAGCCAATACAGTTTATAGTTTTGTTTTTTATATTTTAAAGTTGCACTTCTGTTTGTTTATGAAACTTGGTTTTATTTAAGTTTAAGTTTAATAAAGATGTTATATATCACAATGACTAAATCTGTGTCCATATATAAATCTTAATACCATAAATAATAACAGGTGTTATGTTTACTCTTGGAGTATATAATCAGTTTGCAAATTATAGAGAAATGCAGAGAAATGCTTAAATAATGCATTACACTTTAACTAAACCCCTTAAATTTTAGTCGACTAATATCTACTGGAGATTTAGTCGACTAAAATCTACTGGAGATTCAGTCGACTAAAACCAAAACAATTCGGATGAATAAAATACGACTATAACTAAAATGGCATTTTAGTCAAAAGACTAAAACTAAGACTAAATCAAAATTTCCTGTCAAAATTAACACTGCTATCTGTGTATATGAAATAGATATACATATCAGAAGTTATAAGATGTTATATAATTTCAGCCAAAGACTCTGAACTTTATGACATCGTAAAAAGAGAGAGTGGATATTTCTGGCAAAGGAGGGGATCGGAAATTTCTGGCCCTTCTGTAAGAAGGTTGGGTCAAGCAATTTGATATCAGAGAAACAGGTATAACATTATGTGTCTAACAATACAAGTTGTTCATTGTACATGGGAGGCTGTTACCATCTTTTCTTGCCAATCTCCCTAGCACAGACAAATAAGCTAGGAAAGTATTAGGTCTGTTATTTCTCTGTTTTATTTTTAAAACTGTTTGCTTGTGTATAACATCTTTTTTATTAATAATGCCCTGTGCATCATTTTTCGCATAATAAATATTCATTTATTAAGATATTTGCCTTTACCAAATATTTGAACCATGTTACTGAAAGAGACTGGTAATATTAAGACTGTGTTTTTAGTAGACATGTGCACCGCTAAAAAATTCGGTTCGTTTTCGGTTCGGATCGATTCGGACTTTTCGAATTTCGTTTCGGATCGAATCTGATTCGGCAAAATTTGAATAAATTCGTTTCGGATTTATTCGGATCCGAATAAATTCGTTTCGGATTTATTCGGATTCGGCTGAATTCGGTTCTATTCCGTTCCGAAATTCGGTATGTTTTTAGTACACTAACACCCATTTAGTACACTAAGTCACTAACACCCATAAACTACCTATGAACCACTAAACCGAGGCCCCCCCACATCGCAAACCCTATAATAACATTATTTAACCCCTAATCTGCCGATCGGATATCGCCGCCGCCTACATTATAGCTATTAACCCCTAATCTGCTGTCCCTAACACCGCCGACCCCTACATTATAGTTATTAACCCCTAATCTGCCTCCCCCAACGTCGCCGCAATCTAACTACAAGTATTAACCCCTAATCTGCCGACCCGATATCGCCGCCGCCTACATTATAGCTATTAACCCCTAATCTGCTGTCCCTAACACCGCCGACCCCTACATTATAGTTATTAACCCCTAATCTGCCTCCCCCAACGTCGCCGCAATCTAACTACAAGTATTAACCCCTAATCTGCTGACCCGATATCGCCGCCGCCTACATTATAACTATTAACCCCTAATCTGCTGTCCCTAACACCGCCGACCCCTACATTATAGTTATTAACCCCTAATCTGCCCCCCCCAACGTCGCCGCAATCCTAACTACAAGTATTAACCCCTAATCTGCCGACCGCAAATCGCCGCCACTATAATAAATGTATTAACCCCTAAACCGCCGCACTCCCGCCTCGCAAACACTATAATACATTTTATTAACCCCTAATCTGCCCTCCCTAACATCGCCGCCACCTACCTACAATTATTAACCCCTAATCTCCCGCCCCCATCGTCGCCGCTACTATAATAAGGTTATTAACCCCTAAACCTAAATCTAACCCTAACACTAACACCCCCTAACTTAAATATAATTTAAATAAAACGAAATAAGTTTACTATAGTTAAATAAATGAATCCTATTTAAAACTAAAGACTTACCTGTAAAATAAACCCTAAGATAGCTACAATATAACTAATAATTACATTGTAGCTATTTTAGCATTTATTTTTATTTTACAGGCAACTTTCTATTTATTTTAACTAGGTACAATAGTTATTAAATAGTTAATAACTATTTAATAGCTACCTAGTTAAAATAAATACAAATTTACCTGTAAAATAAATCCTAACCTAAGTTACAATTACACCTAACACTACACTATCATTAAATTAACTAAATAAATGAATCATATTTAAAACAAAATACTTACCTGTAAAATAAACCCTAATATAGCTGCAATATAACTAATAATTTCATTGTAGCTATTTTAGCATTTATATTTATTTTACAGGCAACTTTGTATTTATTTTAACTAGGTACAATAGCTATTAAATAGATATTGACTATTTAATAGCTACCTAGTTAAAATAATTACAAAATTACCTGTAAAATAAATCCTAACCTAAGTTACAATTAAACCTAACACTACACTGTCATTAAATAAATTAACTACAAGTACCTACAATTATCTACAATTAAATAAACTAAAGTACAAAACCCCCCCACTAAATTACAAAAAATAAAAAAATATTACAAGAATTTTAAACTAATTACACCTAATCCAAGCCCCCTAATAAAATAACAAAGCCCCCCAAAATAAAAAAAAATGCCCTACCCTATACTAAATTACAAAAGTTAACAGCTCTATTACCTTACCAGCCCTGAACAGGGCCCTTTGCGGGGCATGCCCCAAAGAAAACAGCTCTTTTGCCTGTAAAAAAAAAACACAATCCCCCCCCCACATTACAACCCACCACCCACATACCCCTACTCTAACCCAAACCCCCCTTAAATAAACCTAACACTACCCCCCTGAAGATCTCCCTACCTTGAGTCGTGTTCACCCAGCCGGGCCGAAGTCTTCATCCGATGGGGCAGAAGAGGACATCCAGACCGGCAGAAGTCTTCATCCAAGCGGGGCAAGAAGAGGTCTTCCATCCATCATACAAGTACCAAAATACAAACAAACACTAAATTACAAAAAATAATAAAATATTACAATAATTTTAAACTAATTACACCTAATCTAAGCCCCCTACTAGCTATTAATATAGCTTCAATATAACTAATAGTTACATTGTAGCTATTTTAGGATTTATATTTATTTTACAGGCAACTTTGTATTTATTTTAACTAGGTACAATAGCTATTAAATAGTTAATAACTATTTAATAACTACCTAGCTAAAATAAATACAAATTTACCTGTAAAATAAATCATAACCTAAGTTACAATTACACCTAACACTACACTATCATTAAATTTACTAAATAAATGAATCCTATATAAAACTAAAGACTTACCTGTAAAATAAACCCTAATATAGCTGCAATATAACTAATAGTTACATTGTAGCTATTTTAGCATTTATATTTATTGTACAGGCAACTTTGTATTCATTTTAACTAGGTTCAATAGCTATTAAATAGATACTGACTATTTAATAGCTACCTAGTTAAAATAATTACAAAATTACCTGTAAAATAAATCCTAACCTAAGTTACAATTAAACCTAACACTACACTATCATTAAATAAATTAACTACAAGTACCTACAATTAAATACAATTAAAAAAACTAAACTAAAGTACAAACCCCCGCCCACTAAATTACAAAAAATAAAAAAAATATTACAAGAATTTTAAACTAATTACACCTAATCTAAGCCCCCTAATAAAATAACAAAGCCCCCCAAAATAAAAAAAATGCCCTACCCTATACTAAATTACAAAAGTTAACAGCTCTATTACCTTACCAGCCCTGAACAGGGCCCTTTGCGGGGCATGCCCCAAAGAAAACAGCTCTTTTGCCTGTAAAAAAAAAACACAATCCCCCCCCCCACATTACAACCCACCACCCACATACCCCTACTCTAACCCAAACCCCCCTTAAATAAACCTAACACTACCCCCCTGAAGATCTCCCTACCTTGAGTCGTGTTCACCCAGCCGGGCCGAAGTCTTCATCCGATGGGGCAGAAGAGGACATCCAGACTGGCAGAAGTCTTCATCCAAGCGGGGCAAGAAGAGGTCTTCCATCCATCAGAAAAGTACAAAAAAACAAACAAACACTAAATTAGCAAAAATAATAAAATATTACAATAATTTTAAACTAATTACACCTAATCTAAGCCCCCTACTAGCTATTAATATAGCTACAATATAACTAATAGTTACATTGTAGCTATTTTAGGATTTATATTTATTTTACAGGCAACTTTGTATTTATTTTAACTAGGTACAATAGCTATTAAATAGTTAATAACTACCTAGCTAAAATAAATACAAATTTACCTGTAAAATAAACCCTAACCTAAGTTACAATTACACCTAACACTACACTGTCATTAAATTAACTAAATAAATTAATCCTATATAAAACTAAATACTTACCTGTAAAATAAACCCTAATATAGCTACAATATAACTAATAGTTACATTGTAGCTATTTTAGCATTAATATTTATTTTACAGGCAACTTTGTATTTATTTTAACTAGGTACAATAGCTATTAAATAGATATTTACTGTTTAATAGCTACCTAGTTAAAATAATTACAAAATTACCAGTAAAATAAATCCTAACCTAAGTTACTATTAAACCTAACACTACACTATCATTAAATAAATTAACTTCAAGTACCTACAATTAAATACAATGAAATAAACTAAACTAAAGTACAAAAAAAACAAACACTAAATTACAAAAAATAAAAAAAATTACAAGAATTTTAAACTAATTACACCTAATCTAAGCCCCCTAATAAAATAACAAAGCCCCCCAAAATAAAAAAATGCCCTACCCTATACTAAATTACAAAAGTAATCAGCTCTATTACCTTACCAGCCCTTAAAAGGGCCTTTTGCGGGGCATGCCCCAAAGAAAACAGCTCTTTTGCCTGTAAAAAAAAACACAATACCCCCCCCCACATTACAACCCACCACCCACATACCCCTACTCTAACCCAAACCCCCCTTAAATAAACCTAACACTACCCCCCTGAAGATCTCTCTACCGTGTCTTCACCCAGCGGGCCGAAGTCTTCATCCAATCGGGCAGAAGAGGACATCCAGACCGGCAGAAGTCTTCATCCAAGCGGGGCAAGAAGAGGTCTTCCATCCATCAGAAGTCTTGATCCAGGCGGCATCTTCTCTGTTCATCCATCCGGAGCGGAGCGGCAGCATCCTGAAGACATCCCACGCAGAGCATCCTCTTCTTTCTTGATCCGACGACTAGGTGACTGTACCTTTAAGTGACGTCATCCAAGATGGCGTCCCTTGAATTCCGATTGGCTGATAGGATTCTATCAGCCAATCGGAATTAAGGTAGGAAAAATCTGATTGGCTGATTCAATCAGCCAATCAGATTCAAGTTCAATCCGATTGGCTGATCCAATCAGCCAATCAGATTGAGCTCGCATTCTATTGGCTGATTGGAACAGCCAATAGAATGCGAGGTCAATCTGATTGGCTGATTCCATCAGCCAATCGGATTGAACTTGAATCTGATTGGCTGATTGAATCAGCCAATCAGATTTTTCCTACCTTAATTCCGATTGGCTGATAGAATCCTATCAGCCAATCGGAATTCAAGGGACGCCATCTTGGATGACGTCACTTAAAGGTACAGTCACTTAGTCGTCGGATCAAGAAAGAAGAGGATGCTCTGCGTGGGATGTCTTCAGGATGCTGCCGCTCCGCTCCGGATGGATGAACAGAGAAGATGCCGCCTGGATCAAGACTTCTGATGGATGGAAGACCTCTTCTTGCCCCACTTGGATGAAGACTTCTGCCGGTCTGGATGTCCTCTTCTGCCCGATTGGATGAAGACTTCGGCCCGCTGGGTGAAGACACGGTAGAGAGATCTTCAGGGGGGTAGTGTTAGGTTTATTTAAGGGGGGTTTGGGTTAGAGTAGGGGTATGTGGGTGGTGGGTTGTAATGTGGGGGGGGGGTATTGTGTTTTTTTTTACAGGCAAAAGAGCTGTTTTCTTTGGGGCATGCCCCGCAAAAGGCCCTGTTCAGGGCTGGTAAGGTAATAGAGCTGATTACTTTTGTAATTTAGTATAGGGTAGGGCATTTTTTTATTTTGGGGGGCTTTGTTATTTTATTAGGGGGCTTAGATTAGGTGTAATTAGTTTAAAATTCTTGTAATTTTTTTTATTTTTTGTAATTTAGTGTTTGTTTTTTTTGTACTTTAGTTTAGTTTATTTCATTTTATTTAATTGTAGGTACTTGAAGTTACTAATAGTTACATTGTAGCTATTTTAGGATTTATATTTATTTTACAGGCAACTTTGTATTTATTTTAACTAGGTACAATAGCTATTAAATAGTTAATAACTATTTAATAACTACCTAGCTAAAATAAATACAAATTTACCTGTAAAATAAATCATAACCTAAGTTACAATTACACCTAACACTACACTATCATTAAATTTACTAAATAAATGAATCCTATATAAAACTAAAGACTTACCTGTAAAATAAACCCTAATATAGCTGCAATATAACTAATAGTTACATTGTAGCTATTTTAGCATTTATATTTATTGTACAGGCAACTTTGTATTCATTTTAACTAGGTTCAATAGCTATTAAATAGATACTGACTATTTAATAGCTACCTAGTTAAAATAATTACAAAATTACCTGTAAAATAAATCCTAACCTAAGTTACAATTAAACCTAACACTACACTATCATTAAATAAATTAACTACAAGTACCTACAATTAAATACAATTAAAAAAACTAAACTAAAGTACAAACCCCCGCCCACTAAATTACAAAAAATAAAAAAAATATTACAAGAATTTTAAACTAATTACACCTAATCTAAGCCCCCTAATAAAATAACAAAGCCCCCCAAAATAAAAAAAATGCCCTACCCTATACTAAATTACAAAAGTTAACAGCTCTATTACCTTACCAGCCCTGAACAGGGCCCTTTGCGGGGCATGCCCCAAAGAAAACAGCTCTTTTGCCTGTAAAAAAAAAACACAATCCCCCCCCCACATTACAACCCACCACCCACATACCCCTACTCTAACCCAAACCCCCCTTAAATAAACCTAACACTACCCCCCTGAAGATCTCCCTACCTTGAGTCGTGTTCACCCAGCCGGGCCGAAGTCTTCATCCGATGGGGCAGAAGAGGACATCCAGACCGGCAGAAGTCTTCATCCAAGCGGGGCAAGAAGAGGTCTTCCATCCATCAGAAAAGTACAAAAAAACAAACAAACACTAAATTAGCAAAAATAATAAAATATTACAATAATTTTAAACTAATTACACCTAATCTAAGCCCCCTACTAGCTATTAATATAGCTACAATATAACTAATAGTTACATTGTAGCTATTTTAGGATTTATATTTATTTTACAGGCAACTTTGTATTTATTTTAACTAGGTACAATAGCTATTAAATAGTTAATAACTACCTAGCTAAAATAAATACAAATTTACCTGTAAAATAAACCCTAACCTAAGTTACAATTACACCTAACACTACACTGTCATTAAATTAACTAAATAAATTAATCCTATATAAAACTAAATACTTACCTGTAAAATAAACCCTAATATAGCTACAATATAACTAATAGTTACATTGTAGCTATTTTAGCATTAATATTTATTTTACAGGCAACTTTGTATTTATTTTAACTAGGTACAATAGCTATTAAATAGATATTTACTGTTTAATAGCTACCTAGTTAAAATAATTACAAAATTACCAGTAAAATAAATCCTAACCTAAGTTACTATTAAACCTAACACTACACTATCATTAAATAAATTAACTTCAAGTACCTACAATTAAATACAATGAAATAAACTAAACTAAAGTACAAAAAAAACAAACACTAAATTACAAAAAATAAAAAAAATTACAAGAATTTTAAACTAATTACACCTAATCTAAGCCCCCTAATAAAATAACAAAGCCCCCCAAAATAAAAAAATGCCCTACCCTATACTAAATTACAAAAGTAATCAGCTCTATTACCTTACCAGCCCTTAAAAGGGCCTTTTGCGGGGCATGCCCCAAAGAAAACAGCTCTTTTGCCTGTAAAAAAAAACACAATACCCCCCCCCCCACATTACAACCCACCACCCACATACCCCTACTCTAACCCAAACCCCCCTTAAATAAACCTAACACTACCCCCCTGAAGATCTCTCTACCGTGTCTTCACCCAGCGGGCCGAAGTCTTCATCCAATCGGGCAGAAGAGGACATCCAGACCGGCAGAAGTCTTCATCCAAGCGGGGCAAGAAGAGGTCTTCCATCCATCAGAAGTCTTGATCCAGGCGGCATCTTCTCTGTTCATCCATCCGGAGCGGAGCGGCAGCATCCTGAAGACATCCCACGCAGAGCATCCTCTTCTTTCTTGATCCGACGACTAGGTGACTGTACCTTTAAGTGACGTCATCCAAGATGGCGTCCCTTGAATTCCGATTGGCTGATAGGATTCTATCAGCCAATCGGAATTAAGGTAGGAAAAATCTGATTGGCTGATTCAATCAGCCAATCAGATTCAAGTTCAATCCGATTGGCTGATCCAATCAGCCAATCAGATTGAGCTCGCATTCTATTGGCTGATTGGAACAGCCAATAGAATGCGAGGTCAATCTGATTGGCTGATTCCATCAGCCAATCGGATTGAACTTGAATCTGATTGGCTGATTGAATCAGCCAATCAGATTTTTCCTACCTTAATTCCGATTGGCTGATAGAATCCTATCAGCCAATCGGAATTCAAGGGACGCCATCTTGGATGACGTCACTTAAAGGTACAGTCACTTAGTCGTCGGATCAAGAAAGAAGAGGATGCTCTGCGTGGGATGTCTTCAGGATGCTGCCGCTCCGCTCCGGATGGATGAACAGAGAAGATGCCGCCTGGATCAAGACTTCTGATGGATGGAAGACCTCTTCTTGCCCCACTTGGATGAAGACTTCTGCCGGTCTGGATGTCCTCTTCTGCCCGATTGGATGAAGACTTCGGCCCGCTGGGTGAAGACACGGTAGAGAGATCTTCAGGGGGGTAGTGTTAGGTTTATTTAAGGGGGGTTTGGGTTAGAGTAGGGGTATGTGGGTGGTGGGTTGTAATGTGGGGGGGGGGGTATTGTGTTTTTTTTTACAGGCAAAAGAGCTGTTTTCTTTGGGGCATGCCCCGCAAAAGGCCCTTTTAAGGGCTGGTAAGGTAATAGAGCTGATTACTTTTGTAATTTAGTATAGGGTAGGGCATTTTTTTATTTTGGGGGGCTTTGTTATTTTATTAGGGGGCTTAGATTAGGTGTAATTAGTTTAAAATTCTTGTAATTTTTTTTATTTTTTGTAATTTAGTGTTTGTTTTTTTTGTACTTTAGTTTAGTTTATTTCATTGTATTTAATTGTAGGTACTTGTAGTTAATTTATTTAATGATAGTGTAGTGTTAGGTTTAATAGTAACTTAGGTTAGGATTTATTTTACAGGTAATTTTGTAATTATTTTAACTAGGTAGCTATTAAACAGTAAATATCTATTTAATAGCTATTGTACCTAGTTAAAATAAATACAAAGTTGCCTGTAAAATAAATATAAATGCTAAAATAGCTACAATGTAACTATTAGTTATATTGTAGCTATATTAGGGTTTATTTTACAGGTAAGTATTTAGTTTTATATAGGATTAATTTATTTAGTTAATTTAATGACAGTGTAGTGTTAGGTGTAATTGTAACTTAGGTTAGGGTTTATTTTACAGGTAAATTTGTATTTATTTTAGCTAGGTAGTTATTAAATAGTTATTAACTATTTAATAACTATTGTACCTAGTTAAAATAAATACAAAGTTGCCTGTAAAATACATATAAATCCTAAAATAGCTACAATGTAACTATTAGTTATATTGAAGCTATATTAATAGCTAGTAGGGGGCTTAGATTAGGTGTAATTAGTTTAAAATTATTGTAATATTTTATTATTTTTGGTAATTTAGTGTTTGTTTGTATTTTGGTACTTGTATGATGGATGGAAGACCTCTTCTTGCCCCGCTTGGATGAAGACTTCTGCCGGTCTGGATGTCCTCTTCTGCCCCATCGGATGAAGACTTCGTCCCGGCTGGGTGAACACGACTCAAGGTAGGGAGATCTTCAGGGGGGTAGTGTTAGGTTTATTTAAGGGGGGTTTGGGTTAGAGTAGGGGTATGTGGGTGGTGGGTTGTAATGTGGGGGGGGGATTGTGTTTTTTTTTTACAGGCAAAAGAGCTGTTTTCTTTGGGGCATGCCCCGCAAAAGGGCCCTGTTCAGGGCTGGTAAGGTAATAGAGCTGTTAACTTTTGTAATTTAGTATAGGGTAGGGCATTTTTTTTTATTTTGGGGGGCTTTGTTATTTTATTAGGGGGCTTAGATTAGGTGTAATTAGTTTAAAATTCTTGTAATATTTTTTTATTTTTTGTAATTTAGTGTTTGTTTTTTTTTGTAATTTAGTGGGGGGGGTTTGTACTTTAGTTTATTTAATTGTAGATAATTGTAGGTACTTGTAGATAATTTATTTAATGACAGTGTAGTGTTAGGTTTAATTGTAACTTAGGTTAGGATTTATTTTACAGGTAATTTTGTAATTATTTTAACTAGGTAGCTATTAAACAGTAAATATCTATTTAATAGCTATTGTACCTAGTTAAAATAAATACAAAGTTGCCTGTAAAATAAATATAAATGCTAAAATAGCTACAATGTAACTATTAGTTATATTGTAGCTATATTAGGGTTTATTTTACAGGTAAGTATTTAGTTTTATATAGGATTAATTTATTTAGTTAATTTAATGACAGTGTAGTGTTAGGTGTAATTGTAACTTAGGTTAGGGTTTATTTTACAGGTAAATTTGTATTTATTTTAGCTAGGTAGTTATTAACTATTTAATAGCTATTGTACCTAGTTAAAATAAATACAAAGTTGCCTGTAAAATAAATATAAATCCTAAAATAGCTACAATGTAACTATTAGTTATATTGTAGCTATATTAATAGCTAGTAGGGGGCTTAGATTAGGTGTAATTAGTTTAAAATTATTGTAATATTTTATTATTTTTGCTAATTTAGTGTTTGTTTGTTTTTTTGTACTTTTCTGATGGATGGAAGACCTCTTCTTGCCCCGCTTGGATGAAGACTTCTGCCGGTCTGGATGTCCTCTTCTGCCCCATCGGATGAAGACTTCGGCCCGGCTGGGTGAACACGACTCAAGGTAGGGAGATCTTCAGGGGGGTAGTGTTAGGTTTATTTAAGGGGGGTTTGGGTTAGAGTAGGGGTATGTGGGTGGTGGGTTGTAATGTGGGGGGGGATTGTGTTTTTTTTTTACAGGCAAAAGAGCTGTTTTCTTTGGGGCATGCCCCGCAAAGGGCCCTGTTCAGGGCTGGTAAGGTAATAGAGCTGTTAACTTTTGTAATTTAGTATAGGTTAGGGCATTTTTTTTTATTTTGGGGGGCTTTGTTATTTTATTAGGGGGCTTAGATTAGGTGTAATTAGTTTAAAATTCTTGTAATATTTTTTTTATTTTTTGTAATTTAGTGGGCGGGGGTTTGTACTTTAGTTTAGTTTTTTTAATTGTATTTAATTGTAGGTACTTGTAGTTAATTTATTTAATGATAGTGTAGTGTTAGGTTTAATTGTAACTTAGGTTAGGATTTATTTTACAGGTAATTTTGTAATTATTTTAACTAGGTAGCTATTAAATAGTCAGTATCTATTTAATAGCTATTGAACCTAGTTAAAATGAATACAAAGTTGCCTGTACAATAAATATAAATGCTAAAATAGCTACAATGTAACTATTAGTTATATTGCAGCTATATTAGGGTTTATTTTACAGGTAAGTCTTTAGTTTTATATAGGATTCATTTATTTAGTTAATTTAATGATAGTGTAGTGTTAGGTGTAATTGTAACTTAGGTTATGATTTATTTTACAGGTAAATTTGTATTTATTTTAGCTAGGTAGTTATTAAATAGTTATTAACTATTTAATAACTATTGTACCTAGTTAAAATAAATACAAAGTTGCCTGTAAAATACATATAAATCCTAAAATAGCTACAATGTAACTATTAGTTATATTGAAGCTATATTAATAGCTAGTAGGGGGCTTAGATTAGGTGTAATTAGTTTAAAATTATTGTAATATTTTATTATTTTTGGTAATTTAGTGTTTGTTTGTATTTTGGTACTTGTATGATGGATGGAAGACCTCTTCTTGCCCCGCTTGGATGAAGACTTCTGCTGGTCTGGATGTCCTCTTCTGCCCCATCGGATGAAGACTTCGTCCCGGCTGGGTGAACACGACTCAAGGTAGGGAGATCTTCAGGGGGGTAGTGTTAGGTTTATTTAAGGGGGGTTTGGGTTAGAGTAGGGGTATGTGGGTGGTGGGTTGTAATGTGGGGGGGGGATTGTGGTTTTTTTTTACAGGCAAAAGAGCTGTTTTCTTTGGGGCATGCCCCGCAAAAGGGCCCTGTTCAGGGCTGGTAAGGTAATAGAGCTGTTAACTTTTGTAATTTAGTATAGGGTAGGGCATTTTTTTTAATTTGGGGGGCTTTGTTATTTTATTAGGGGGCTTAGATTAGGTGTAATTAGTTTAAAATTCTTGTAATATTTTTTTATTTTTTGTAATTTAGTGTTTGTTTTTTTTTGTAATTTAGTGGGGGGGTTTTGTACTTTAGTTTATTTAATTGTAGATAATTGTAGGTACTTGTAGTTAATTTATTTAATGACAGTGTAGTGTTAGGTTTAATTGTAACTTAGGTTAGGATTTATTTTACAGGTAATTTTGTAATTATTTTAACTAGGTAGCTATTAATTAGTCAATAACTATTTAATAGCTTTTGTACCTAGTTAAAATAAATACAAAGTTGCCTGTAAAATAAATATAAATGCTAAAATAGCTACAATGTAACTATTAGTTATATTGCAGCTATGTTAGGGTTTATTTTACAGGTAAGTATTTAGTTTTAAATAGGAATCATTTATTTAGTTAATTTAATGATAGTGTAGTGTTAGGTGTTAGTGTAACTTAGGTTAGGATTTATTTTACAGGTAAATTTGTATTTATTTTAACTAGGTAGCTATTAAATAGTTATTAACTATTTAATAACTATTGTACCTAGTTAAAATAAATAGAAAGTTGCCTGTAAAATAAAAATAAATGCTAAAATAGCTACAATGTAACTATTAGTTATATTGCAGCTATCTTAGGGTTTATTTTACAGGTAAGTCTTTAGTTTTAAATAGGATTCATTTATTTAACTATAGTAAACTTATTTCGTTTTATTTAAATTATATTTAAGTTAGGGGGTGTTAGTGTTAGGGTTAGATTTAGGTTTAGGGGTTAATAACCTTATTATAGTAGCGGCGACGATGGGGGCGGGAGATTAGGGGTTAATAATTGTAGGTAGGTGGCGGCGATGTTAGGGAGGGCAGATTAGGGGTTAATAAAATGTATTATAGTGTTTGCGAGGCGGGAGTGCGGCGGTTTAGGGGTTAATACATTTATTATAGTGGCGGCGATTTGCGGTCGGCAGATTAGGGGTTAATACTTGTAGTTAGATTGTGGCGACGTTGGGGGGAGGCAGATTAGGGGTTAATAACTATAATGTAGGGGTCGGCGGTGTTAGGGACAGCAGATTAGGGGTTAATAGTTATAATTTTAGGTTGCGGCGATATCAGGTCGGCAGATTAGGGGTTAATACTTGTAGTTAGGATTGCGGCGACGTTGGGGGGGGGCAGATTAGGGGTTAATAACTATAATGTAGGGGTCGGCGATGTTAGGGACAGCAGATTAGGGGTTAATAGCTATAATGTAGGCGGCGGCGATATCGGGTCGGCAGATTAGGGGTTAATACTTGTAGTTAGATTGCGGCGACGTTGGGGGAGGCAGATTAGGGGTTAATAACTATAATGTAGGGGTCGGCGGTGTTAGGGACAGCAGATTAGGGGTTAATAGCTATAATGTAGGCGGCGGCGATATCGGGTCGGCAGATTAGGGGTTAATAGTTGTAGTTAGATTGCGGCGACGTTGGGGGGGGGCAGATTAGGGGTTAATAACTATAATGTAGGCGGGGGTGTTAGGGACAGCAGATTAGGGGTTAATAGTTATAATGTAGGTGGCGGCGATATTCGGTCGGCAGATTAGGGGTTAATAAAATAATGCAGGTGTCAGCGATAGCGGAGGCAGCAGATTAGGGGTTAATAAGTGTTAGATTAGGGGTGTTTAGAGACTCGGGGTACATGTTAGGGTGTTAGGTGCAGACTTAGTGTTTCCCCATAGGAAACAATGGGGCTGCGGTGTTAGTTTTTTTTCAGCCGAAACTCCCATTGTTTCCTATGGGGAAATGCCGAATCTTAACGAGCTAATTCGGATTTATTCGGAGATACGGCAGCTATTTCGGATTCATTCGGTAGATTCGGAAGTATTTTAATTCGGAAATCCGAATCGATCCGAATCTCCGAATTTACCGAATTTACCGAATTTCCGAATTAATCCGAAACTAACCGCACATGTCTAGTTTTTAGATTAGCTTTGCTAAATTGTATTCTGGGATTAAATTTGTAAATCGGGGTATCCTTAAGATTTCACATATAATAAATCTTAAGTGGTGGCAGCTTAGAGATAGTTTAGTGTGGGTGGCATTTAAGGGGAGTTTGGATATTTTTTCTAAATTTAGGACAGACTAGAGAGTGTTTCTTAATGCTTGCACCCACTGAACTATGTCACAGGCTTGTCTGGAGTGTCTAGACTGTGACAGATTGGTTAAAGTGGAAAGGGTCTGTTAACCCTTTCTGTGCCAAACAAATGACTGGTGCAGGGTAACCCTGGTCATCACAACCCATAATATATAAATATATATATTTGCTTACGAAGAGAGAAGCGCTCAACCAGGAACAAACAACAGCTCATCAGCTAGTTCTATGGCGATTTACCATCCTGAAGCAGCCTCTTTTAGACCAGTGTGCTTTTCACAAAGGAAAACTTTCCTGAAGTATATCAGTCTGATCCCGCCAAGTAAGGTCAGTCCAGCCCTGAAATACCAGGCAATTCTCCTCTGAACAAGGAACATGAGCTGTTGTGCGTTCCTGGTAGAGCATTTCTCTCTTTGTATGCAAATTAATATGACCCTGGGGAAGTCTCCCTATGGGTGATGGGGGAAACCAGACGCGAGGCCCATAGGAGGCCAAAACGATCATCTGGGGTTGTCATGTTCCTTGTTCAGAGGAGAATTGCCTGGTATTTTGGGGCTGGACTGACCTTACTTGATGGTATCAGACTGATATACTTCAGGAAAGTTTTCCTTTGTGAAAAGCACACTGGTCTAAAAGAGGCTGCTTCCGGGTGGTAAATCGCCATAAACTAGCTAAAGAGCTGTTGTTCGTTCCTGGTAGAGCACTTCTCTCTTTGTATGCAAATGAATTTGACCCTGGGGAAGTCTCCCTATGGGTGATGGGGGAAACCAGACGTGGACTCCTTGCCCAGTGTGCTTAGAGGAATGTGGCTGCACCTCACTGACAAGGCCCATAGGAGGCCGAAATGATCATCTGGGATTGTCATGTTCCTTGTTCAGAGGAGAATTGCCTAGTATTTCGGGGGTGGACTGACCTTACTTGGCGGGATCAGACTGATATACGTAAGGAAAGTTTTCCTTTGTGAAAAGCACACTGGTCTAAAAGAGACTGCTTCCGGGTGGTAAATCGCCATAAAACTAGCTAATGAGCTGTTGTTCATTCCTGGTAGAGAGCTTCTCTCTTTGTATGCAAATATATATATATATTTATATATATATATATATATATATATATATATATATATATATATATATATATATATATATATATATATATACTGGTTATATATATTTTTTTAAAGAACATTTTCTTATTAGTGAAGAACATAGGAATTTCAAGTATTTATATTCAAAATAGCTGAAAACATATTAAAATTGTATAAAAATGATATAGCATGTTTCAAGGCATTTCACTGAAAAGGGCTCAAAAGTGTGTGTATATATGTCTATATATGTGTATATGTGAATAAAAGTATGGATGTACCATTCGTTAATATTTATTTTTAGCTAAAGAAAAATGACCTTTTTAAATACTGTATGTATTCACTAGTAAAGTTATCAAATTTTCAAGAGTATCTTCTGAACAACAATCTTCTGTTATCCTTATTGTGCTGATAATCTTTCTAGATAAGATTGTGTACAATTGTATGGTGGATTCTCTGTATTAAACAGTATGATGTGTGGGGTTTCCTTGCGATAAACATCCAATGTATGTATTTCTGGCTAGAGGGCTAGAAATGCTTTCAAAGAGGACTGCTGTTTTCAGTGGGTGGACAATGAAGGGTAATCTTTTAAGATGAATAGCATTCCAAAGGAAGAGAAAACATAAAATAGGACGTAGCTCATCTTAATTCTAAAGAAAAATGAGAATTCATTCAAGAACTGCCTCAAGCACTTGATTTATTTTTTGCTGTGGGGGAATCTGAAGTATTGTGTATAAGTTTAGAAAATTGAATAACATTGACCTCTTCATGTTGTGAGTGCTTCCTTTTTCCATTTGTGTTAGTCTAGCTCCACTATTCTGTTGGCTTGTTGTAAAAAATAACATCCACTCAAAAAGGCAAATGAAATACTTACATTGAACAAATATGCAGTATTATCTGCCTTCAGTTGTTATAGCCATATCCACTACTGGCTGCCTACACAGAAAAATGAAACAAAGAAAGATGTTTTATTATAACCCCCATATACTATGTAGGATGCTCTGTAAAATTCTGCTACATAAAAAAAGCATTTAAAAGGAAGCTGATGTTGGTTTTAATAAAACTATTGTAAGTATTAGCTATTAGTGAAATGTCAGAAAAATGGAATATGTAAAAACAATTAGTGAAATGTAAAAATGTTTGAGCAGATGCATTTAATGTACTATGTATTAGTCAAATAATTTGCTGGATGAAGTGGCTTAATGGTTGAGTTAAAATAGAATGTATGTTAATGCATGGACTGGCACTGGTGTGACTGGTGATAGTGGTGGAGGACGGTGTTTTGTTGTCTTGAAGTGGAAGCAGCAATGAGATCATGATCATTGACTGTTGTGATTTTAATGCAACATAGGCCATTCTCTGAGGATCTTATGTTTGATCCCCCAGGAAGAAGTGTAATCTTAATGAGGCCTGGCTACATTCCTGCTGTTCTTCATGTGCCAATGATATTTCATCTTCCTTGGCCAGGCCTGAAATGAGCATTGAAAATGCAGAGTAGTCACTTAATGGGTGGGCCAGCTCATCAGCCACACCAAGTTGCAATCACAATATTAGAATGAACCGCCTTCAGTACAGCATAGAAACACACAAAAATTAAGTTGCACTTACTAGATACACATAGTAAATCAGCACATCACAAATCCATGTGGATCTCTCTCCACCTTTCTAATGTCATATGGAACCCGATAAATAAGGTAATATTTTATGTCTGCACCTAACACCCTAACATGAACCCCGAGTCTAAACACCTCTAATCTTACACTTATTAACCCCTAATCTGCCGCCCCTGACATCTACATTATATTATTAACCCCTAATCTGCCGCTCCGGACACCGCTGCCACCTACATTATAGTTATGAACCCCTAATCTGCTACCCCGAACCCCCATTATATTTATTAACCCCTAACCTGCCGCCCCCAATGTCGCCTCAACCTAACTACATTTATTAACCCCTAATCTGCCGTCCACAATGTCGCCACCACTATATTAAATGTATTAACCCCTAAACCTAAGTCTAATCCTAATAAACCTAAATCTAATCCTAACCCTTACACCCCCTAACTTAAATATAATTACAATAAATCAAAATAAAATTACTACAATTACCTAAATAATTCCTATATAAAACTAAATACTTACCTATAAAATAAACCCTAAAATAGCTACAATATAACTAATAGCTACATTGTATCTAGCTTAGGGTTTATTTTTATTTTACAGGCAACTTTGTATTTATTTTAACTAGGTAGAATAGTTACTAAATAGTTATTAACTATTTAATAACTACCTAGCTAAAATAAATACAAATATACCTGTAAAATAAAACCTAACCTAAGTTATACTTACACTACACTATAATTAATTAAGTTCCCTAAACTAAATACAATTAATTACAATTTAAAAAAATTATCTAAAGTACGAAAACCCCCCACTAAATTACAGAAAATAATAAAATAATTACAAGATTTTTAAACTAATTACACCTACTCTAATCCCCCTAACAAAATAAAAAAGCCCCCCAAAATAAAAAAAAAAGCCCTACCCTACACTAAATTACAAATAGCCCTTAAAAGGGCCTTTTGTGAGGCA
Organism: Bombina bombina; assembly: GCF_027579735.1. Lineage (NCBI taxonomy): Eukaryota > Metazoa > Chordata > Amphibia > Anura > Bombinatoridae > Bombina > Bombina bombina. The sequence continues at coordinate 949,430,779 of NC_069501.1, forward strand.
TTGCCCCAAAGTAATCAGCTCTTTTACTTGTAAAAAAAAGTACAAATACCCCCCCAACATTAAAACCCACCACCCACACAACCAACCCTACTCTAAAACACACCCAATCCCCCCTTAAAAAAACCTAACACTAACCCCTTGAAGATCACCCTACCGTGAGACGTCTTCACCCAACCGGGCAGAAGTGGTCCATCTTCAAGACATCCAATGCGGAGCATCCTCTTCAAACGACGGGCGACTGAATAATGAAGGTTCCTTTAAATTATTGTCATCCAAGATGACATCCCTTCAATTCTGATTGGTTGTATGGGTGGTGGGTTTTAATGTTGGGGAGGGTATTTGTACTTTTTTTTTACAGGTAAAAGAGCTGATTACTTTGGGGCAATGCCCCGCAAAAGGCCCTTTTAAGGGCTATTTGTAATTTAGTGTAGGGTAGGGTTTTTTTTATTTTGGGGGGCTTTTTTATTTTGTTAGGGGGATTAAAGTAGGTGTAATAAGTTTAAAAATCTTGTAATTATTTTATTATTTTCTGTAATTTAGTGTTTGTTTTTTCGTACTTTAGATAATTTTTTAAAATTGTAATTAATTGTATTTAGTTTAGGGAATTAATTTAATTATAGTGTAGTGTTAGGTGTAATTGTAACATAGGTTAGGTTTTATTTTACAGGTAAATTTGTCTAAATTTTAACTAGGTAGTTATTAAATAGTTAATAACTATTTAATAACTATTGTACCTAGTTAAAATAAATACAAAGGTGCCTGTAAAATAAAAATAAAGCCTAAGATAGATACAATGTAACTATTAGTTATATTGTATCTATCTTAGGGTTTATTTTATAGGTAAGTATTTCGTTTTAAATAGGAATAATTTAGTGAATTGTATTAATTTTATTTTGGTTTATTTAAATTATAGGGGGTGTTAGATTTAGGGTTAGACTTTGGTTTAGGGGTTAATACATTTAATATAGTGGCGGCGGCGTTGGGGGCTGCAGATTAGCGGTTAATAAACGTAGGTAGGTGTCAGCGATGTTAGGACCAGCAGATTAGTGGTTAATAATATTTAACTAGTGTTTGCGATGCGGAAGTGCGGCGGTTTAGGGGTTAATATGTTTATTATAGTGGCGGCAATGTCCGATTCACCAGATTAGGGGTTAAAAAATTTATTTTAGTGTTTGCGATGTGGGGGGGGGCCTTGGTTTAGGGGTTAATAGGTAGTTTATGGGTGTTAGTGTACTTTTTAGCACTTTAGTTAAGAGTTTTATGCTACAGCGTTGTAGTGTAAAACTCTTAACTACTGACTTTAAAATGCGTTACCAGGCTTGACAGGAGAGGGTGAATCGCTCACTTTTTGGCAGACTCATAATACCGGCGCTATGCAAGTCCCATTGAAAATATAGGATATGCAATTGACGTAAGTGGATTTGCGGTATTTCCGAGTCTGGCCAAAAAAGTGAGCGGTACACCTGTACCTTCAAGACTCGTAATACCAGCGGGCGTTAAAAAGCAGCGTTGGGACCGGCCAACGCTGCTTTTTAACCCTAATGCAAAACTCGTAATCTAGGTGACTGTGTTTTGCTGTAGTAAAATGAGCAGACAATGGACATAGCTATGTAGGGGAGAACAGTGTCTGCTCATTTTACTACAGCAGGACACACAGTTAGCAATTAAGATTTCAGGTTATTGACCATATCCACAAGTTAAGAAGAGGAAGAGATAAGTAATTATTGTTAAAGAAAAGAGAAGTGTGGTGGATTCAGCATCTTGGGACTCTTCAACCAATTGGTTTAAACAAAGATTATGATTTACATTTTGTTTGTATAAATAAGTTTTGGTATTTTTGCACTTTTTGTCATTTATTGATATATGTTTTTATTTTTTGCAGTTAAAGGTTTTTCTGTAAGAAAAATATAAATTATAATCTGACTGGTATCTCAGTGATTATATTTCTATTCATGTCCACTAGAGGGCAATAATGTGTAAGAAATGTGAATTTCATGTCAGTTGTTAATGAAAGAGTTAAAATTGGACACACAGGTGCTATATTATGGGGTAGATACCAATACTCTAGCATGATTAAGGGCTATGTAGGCCCGAAACATAGCTTTTTGTCTTCTCTGTCACTTCAATAAAGGATAATATTCCATGAAGAAATGGTGTTCTGACTATTCTGTGATATTGGATTTTGGATGTGAGGAGCTGCAGTTCATGAGCACCTGGAAAAGAGTATTAAGAAACCTTGAACAGTGCTGTAAACTATTGTTTATATTATTATTATTATTTTATATTATTTAATATTTATATGAATAATTTTCAGATATTGTTTATATGAGTGTAACTGTAATTTTGAATGTATTTATGTTGTGTTGAGTGCAACTTTTTTTAACGCACTACCCTTTACATGAAGGTTTCAGTCTCACTAACCCGACAAACGTAAAATGCAATTGTGTTTTCTTTTAACTTGTAGTATACGCGTTATTTCAACATGCGCTGAAAACCTATTGTGATGCTGCTCCGCTTCCTTTACTGTGGCTGTTGCCATGGACACAGTCGGCTCTTTCCAGCTGCTGGGGTGGTTGCTAGGGACACGGCGGTGCTCTGGGCGCACTTGCTGCGACATCATCCCTCTGAGCCTCCTGGAACTGTTCATTGGCGCGAACCTGGGGCTATGTAAGTACCTCTGTTCTTTACTTACATTGCCCAAGTATAGGTGTTGCATTCCGTGCTCCTGGGTGCTGTGTACTTAATTTCTGAATTACTATTACGTTACTGATCTCTGCCTGTCTGACTACTCTGCTTGTTTAACCCTTAATGTGCTTGATTGCTATAATGTTACTAAACTATGCCTGTCTGACTACTCTGCTTGTTTAACCCTTAAAGTGCTTGATTGCTATAATGTTACTAAACTATGCCTGTCTGACTACTCTGCTTGTTTAACCCTTAAAGTGCTGGATTGCCATAATGTTGTTGAACTCTGCCTGCCTGACTACTCTACTTGTTTAACCCTTAAAGTGCTGGATTGCCATAACGTTACTGAACTCTGCCTGTCTGACTAATCTGCTTGCTTAACCCTTAAAGTACTGGATTGTTATACTGTTGCTGAACTCTGCCTGTCTCACCACTCTGCCTGCATAACCCCTGAACTGTTGGATTGCTATACTGATACTGCTGATAAGGACTACCCTGCCTACTGTGAGTACTGCTTACCTCATTTTACAAAACTTTCTCTGCTCTGAGATATTTCCTATCATTCCACTTGATGCCGGGATAAGAAGACTACTGGCCAAGTTTGGTCTAATGGAGGAATATCCCACGAGCATTACACCTACAGTATCTCACAAAAGTGAGTACACCCCTCATATTTTTCTAAATATTTTATTATATCTTTTCATGTGACAACACTGAAGAAATGACACTTTGCTGCAATGTAAAGTAGTGAGTGTACAGCCTGTATAACAGTGTAAATTTGCTGCCCCCTCAAAATAACTTAACACACAGTCATTAATGTCCAAACCATTGGCAAAAATAGTGAGTACACCCCTAAGTGGAAATGACCAAATTGGGCCCAATTAGCCATTTTCCCTCCCCGGTGTCATATGACTCATTAGTGTTACTAAGTCTCAGGTGTGAATGGGGAGCAGGTGTGTTAAATTTGGTGTTATCTCTCTCACACTCTCTCATACCGGTCACTGGAAGTTCAACATAGCACCTCATGGCAAAAAACTCTCTGAGGATATGAAAAAAAGAATTGTTGCTCTACATAAAGATGGCCTAGGCAATAAGAAGATTGACAAGACCCTGAAACTGAGCTGCAGCACGGTGGGCAAGACCATACAGCGGTTTCACAGGACAGGTTCCACTCAGAACAGGACTCGCCATGGTCGACCAAAGAAGTTGAGTGCACATGCTCAGCTTCATATCCAGAGGTTGTCTTTGGGAAATATATGTATGAGTACTACCAGCATTGCTGCAGAGGTTGAAGGGGTGGGGTGGTCAGCCTGTCAGTGCTTAGACCATACGCCACACACTGCATCAAATTGGGCTGCATGGCTGTCGTCCCAGAAGAAAACCTCTTCTAAATATGATGCACAAAAAAGCCAGCAAACAGTTTGCTGAAGACAAGCAGACTAAGGAGATGGATTACTGGAACCATGTCCTGTGGTCCGATGAGACCAAGATAAACCTAGATGGTATCAAACGTGTGTGGCAGCAACCAGGTGAGAAGTACAAAGACAAGTGTGTCTTGCCTACAGCAGTGACGTGCAGTCATAGGAGGCAGGTGAGGCAGCGTATTACACGTTTTAAATAATCTTTAATAAAAAAATAAAAAATATATTTTTTAAGTTTTAAATATTTTTTTTTTGTATAGCAAGGTTACCCCTCCAGCCCCCCCACCCCCAGCCGCCGCTACCACCACCATGCAATTGCAAAATAAAACTTATAACTAATCCATCCATATTGTGCAAGGAAGGAGAGGCTGTAAGCTGTTCAGCTCCCCTTCCATTGCGCAATATGGATGTATTAGAGCAGATTAGCCACCCAGTGGCGGCTTAACACTCAAGTCTCTAGTTCGTGGCCAATACTGCTCTGAATAGAGGCTGCTCTCTAAAAGCCTCTGGACTCGGGAACCAATCAGCGTTCCAGTGCTGGATACACGTGACTGTAAGTCTGTCACTGTTTCTCTTCTGGGTCTGGGCGGGAACCGGGAAGAGAGCCGACAGCCGAGTCAAGTTGTGAGCCAGTGTGAGGAGAGCTGCTGCCGCCCGGTGAGAAAGGTAAGAGTAAATTTTATTATTATTGTTCACCACCCTGGGAATTAATAGCCACCTGTTTGCCTGTAACCGAGAAGAGCTGCGGTCAAGGCAGAAGATTTAGCCAATCACTTGAGTGCTTTTCACTGGGAACTCTTCAGTGCCGACTGACAGCCATGAGTCCAGACCCACCCAGCATGTCACTCCCACAGGAACCCAACTTCAGAAAAGGTTGTGTTCTGTTTTTCATAATTTTTTTTTTTTGCTGGGACCCAGGAGGAGGGGGGTCGCGGGTGCCGCGAGGGGGGGGGGTGTCGCGGGTGCCGTGAGAGGGGGGGTCGCGGGTGCCGTGGGGGGGGGTTGGTTGCAAAGCCGTGTCAGGTCTGGCTGGAGTGGAGGAGAGATGCTCATAAAAATGTTGCCTGCCTATCAGAGGGTCTAGTGGGGGTAACTATCATTTTATTGCTGGGGCATCATTTATTGCAGCAGGGGGGCTGGGGGAATCATTTTATTGCAGGGGGGCTGGTGGCATGGCATCATATTTTGTTGGGGGCATCATTTTATTGCAAGGGAGCTGAAGGCATAATTTATTGCAGGGGGGATGGGGGCATCAGTTTATTGCTGGGGCATCTTTTTTGCAGGGGTGCTGGGGGTATCATTTTATTGCAGGGGCATCATTGTATTGCAGAGGCTGGGGGAATCATTTATTGCTGGGGGCATCATTTTATTGCAGGGGTCTGGGGGCATCATTTTATTCCAGGGGTCTGGGGGCATTATTTATTGCAGTGGGGCTGGGGTCATCATTTTATTGCAAGGGGGCTCAGGGCATCATTTATTGCAGGGGGGCTCAGGGCATCATTTATTGCAGGGGGGCTGGTGGCATCATTTTATTGCAGGGACTGGGGGCATATTTTATTGCAGTGGGGCTGGGGACATCATTTATTGCAGGGGGATCAAGGCATTATTTTATTGCAGGGGGGCTTGCGGCATCCTTTTATTGCAGCGGGGCTGGGGTCATCATTTATTGCAGGGGACTGGGGGCTTCATTTTATTGCTCCTTCCTACTACTACCATAACTGGGTTAATAAATAGTTGAATAACCACACATTATATATAAAATAGCCTGTCTTAAACCTTATTTCTGTGGTAAAATTGTAATTGCTCAGTGATGTCTCTGCAAGACTTGCAGATATATCACTGAGCTATTAAATTTTACCACCGAAATTAGGTTTTAGACACTAAAGTAGGCTTTTTTTTATATATAATGTGTGGTTATTCAGCCAAGTTATGGTACTAGCAGGAATGATCCAGCTACATAGCCTAATAGTGCAAATTGCACTAGGCATCAGTCTTTGATTGTATTCACCTGCCACAATCTTTTTGTACAACATTATATATTTGGTTTTGCACAGGTTGGCAGGCGGGCACACATTGTTCTGGCCTTTGTTTTCTCAGTAACAGATGGTTAACTTAAGCTTTTCAGTTTGCACAGTGCAGTGCAAGATCGTTTATTTAGTGAGTAACATAATGCAATATATTGGTAGTTTAGTTTATAGTCTATCTATGGTGATATATAGTATGTATGTATATACTGTATATCTTATATACATACATACATAAGTGTGCAAGCAAAACCCCTCCTATAAGAAAAAAAATTGCTTCCATCAATCACTGCTTATCTGTCTAAACTTAAAGGAGGTACAGTGCTATAGACAATTTGATATTTCATACTATTGTGCACTTACTAAGCATCAGGCTGGCATATCCTGATAATGCTGACAGGACAAAAGAAACTAACCTGCTTGCACTTATTTTTTTTTTTTTTGAGCCAGACAGCTTATGAAATCAATGAAATTGTTATCAAGGTGGTTAGAATTCTGCTTACTGTTCCCACTCTTTCTATAAACATAGTAACGTATATTACAACTGAGCTCAGTTAACAGATTGGTGTTTGTCTGTTTGCTGACTATAGGTAGATAAATATAACAGAACTCTGTTTGGAAGTTTGTAGAGAGAATGCATATTCCTATAACAATATTACTCTTAGTAATCTGTCCTCAACTGGTTAAAGGGAAATGCTTTTTTTTAATGACATTTCACCATTCATCTATAATTGCTTTGCTTTGAAACTTATTTGAGGTTAAGAAAACATGTTGTGTCTCCATGATGTGCATTTTTTTGTGTGTCACTGCAGTATGTATGACTAGTACTACCATGCTTCTTGTCTTGCGTGTATCCAATGGAGTAACTAAATCTGGGAAATGTTTCTAGGTGAGGGCGGCAAAGCAAAGAAAGCTTTTGGAGGCGAAGAGACACAGGCCTCAATTGCATATCTTAGTTCATGTAGTAAAAGTTCTGGTATCCTTTTATGCAACCCCTAATTATTGTGCTGCTCAGTGCACTGCATGTTTTATTGTCAGCTCAAGAGTATACTTTTTGACCTTTTTTCTACCATGCTTTTATAAAACCATATTAGTATTGGTAGGTATATGTAGGTATGTATATGGACAGGACACTCACTAGATTAGGTAGGACATTTCTACCTAATCCCGTGTCGATACCTACCAATACAGATATGGTTCTAGCATGGTAGAATAAAAGATAAAAAAGCATACTCTTGAGCTGACAATAAAACATGCTGTGCACTGGGCAGCACCAGACTTAAGGGTTGCATTAAAGGATACCAGAACATTTACTACATGAACTAAGATATGCAATTGGGACCTGTGTCCCCTCACCTCCAAAAGCTTTCTTTGCTTTGCAGCTCTGGCTGCTTCACTATTTGTGCAGCATATAATGCCTCTTCTTCTAGTCTTCTTCTCTTGTAAGGCTAACTGTGTATGATGAACAAAACAATAAGGGTTAACAAATGCCTCCCAAAAATATGAGAGTAGATACCCCCTACATATAATCTTGTTTAGTAGGCACTGGCAATGTAAGATATAAAGCAAATTTACATATGTTTAGCAGGAGCATAACAGAGTCATCTCTCAAGGAACTGCTGTGAGATGGGTTCATGGATGCGCCGCTGTCTCTAGTGCATTACCGTCCTGTGTATTGTAGTGCAGGCTTTTGAAACCAGCCTAATACTTCAAGTTCTAACTGCAACAGTGCAGCCCCTAACCCTTTTCACTGTCACAGCAGTTCCTGGTTAAATATGAAAAACAGTGGAGGTCTGTCGTGTCTGACAAGGGTGTATTGGCTTATATACATAGTTTTGCTTGCTGTGTATTGTTAACAAAAGTCAATATCATAAATAGTTTATAAATCTGTATAACTGACTGCTTTAGATTTGAGTTTGATCAGGATAAGATTGTGTGTGTCTGTTTTTGTGTGAGTTTATCTGTGTGAAAGTGTGTCTGTGTATGTTTATATGTGTATCTCTGTGTTTGGGGGAAAAAAAGAAAATTACATACGCTAATTCATTAAAGCAAGTTATTTTAAGACACTGAACCACTATGTGGTTAACCCCAGGCAAAGACGTCAAATACATAGTAGAAGTACTACTCAGGCCTCATTGGAAGCTGACATCGATCATCAGCACTAGAGGCATAATTCAGCTGTGTAACTAGCATTGCTAATTGTATTAGCGGCAGTGCTAGTTAGGGGGGTATCATATGGGTAGACGATGTGCCCTTTTGGTTCTTATCTAAATTCTATGTTTCATAGCCAGTGCCTCACCAGCCTCTGACCTCACCGCACGTCACTGGCCTACAGTCAAGCATGGTGGTGGTCATGGTCTGGGCCTGTATGAGTGCTGCCAGCACAGGGGAGCTACAGTTCATTGAGGGAACCATGAATTCCAACATGTACTGTGACATACTTAAGCAGAGCATGATCCCCTCCCTTCGAAGACTGGGCCACAGGGCAGTATTCCAACATGATAACGACCCCAAACACACCTCCAAAATAACCACTGTCTTGCTAAAGTAGCTGAGGGTAAAGTTGATGGACTGGCCAAGCATGTCTCCAGACCTAAACCCTATTGAGCATCTGTGGGGCATCCTCAAATGGTAGGTGGGGGAGCGCAAGGTCTCTAACATCCACCAGCTCCGTGATGTCATCATGGTGGAGTGGAAGAGGACTCCAGTGCTGGAAAATAATGGTGGCCACACAAAATATTGACACTTTGGGCCCAATTTGGACATTTCCACTTAGGGGTGTACTCACTTTTGTTGCCAATGGTTTACACATTAATGGCTATGTGTTGAGTTATTTTGAGGGGACAGCAAATTACCATGTTATACAGGCTGTACACTCACTACTTTACATTGAAGCAAAGTGTCAATTCTTCAGTGTTGTCACATGAAAAGATACAATAAAATATAAACAAAAATGGGAGATTTTGTGAAATACTGTATATACTTACACATCACACATCTGTCATATTTAGTTTTATCCAGTTAGCAACTGTTAAAAAAATAATTATATCTTATAATTAAGAATACTTTTACTGTTAAAATGATAATGCCCTAATGTACCCCACTGCTTGAAAAAGTAAGATCTATTAATTATAGGGGAAATTAAATGTGTTCAATCAATTCTTTGGGGATAACCATGTATGAATTATATACTTAGCGCTGCAAAATTTGTTGGCGCTCTACAAAAAAATAATAATAATACTAATACTGATATTGTATGGCTTCTATAAAACACTCACATAAAATGCATATTTTAACTTTGCATCTAGACAAGCTTAAATTGACTTTTTGTTAAATTATAAAATAAATCAATTTCAGGCTTATTTTAAACTCAATATGAGCTAAATTAAAATAGACAGTTGATACAGATTTACTTTATATGTGTCTTTCTGATAAAATGATTGCTGGTTTTGGAAAACTGCACTAGATTTATACTGTATATTAATAAAAAATAAAGCACACGTTTTGTTATTATACACTTCACTCCATCACTTTCAAAGCAGTTTGCAAACTGACTAATAGTTTGAGAATTCCATTATAGTGCATTTGTTGAAATGGAAACATAAATATATTAACATCTGCGGACATAAGCTGGATAGTGAATACTGGTATCACACACAAGTTAAAACAGTTTGACAGGTAAAGCTAGCTTCTTATGTGCGTGCTGAGCTGTTTTCCATTGCAGATTAATCAATTTACTGGACTCTATGAAATGTTCGCTGATAATTGTAATCATAATTTATTTGGTAAATATTGCCCTTAATGGGCGCTATCAAATATATGGCGCAGGTTTTGGCGCAAGCGTGGGAACCCGCGCCCCCGTAATTTCCCCTCGCACATTGGGGTATTACATAAACCCCGCTGGCAGTTTATAAAGTGCATTAAGTCTGATAAACTAGCGATGTCCAGAAATGAGCGTAAATACAAATTTCTGGATTCGCCAGTGACTTACAGCACTTTAGAAATTGCCAGCGCCTAATTTACAAAATACTTAAGTTACCATTAAATTTTAAAAAAAACACTACTTTTAAAATACAAATAAACTAAGTATAAATTAAAGGGGCAGTCTAATCAAAATAGGATAAGAGCTACTGAAATTCTATTGGCTGATTTGAACAGCCAATAGGATTTCAGTAGCTCTCATCCGATTGGCTGATTTGAATTTGAAGGCTCAAATTAACCAATAGGAATTCAAGGGACGCCATTTTTAATTGCATACCTTGAATTCCTATTCAGTGTACGGCGGAGATCATATGAAGAGGATCCTCCACGCTCCATGGCTCCGCGGTCGCCGGTCTTCAGTTCCAGAGTCGCCGGTCTTCAGCTCCGCGGTCATCGGTCTTCAAATCCGCTTCCGCTCCACGCTGGCTGGTTCCTGGAAAAAGAAAGAAGAGGTCGCTGCTTGGAAGAAGACTTCACCGCCTGGAACAGGACCTTCTCCGCTGAACTTCAGGACAGGTGAGGACCACTTGGGGGTTAGACTTAGGGTTTTTAAGGTTTTTTGGGGGGGATTTATTTTATTTAGATAGGGTGGGCAGCAAAAGAGCTGAATGCCCTTTCAAGGGCAATGCCCAACAAATGCCCTTTTCAGGGCAATGGGTAGTTTAGGGTTTTTAGTGTTAGTTTTTTTGGGGGGGTTAGTATTAGGGGGGGCTTTGTGTGTTTTTTGGCAAAAGAGCTGATTATCTTGGGGCAATGCCCTGCAACAAGTCCTTTAAAGGGCTACTGGTAGTTTATTAGATTAGGGGGTGTTTTTATTTTGGGGGGGCTTTTTTATTTTCACAGGGATTAGGTGTAATTTATTTAAAATTTTGTAATTTTATTTATTATTTTCTGTAATCTTAGATTTTTTTTATTTTCTGTAATTCTTGCTTAAAGGAACAGTCTACTCCTGAATTTTGATTAGACTGCCCCTTTAATTTATACTTAGTGTATTTGTATTTTAAAAGTCGTGTTTTTATTTTAATTTAATAGTTTAACTTTAGTATTTTTGTAAATTAGGTAATTTTAGTTTATTTAGGGGGGGTTAGGTTAGGGGGGTTAGGTTAGGGGTTAGGTGTATTGCGTTGTGGGCTATGGCGGTTTAGGGGTTAATAGACTTTATTAGTTATTGCGGTTGACAGGTAGATAGACATTGCGCATGCGTTAGGTGTTTATTTTTGCAGGCATTTTCAGGAGTTACGGTGCTCCCATACTCAGCGCAAGGCTTGCTGCGGCTGCCTTTTTATGGCGAGGTAAAAATGGAGTAAGATTTTTCCATTTTCGCCACGTAAGTCCTTGTGCTGGATATTGGATACCGATTTGCAACGCGGTTCTATGTTAGCCTATGGGAGTAATAATTGCGGGCGATAAGTGAAATATACCCGCATAAATTGTATGCTACGCCGTATATGTAATACCAAAATCACGTAAAATCTGGCGGCGGAGGATTTTGCGGGCGAAGCTGCATATGTAATGGAGGCCAATGTGTTTGGATTGGAGATTCATGTGTCGAGTAAATTTATGAATGCATTACACGTAAAAGATGTCTGGAGGGAAAGAAATCCGGAGACAAGAGGCTATACATACACACGCATCCATAAAAAAAAACATCATATGACACTGTCAGACCACTCCTATATTCTGCTTTCTCTAGCCACTAAAAAGGCACAACATAATTCTAACAGATGGCGGTTTCCTGACTGCTTGAATAATGATGCCAGTTTTCACACGTTTTTAAAGAAGAAATAGGAGAAATATAAGGATATTAACATCCAACATCTGCAGAACCCAATGTTATTCTGGTTTATGTGTCTAGTTTATGTGTGCCATATAGATACATTGTGCTCACTCCCGTGGAGTTATTTATGAGTCAGCACTAACAGATTAAAATGCAAGCTGTCAAAAGCAACTCTAAGCAAGATAAGGGGGCAGTCTCAGTGGTGTCACCCGGTGCGGTAAGTTATGGTGTCACCCCCTCCCCCAGAAAGCAGACACACACAAAAACACAGGCAAACACACATACAAATACTCAGACACACTTAAAAACATACTCAGATGCACACACAAACACTCGGAAACACACTCAGACACACACACAAAAACACACACACAAAAACACTGAGACACACACAGACACAAAAACTCAGACACACACTTACAAAATATGTAAACTGCACTGCATTAATTATAAAGCGCATGCCTAGAGCTGCTCCCTGGCTCAGCAGAGCATCAAATGAAAGATAAACAGAGCACTCTAAAAATAAATCACTAAAGAAAAGGTTTAGGCGCAAACTATGAAAATTCTGCTCTCTGACTCTGTTCCAAGCCTGTCAGTGCACAGCCCTGGGCAGCGTGCCTACCGCTTCTTATGGCCAATCACCTCTGCACTCTGCCCACCCCCAGACCCCCGCCCGCCCTCCTACCTGTTCAGTGTGCACTTAGTGTACCGTAACCGTAATGGTCTGGTGGGCATTATACGTGGCTCCTTCACTTTAAAGACAGTGTCAAACAGTCATGCGGTCAGGTGCCAGGCATCCCCTCATGATTTGCCAGTTCCCGTTTAGAGAGACAGAACAGCAGTGAGTGACTCCACTGCTCCACATGTCACTGAGCAGTGAGCACAGATAGGCAGGCAGGTTTAGGCTAGCAGTGCAACTTTGCAACTTTGCAACTTTGCCCACGGCATGCCCACAACATTCATAGAGAAATTGGGCAGGGGAGAAGCAAAGTACAAACAAGCAAAAGCAGCCGGGAAAACTATTTGTTGAAATTGCAGCACTGGCTCAAGGGGCAAAAAAATTGTGTGTCTACAACTTCCTCAGTCCCACCAATGTTCACAAATGCCAGCCCCTCTAATAAAAAAAATCTATGCATCTCAACATTGTATTTCTTTGAATTTCAGGAATATAAAAAAAAAAAAAAAAAAAAAATGTTTTTGGTGTCACCCCCTGGAGGGTGTCACCCGGGTGTGGCCCGCCCCCCCCTGCCCCCCCTAGTGACGCCACTGGGCAGTCTGCAGAGGCTTAGATACAAGGTAGTTAAAGAGGTAAAAAGTGTGTTAATTTAGAGCTGCGGAATCTGTTGGCGCTCTACAAACAACCGATAATAATAATAATAATATAACTGTGTTGGTTATGCAAAACTAGGGAATGGGTAATAAAGGGATTATCTATTATTTTAAACAATAAACTTTTTCAAATAGACTGTCCATTTAACCACATATACTATAGGTTTGAAAAAGAGATATAAAAGGTAATCAGAACTTTTATTATGGCGACTGAAAAACTCATTCATCAAGTATCTGCAATGTTGTACATCTCAAATAGAACTAAATATTATGATGTTAGGCAGATGAGGGATAACCATTTACTCTACTGATTTGACAACAAACTGGGAAATATCTGGCATCCATAACAACATTTTCCAGACTGTCAAACATGATTTCTGTATTTGTGTAAATGAAACCTAGCTAACTGCTTATTGAGAAGTCTGCATTTGAAGAGTATTACCACAATCTTTATAGTTCTCAAGATGCAGATCTAATGCTTAAAGACACGGTCTAGTCAAAATGAAACTTTCATCATTTCGATAGGGCATGCAATTTTAAGCAATTTTTCAATATATTTTTATCATCAAATCTGTTTTGTTCTCTCGGTATCCTTTGTTGAAAGCTAAATCTAGGTAGGCTCATATGCTAATGTCTAAGCCCTTGAAGGCTGCTTCTTATCTCAATGAAATTTGACAGTTTTTCCCATCTAGGCAGCACTAGTTCATGTGTGCATTATAAATTACATTGTGCTCACTCCCATGAAGTCAGTACTGATTGGATAAAACACGTCTGTCAAAAAACTGAAATAAGGGGGCAGTCTGCAGAGGCTTAGATGCAAAGTGATCATAGATATAAACTATATTAAACGTATATTAATATAACGTGTGTATTAATATAACGTGTTGGTTATGCAAAACTGGGGAATGGATAATAAAGGGATTATCTATCTTTTTAAACAATAAATATTTTGGAGAAGGTTGACCCTTTAATGAACATTTCTGGTCTGTGATAAATTTGCCGCAAATTATTAAAACAGATCTAGATAGTCTTCATGAACCTATTACCTCTGAGAAGGTTAATAATATGATCAAAGATCTAACACTGGTGAAAATGCCAGGGCCAGACAGGTTATCTTGGGAATTCTTGAAAATGATTAAAGATTGCATAGTTGGAGAGCTTACAACCCTATGTAATGGCCTTTTTAATGGAATAGTTAAAATGAAAAATAGATTTGCTGAAGCCAATATTAAAATAATTGCCAAGACAGCAGAGACCCCTCACTCAGACATATTTTGTTTTTTAATTGAAAAGATTTTTATTGAATTTTCCTTCTTAATTACATAACAAAGTAGATGCAAATGTTACATCAACATAACTTAAAACACATTGAGGTATATCTCGGCAGGTCAGCATGTCATATAAACATCAATATATGTTTCCGTACAGTTCAGGTCACATTGTAAACCAATACTCATTAAGCAATAGGTACTCTCAGAAACTTAGGTTATTAACTAACAACTCTGGCTTCAGAAAACATAATCCATGGTTCCCAGACAGAAACAAACTGTTCTTCAGTGTCAAGCATGTTAGCTGCATTATTACTCATTTGGTAGTAGTAACCAATCTTATTTAGAATAATCTGAAAGTTAGGGATCTCAACTTTCCAATACTGGGCTATTGTTAATCTTACGATAGTAAAAATGGTAAAAATAAACTTGTTTTGTGCCTTATTAAACCCTGGAATAGGCTCATGCAGAAGGGCTTGAGAGGCTGACACTCTTAAAGTGCGCCCAAAAATGTTGCCCAATAGACTGAAGGTTTGTGACCAGATATTTGCTACCCGTGGGCTGTCCCACCACATGTGTGAATAAGTACCCAGCTCATCACATCCTCTTAGACATTTTCTACTACCTATCTCCAATTTATGTAATCTCGAGGGGTGAAAATACCAACGAAAAGCAGTCTTCATGTAATTTTCTTTTAAATGAGCGCATATGGAGAAGGAGGGTCCCCTAAACACAACATTATTCCATTTTTCTAAAGACCAATTAAATTGAAATTCTTCTTCCCACTTTTGCATAAAGGGAAGCTTATGGGTCATTGGTGGAGAGTTAAAAATGGCATACAGTCCAGTAATGGTCCCTCTCATTCTCTGTCCAGCTAAGCAAATTTGCTCTAAGTATGTGGTGCTCCCTTTGTATGAGTTACCTATCACCTCGCAGACTGCCTTCAACTGAAGATATTGATACCAACTGGGTCTATCCTGTTCATTAAGGCTAGCATATGTGTTAAAGTCCATAAAGTTATGTCCCCTTAAGGTGTCAGCTATTCTGTACAGCCCCCTATTGGCCCACTTATTCTGAAGCCCCACGTCAAGTGTAGTAGATAACGTTATTAATGGCATTGCCTTAGAAGTATCTGAGATTAGCTTAAATTTAATAGACAAAGAGTCCCATAGCGAGACGGAGTGTGCCACTGCTGCAAAAGTTTTCCATATATTAGGCCTATGAGTCCTATTAGTCCTTAAAAGTTTATAAATTGGCTCCACCCCAACAATAACCCACTGAATATTATCAACCTTGTTATGCCATAACGCAGTCTGAGCCACACGGGCCGCATGATAATACGCTAGAAAATCCGGCAATCCCATCCCTCCCCCTCTTCTGCTTCTGCAGAGAGTTTGTCTATTAGTTCTTGCTCTTTTACCTTGCCAAATAAATGAAATTACATACTTCTGAAGTTGTGTGAGAGTTTTGGATGGCACAGAGACTGGTAAGCATCTAAATAGGTATAATATTTTTGGGAGAATTGTCATTTTAATTCCAATTATTCGCCATATAGCGAAATTTTCAGCTTTTCCCATTTCTGTAGTAAATTCTTAATCTGTGATATCAAAGGTGTGTAGTTTAATTGATACAGATCTTCAGTCCTATTTGTAAGTATCACCCCTAAATATCTCATGCCCTTCTCAGCCCATGAGAAAGAGAAATTAATCTCATGCGGTCAGGTGCCAGGCATCCCCTCATGATTTGCCAGTTCCCGTTTAGAGAGACAGCACAGCAGTGAGTGACTCCACTGCTCCACATGTCACTGAGCAGTGAGCACAGATAGGCAGGCAGGTTTAGGCTAGCAGCGCAACTTTGCAAGCCCCACGGCATGCCCACAACATTCATAGCGAAATTGGGCAGGGGAGAAGCAAAGTACAAACAAGCAAAAGCAGCCGGGAAAACTATTTGTTGAAATTGCAGCACTGGCTCAAGGGGCAAAAAAATTGTGTGTCTACAACTTCCTCAGTCCCACCAATGTTCACAAATGCCAGCCCCTCTAATAAAAAAAATATATGCATCTCAACATTGTATTTCTTTGAATTTCAATAAAATTTAAAAAAAAAAAATTAAAAAAAAAAAAAAAATTTTTTGGTGTCACCCCCTGGAGGGTGTCACCCGGGTGCGACCAACCCCACCCGCCCCCCCCGCCCCCCCCCCCCTAGTGACGCCACTGGTCTTGATTAATTAAAGATATAGGCCGATAATTTTTGCAGTGCTGCTTATTTTTGCCCGGCTTCGGAATTACTGAAATACGAGCTAGTAGGAATTCTTTCGGGATATATCCCCCTTTTAACATATGGTTAAAGGTGTTCACTAATAAGGGGCCTAATTCGTCTAGAAATGTTTTATAAATAATACCAGTGTATCCATCCGGACCAGGTGCTTTATTGATTTTCAGGTGTTTGATTGTTTGTCTAATTTCAGCTAATGTGATAGGTGCGTTTAGCCCATCTACATCATCTGCGTCAAGCTTAGGCATATCGTCATGGCCCAAAAATTCCTGGTAGTTTTCAAATTGTCGGGGATTCCTGTCTTCCCGAGGGAGTGCATATAATGATTGGTAATATGATGCAAAGGTATCCGCTATAATTTGAGGATGGTTAGTGGTAGAACCATCTGGCTTCTGCAACTGAGGGACCGTTGTGAGCCTTGTCATATCTTTCAGCCTACAAGCTAACATTCTGTCAGGCTTGTTAGCGTGAATGAAATATTGTGTATCAATAAGTTTTAAGGATCTAGATGCTTCCTGGGACAACAATTTATCTAGTTCCTCCCTTTTACTATTTAGCCTTTTAAGTGTATTTGCGCTTTGAGTGGTGCAGTGAAGATTGTGTAGTTGCTTAATTTCTTCCTTTAGCCTCTCCCCATACGCCTGTGCCGCTTTTAATTTGGAGCTAGATTCTCTAATTAATATGCCTCTTGTAAAGGCCTTAAGCGCCACCCACACATATGAAGGATTTTCTACTGACTGTTGATTAGAGCCAATAAAAACTCCAATTTCCCTTCTTAAAAACTCTAAGAACAATTTATCTTTGAATAGGGTAGGGTTCAAATGCCAACTCTTGTTTCTAAGCGGGTCTATTAAACGTGAAAGTGTCGTCAAAACCACATTATGGTCTGACCAGGTGCTAACTATTATGTCTGATTTCATAATTAATGGTGCCAATATTTGGCTCACAAGAATATGGTCAATTTGTGAGTAAACCTTATGGGCTGAGGAATAAAAGGTATAGTCCCTAATATTTCCATTTTGAACTCTCCAGCTATCTAATAGGTTGTGATCTAACAAAAAATCATATAGTACTTTTCTAAATTTCTGTGTTTGAGAAGCTGATCTCGTCCCTGATCTGTCTATATCGGGGTCTACCACCGTGTTAAAATCTCCCCCAATGATTAGCCTATACTGTTTCCAGTACGTTAGTAACTTACTGAGTTTAGCCAAGAACGGGGCCTGAGATTCATTAGGAGCATAGATATTACCTATTACCACTGGGGTGTCATGGATTTTACCTCTGAGAATTATGTATCTACCCTGTGCATCTATAAAAGCCTCTTCCTCCTGGAAATTGATACTATTGTGCATAAGTATAGAGACACCACACTTTTTCTTACTACAAGTGGCGTGATACTGTAATGAATAAGCTCTGTCCCAATATTTAGGGGTTGTTGTCTTGGTGAAATGTGTCTCCTGCATGAAAATAATGTGTGCCCCTAGGGATTTATACATGTTAATGGCTTTACGTTTTTTTACATTAGAATGAAGACCTTTAACATTATGCGTAAGCACCTTAAGTGACATATGTGTAACGGTTAATATCTGCTTTCAACATGTGTACATTGCTATACATTTCTTTAAATAACCATAGTGCACCTCTCCCTAACAAGAGACGTGAACCTGCATAAAATAAACAAGATAAGGATTGGACCCTAAACACATTATGAGACATTCGGTACCTGAAAACCAACAACTTAGAAGACCTTGACCTGCCGAGGAAAAGACAATAAACATTGCCAACAGGAACATACAACTGTAGAACTGAATATAAAAACAACATTATCTGTACCCCGACATCCGGGATTGAGAACATAACAAAATGAAAACAAAAAACAGCCAGGAAAAAACCTGTAAGAAAACTGTTAGCGGACTCAGTGGGAAGGGAAAGGGGAAAGGAAAGACAAGGGGAAAGGTCCAGCAAAAGGGTTATCATGAAAAAAAAGTCAGCCAGGAACTCAAGCTGAACCAGTGAACTGAATGAAGAATAATGTCATTAGCCACTCTTTATTGGTTTCTTCACTCATGAAGAATTAGAGTTAAAGTATCAAAAATGGATATCAAAAGTGTCCCCAACTGCTCCCTTCAAGTAGGACTCTCCTGATTTCTACTAGGCCAAGCATTTTTGCTGTTCTTGCCCACAGATGTCCATTCTTTCGTAATCGCTTTACGTTGAGGCTTTGGGGAAGAGGACTCTGCTTCGTTTACTTTCTCAAGCTTTAGTTTCTCCAAAATGCTTTGTCCCTCTTAGAGAGATGAACAAGAGTATGACGACTTCTCATACATGAAAATAAGCTTAAATGGGAAACCCCATTGATATTTGATCTGTGCCTTAATTAACACTGAAACCACTGGTTTAAGCTCTCTTCTTCTCCTGAGGGTAGTTGGCGAAAGATCTGTGAAAAGCTGCAAGGCATGACCTTCAAATGTTATTCTAGGAACATTGCATACTGCTTGCATGATTTGGTCCTTGATATGATAATAATGTAACTTGGTGATCACATCTCTTGCTGTCGCTGTTGTGGGTGGTCTGGCTAGTGCTCTGTGTGCTCTGTCCATCAGAAACAATGAAGGATCTGTATCCGGCACTAATTGTTGAAATATTTTTAGCAATGTATCCGGTAAGTTATTGTATGATTCTGGCAGATTTCGGATTCTAATATTGGATCTTTTGGATCTGTTCTCCAGATCCTCTAGTGCATCCTCCAACTTCTGTATTTGCTCCTGCTGTGTTTGTATAGTGTTTTGCAAATTAGGTATTTCTTCTGCAATATCGTCCATTTTATCCTCCAAAGTTGCCGTCCTTTCTCCAATTTCTGATATATCTTGTTTTAATTCTGAGAGAGCTGCCCTCATCTCTTCCTTAAACATTTGCTTAATCTGTAATAGGAGATAACTACTCTGTGAACCCCCCTCTGCAGCTGTATGGGGGCTTTTTGGGGAGGATGGTTGGGAATCTGCGTCTACAGATAGTTCCCCAGCACTTTGTTTTTTTTCAGCTGAGATCTAGAGAGACAGTCTTTGACTGACTGATTTCTTTCCTTCATCATGGCAAACTAGGTAGATTACAGTAGATAACAAAAACTGGAAATCAATAATTATTGACAAAGCACTGGCAGACCACAATATTTAGGGCAGTTATAAGAAATGCATAGGAAAGGGTTCCCACTCAGTCCGCTTGTAGAATATGCCTTTAATTCAGCTTCATGTCAATATGTTGAACAGGTTGCAGCATATGAATCATTATATACCTAGAGGGTGCCAGTTTTTGAGGCTTATTGAATGCTGCTCCCTTGGTATCCCAGGCCCGACCAACTCCTGTGGGGCCAGGAAGGGGCAACCAGTGTCTGTAAAGTCCTTTAACTGTAGCAAACACTCCTCTCAGGTATTGCAAGTTACTTAGGCTTGTCCTGCCATATAATCTCTCTCCCCGGGAGCTTTGTCCTCACAGGACGATCATGGAAGAAGGAATTGGGGATATGACCCACCACCACCGAGGATGGCAGGAAAGGGGGGGGGGGGGAGAGAGAAAAATCTAGTTGTTTGCAAAGTTCCAGGAACTCAAAGCTGCAGTATTGTGCTACTCTATAATGTTGTGCAAGCTATCAGATTAGCAGTATTTTTAGTGAGAATATAAAAAGTTCTATTAGGTTAGCACTCCAGACACTATATATGTTCTTGCAAATTATTTGGGCTTTGATGATGAAGTGAAATGTACAGGACAGATAGAAAATGGCGACTTTCCCGCCACAAGCCCCTCTCCTGTATCCTCTTGCCACTCAGTCTATGTAATAGTTATGATTTGCAAGTCCCCAGAACAAGCCAGCAGTCTCCCCAAGTGTATCCTAACTGTATTTCACCTCCATTTGCTGTTAGAGAACCGCAGCTTAACTCTGTGATCTTTGAGCTGTTATGTCTTTTTTAATCAAAAATTGGGAATAAAATTAGTTGGTTCTCACCCCAATCCTCTGGTGTATGTCCGGTGAACCCCTTAGATCTGAAGCACTCCAATTTTCTTCTTTTTTTCGCCTGTGACGAACTTCGATCTGGGGTCCGGTGTAGGCCGCAGCCGCTGCCTTTCCTACTTTTTCTCTGGTTCTGTGAACTGGCCTGCTACGATCTTCCCCAAACTTTGCAAATTTTTTTGAAAATTGATCCTCCTCAATACACAGGTGCCCCAAGGTGGGGATTTGAACAGATTCTATTTAAAATAACACCTTTGTAGCTAATTCTTAGTATAATTTGAGCAGAGCTGCTGCAAACTGCATCTGCTCCTGTTGCTGGCTAGCTCCGCCTCCACATATTTTGTTTTTTAACGATTATAAATTTTTTACAAAAATTCTGACAAATCAGCTATCAAAAACTCATCGGTATCCAATATCCACAAGCTGTAGTTGTTTCTCTACTACTACTGGAAACAACATAAAGGGAAAACTAGTAGCATGCCTTGTGGCAGTTGGTGCAGAAAAGTATTGTGAAACTATTTGTTTTATTCAGTAGATAAATTTGGGATTCAAGGTAAATTTCGACAAAATGTCAGGGACATGTATATTGCTCCACAGACAGCTATAATTATCAATGGTTCAGTGTGACCTCATTTCTCATTACACAGAGGCACAAGGCAAGGGCTTCCCTTACCACCCTTACTCTTTGACCTTGTTTTAGAGCCACTAGCAATACAGATCGAAAATTAAATTGAGGTTCTTCGGATTGAATCAGAAACAGGACAACTTTTCATATATGCTGATAAAATGGTTTTGATTGTACCAAACCCAAAAGTGAACATAACTAAGGTGATGGCACTAAGGTGATGGCTTTAATAAGTTTAGTGAAATATCTGATTATCATATAAATCACAGCAAATTAGAAATCTTGGGCATGATCCGATATACGGCGTAAGGTTTCGGCGCAAACGAGGGATCCCGCGCCGCCCGTAATTTCACCTCGCAAATCGGGTCGGGGTATTACATATAGGGTGCCGGCATTTCCTAAGTGGCGTAAGTCTGATAAACTAGCAATGTCCAGAAATAAGTGTAAATACAAATTTCTGGAGTCGCTAGTGACTTACAGCACTTTAGAAATTGCTGGCGCCTAAGAAAACTAACTAAAATATTAAATCTCCCATAACTGTCTAACATGCCTCCCAAAAATAAGCCCGATACGTATACCCCTATATCCGCAATTCCCTCTCACTCCTAATAATAAATGTATTAACCCCTAGACCAACAACCCCCCACACTGCAATAAACCTATCCTAGTAGTATTAACCCCTAAACCGCCATAGCCCACACCACAATAAACCTATCCTAGTATTAACCCCTAAACCGCCGTAGCCCACATAGCCTATTAAATCTATTAACCCCTAATCTGCCACCGCCAACGTCGCCGTTATTAACCCCTAAACCTAAGTCTAACCCTAACACCCCCCTAACTTAATTATTATTTAAATAAATCTAAATAATATTACTATTATTAACTAAAGTATTCCTATTTAAAACTAAATACTTACCTATAAAATAACCCTAAGATAGCTATAATATAATTAATAATTACAGTGTAGCTATTTTAGGATTTATTTTTATTTTACAGGCAACTTTGTATTTATTTTAACTTGGTACAATAGCTATTAAATAGTTAATAACTATTTAATAGCTACCTAGTTAAAATAATTACAAAATTACCTGTAAAATAAATCCTAACCTAAGTTACAAATACACCTAACACTACATTATCATTCAATTAACTAATTAATTAACTACAATTAGCTAAAATAAAATACAATTAACTAAAATAAACTAAACTACAAAAATAAAAAATAAAAAATTACAGAAAATAAAAAAAGCACAAGAAGTTTAAATTAATTAACCTAACCTAAGCCCCCTAATAAAATAAAAAAGCCCCCCAAAATAATAAAATACCCTACCCAATACTAAATTACAAATAGCCCTTAAAAGGGCTTTTTGCCGTGCATTGCCCCTGTCAGGTTCTGTGTTCTCTACTCTGTCTCTATCAGCTACACCCACTCCTTCTGATTGGTTGAAACTCCTTTAAGACACCTGTTCACAAATCAGCCTGTGCTTAGTATTGAAGATAGTACACCTTACTTTTGGATTACTAAGCCAACTCTCAGCCCTTTGGAAGGGTTCTCTAACTTATTCTTTTCCTGCCTAGGAATCTACTCTCATCTGAGGAACTCCTGTCTCAGTTCAGGCCTATCACGGAGAAGCATCTAACTTCTGGATACACTAAAGTTTCAGTGGGGTAATTCTGGCTCATACGTCTAATTAATTTGTCTCCATAGTTTTTAATCAATCTGCAGCTCCAGTGTTTTTACAAACTCTCTCGCAAGCTACCTGTCAGTCTCCCGCAATCTGCAGCTCCTGTGTTTTTGCAAACTCTCTCGCAAGCTATCTGTCAGTCTCCCGGACGACTCCGCTGCAGCGTGACGTCACATCCTCCTCACGGACAGCAGACGCAACTCAGTAACAGCAGCACCAGAGCTACACGCCAGACCCTGCTGCTCCTAGACACATTCAGGTACTTATTGTATGTACAAACCGCATCTCCTCTGTGAAGTTATAAGTTTTCAGCTGCATTCTTTGACATATACGAACTAAGCTTTGCATGAACTCTGCCTTTCTACCTAATTGTGTTTTCCGCTGCAACTGCTCAGTTACCAAGTTAAGAACTTTGCTTATCTGTGTTTAGGAGTTCTGGCCTTGTCTTTATAAACTCCTGAGATTTCTGCTGCATGAGCTACCACCCTCCTTATTCCCCTTCTGTCACATTCTGCATGAGTTTATCTCACTATCTTACCTAGCCTGAGTAAAATCACTTGTCTGGAAGAATCCCTCTCTCTCATAGAGGTTTCACACAGCTAGGTGAGACATACAAATATTTATACTTAGGTTCTGCAGTTGTGTTCCATACTCAGACCATTGCTGTTTCCTTCTATAATACTAAGCCCAAAATATCATGGAACCAGCAAACCTTCGACAGATTGTGTATAACTTAGCACAAAATGTTAATCAGCTAGCTCAGGGCTTGCATGATCTTCAAATTGAAAATGCTGCTTTAAGGACTATAATAAAATAATCTATAGTTGTAAAATCAAACCAAAATGAAGCCATAATTGAACCACAAATTTCTCTGCCAGATCAATTCTCTGGAAACCGTAAAGCCTATAGGCAGTTCAAAAATGCCTGTTGCCTGCTCTTTTCTATGAGACCTAGGACTTACCCCACTAAGAGAGTGAAAGTCTTGACAACTATCTCATTCCTCAGGGGGGACCCCAGAAACTGGGCTGACAAATTCCTTGAGACCCAGGATCCAATTTTAGCCTCACTGGAGGATTTCTTTGCCGCTATGGATGAGATGTTCCAGGACACTGACGTACAGCTCACTGCTGAAACCTCCTTGAGAAGTCTCAAACAAGGAAAGAGACCCGTGGAGGAGTATGTCACAGACTTTAAACAGTTCGCCACGGATTCCCTCTGGACTCCTGTTGCTCTCCGAAACAAATTCCGTTTGGGTCTTTCTGAGCAATTAAAAGATGGCTATACAAATAGATTGTCGCTTACAGAGGAAAGCCGAGAAGTACGCCAGTGACTCCAAGCCAAAGACCACTTATGTTACCACAAACACCAGTACTAGTTTACCATCTAAAGTACAAGTAGAACCTATGGAAATAGGGTTCCTGAGAGGACCACTTTCTCTTGAAGAAAAACAACGCAGAAGGCTTAAAAACCTTTGTATGTACTGCGCAAGTTCCTCCCACAATGTTCAGGATTGCTCACTCCTGACCAAAAACAAGAAAAGTAAGTCCAAATACCTAATGTCTTCTTTTCATCATCAAGTACAACCTTCTTACTGCACTTTATCTCTCTCCTTACAGCTGGAGCAAAGTCTTCTAACGATTGATGATGCCATTATTGACTCAGGAGCTTCTGGGAATTATATGGATCAAGTTTTCTGTGAAAAGAACAAAATTCCTCTGATCCTAAAGAAGACTCCTATACCCATCAAAGTTATAGATGGTTCTCTTATGTTTTCTGGTCCAATAACACATGAAACTGTTCCTTTACTTGCAAAAATTTCTGGTCATATAGAAATGTTGTCCTACGATGTCCTACCCTCACCCCATTTTTCTTTGGTTTTGGGTCTAAAGTGGTTACAATTACATAACCCAACTATTGTTTGGTTCCCTTTTCAAATAAAATTTTATTCAGTTTATTGCAAAAACACTTGTTTCCCTGCCTCCTTCCTCTTACATTCCACCTGTCACACTGACAGTTTACCTGAACATTATTTAGAATTCAGTGATGTATTCAGTAAGACTGAGGCTGAGAGCTTGCCTCCTCACAGGGGTTACGATTGCCCTATCGATTTGCAACCAGGTGCTTGGATCCCTTTCGGACACCTCTATCCTCTGAGCAATCCCGAATTAGAGTTCCTTAAACTCTACTTGGAAGAAAACCTTAAAAAAAGGCTTTATCAGACCCTCCACCTCCCCAGCAGGGGCAGGATTTTTCTTCGTCCGTAATAAAGACTCCACTCTCAGACCAATTATTGACTACCGTGAACTTAATAAGTGTACAATCAAAAATCGTTATCCTTTGCCTCTTATTCCAGAGATGATCGAGAGACTCTCTGAAACAACCATTTTCATCAAGCTTGATTTAAGAGGGGAGTATAATCTCATCAGGATAAAAGAGGGCCATGAGTGACTGACGGCATTTAGGACCATATATGGTCTTTTTGAATACCTGGTAATGCCGTTCGGCCTTTGCAATGCCCCCGCCACTTTCCAATTCTTCATCAATGATGTATTCCGTGATCTGCTAGACGTGTGTTTAGTAATTTATCTTGATGATATACTCATATATTCGAAAACTCCACAAGAACATGTGAAACACGTCCGTCAAGTACTATCAAGATTCAGAGCTCACAAACTTTACGCAAAACTGGAATAATGTAAATTCCATACAAATCAAGTGTCTTTCCTGGGCTATGATATCTCTCCCTCTGGTATCCAAATGCAAAAGGAGAAGGTTGACGCAGTTGTCGACTGGCCAGAGCCTAAGTCCAGAAAAGAATTACAGCGCTTTTTAGGATTTTCCAATTACTACAGAAAATTCATCAAAGACTTTTCTAAGATCGTGAAACCTTTGACAGTCCTAACTGGGTCTTCAACTCCGTTCACCTGGGGAACTGAAGCTAATACAGCCTTCCAATACCTGAAATCCAGGTTCACAACAGCACCAATTTTACAATTTCCCATTCACAATATCAATACACTCTCAAGGTTGACTCCTCAGATTTCGCCATCGGAGCCGTACTTTCTCAACAAAAATCCTTATCTGACCCATTACATCTTATTTCCTTTTTCTCCAAAGTTATGACTCCTGCTGAAAGAAACTATGCTATTGGTGACAAGGAGTTACTCGCCATTCGACGCTCACTAGAGCTTTGGAGACATCTCCTTGAGGGCACAACCATACCTATAAACATATTCACAGATCACAAGAACCTACAATATCTACAATCCAATAACACCCTCTCAGCTAGACAGGTGTGTTAGAGCCTTTATTTTGACCGATTCAACTTCAGTATCATCTATAGACCAGCCCACAAAAATGCTAAAGCTGATGCGTTATCTCGTTTACCTGAAAGACCAAATGACCTCCCATCAGGAAGGAGATTGTTCCTCCACACTGTTTTCCTCACTTCCACTATTCTTACGGATTTCAAGAATTTCTGTAAAGAACAACCAACACCACCTCTTCCTAACCTGCTGAAATCCTCTGGAATATATTACCATGGGGAAAAGATTTTCTTACCTCCAGAGATGAGATCCCGCCTAATAAAAACCTGTCATGATTCACCTTTAGCTGGTCACCCGGGGCTCCATCGCACTTTGGAACTGTTAAGTTTTACCTTCTGGTAGACTGATATGAAATCCTCCGTACTTGACTATATAACCACTTGTAGGACTTGTACCACTTGTAAACCTGAGCGAAAACTGCCATTTGGCCTACTAATGCCATTACCAGTCCCTACTAAACCTTGGCATCATGTTTCGATGGATTTCATAGTTGACCTACCACCATCAAACAAACAAACTACTATACTGGTAGTCATTGATCTTTTCACAAAGATGGCCCACTTTGTGCCATTCCACAAACCTCCTACATCTTCAGAAACAGCATCTGTCTTTATCGACCACATCATCAAACTGCATGGCATTCCACCTATTCTGACAACAGACATAGGTACTCAATTTTTTTCTCGAAATTTTGGACTAAACTCTGTGAGTTAACTCAGATTGACCATCGGTATACTACTGGGGCGCGATCCGATATACGGCGTAGTTTGCGGCGCAAGCGAGGGAACCCGCGTCGCCCACAGTTTCAGCTCGCAACTCGAGCTATCCAATATACGGCGCCGTCAGATGCTAACGTGCCATAAGTCGGATAAACCAGCGATGTCCAGAAATCTGTGTAAGTACAAATTTCTGGAGTCGCCAGTGACTTACGCATGTTAGAAACTGCCGGCACCTACAAAACCTGACTAAAGTATGAAATCATCCACACTGTCTAACACGCCTCCTAAACATAGCCCGACACGTCTAACCCTCTATCCGCTATCCCCCTCACTATCCTAACAATAAAAAAGGTATTAACCCCTAAACCGCCGCTCCTGGACCCCGCCGCCAGCTATATTAAATCTATACCCCCCTAAAGTGAGCCCCTAACACCACCGCCATCTACCTTACCTACCCCCTAAAGTGAGCCCCTACCCCGCCGCCATCTACCTTACCTACCCCCTAAAGTGAGCCCCTACCCCGCCGCCATCTACCTTACCTACCCCCTAAAGTGAGCCCCTACCCCGCCGCCATCTATTTTAAAAATATTGACCCCTAATTTAATCCCCCTACCCTGCCGCCATCTATATTAAATTATTTAACCCCTAAAATACTAAACTATCCCTACCACTAAACCTAAGTCTAACCCTATAAATAGCCCTGAAAAGGGCTTTTGGCAGGGCTTTGTCACAAAGTAATCAGCTCTTTTGCCTACAATCTAAATCCCCCTACACCTATAATAAATGTATTAACCGCTAATCTAATCCCCCTTACACCGCCGCCACCTATATAAAAATTATTAACCCCTAATCTAATCCCCCTATACCGCCGCCAGCTATATTAATATTATTAACCCCTAATCTAATCCCCCTGTCAGATTAGGGGATAGATAAGGTAGATGGCGGCGGTGTAAGGGGTTCACATTAGGGGATAGATCAGGTAGATGGCAGCGGTGTAAGTGGTCAGATTAGGGGATAGATAAGGTAGATGGCGGCAGTGTAAGGGGTTAACATTAGGGGATAGATCAGGTAGATGGCGGCGGTTTTAGGGGTTCACATTAGGGGATAGATCAGTTAGATGGTGGCTGTTTTAGGGGCTCACAGTAGGGGGTTAGTTTATGTAGATGGCGGCTGGGTCTGGGAGCGGCGGTTTAGGGGTTAAATACTTTATTAAGGATTGCGGCGGGGGATTGCGGTTGACAGGTAGATAGACATTGCGTTAGGTGTTAGGTTTTATTTTGCCGGGAGTTTAGGTAGTTACGGGGCTCCAATAGTCAGCGTAAGGCTTCTTACGGCTGCTTTTTGTGGCGAGGTGAAAATGGAGTTAGATTTCTCCATTTTCGCCATGTAAGTCCTTACGCTGTATATTGGATACCAAACTGCGCGGGTTTGGTATACCTGTCTATGGCCCAAAAAACTACGGGCGACGGCAGAAATATACGAGCGTAACTTCTAGGTTACGCCGTAAATAGGATACCAAACCAGCGCAAAATTCAGTGTTGCCGGCATTTGCGGGCGACGCTGCATATCGGATCGGGCCCCTGATTTTCACCCCCAAACAAATGAGCAAGCAGAGAGGTTGAACCAGTGGCTCGAACATTATTTGAGATGCTATTGTTCCTATCATCAAAGTGACTGGGCCAAGTTCCTCTCCATGGCTGAGTATGCTTACAATAACTCTATCAATTCATCTATTAAAATGACACCATTTTACGCAAATTACGCTTACCACCCCGATTTCACTTTTTCATCTCTTGGTTCTCTAGATTCCCCTACACTGGATGAGATGCATAATTCTCTCCAACACAATTTTGACTTAATACAGCGAAACATCCTAGACACACAAAAAACTCAAAAACATTACTATGATCTTAGAAGAAGAAAACCCCCTGATTACGCAGTAGGAGATCTAGTGTGGCTTTCCACAAAGAACTTAAGGTTACAGATTCCCTCCAAGAAAATGGCCAGCCTTTTCATTGGACCTTTTCCTATTCAAAAGGTCGTAAACAGCAATATCGAATCGATTTTGGACTCAAGATATTCCAAAGGAGTTTTGCAGTATCTTGTGAGGTGGAGGAATTACTCCAGTGATGAGGATACCTGGGAACCTCTCTCCAACCTCAATTCCCCTCGTCTCTTGTCTCTCTTTCATCGACGCCATACTGACCGCCCTAGACCTGTCGCTGTGGAACAGCTTCCTTGAGGAGGGGGTGCTGTCAGGTTCTATGTTCTCTACTCTGTCTCTATCAGCTACACCCACTCCTTCTGATTGGTTGAAACTCCTTTAAGACACCTGTTCACAAATCAGCCTGTGCTTAGTATTGAAGATAGTACACCTTACTTTTGGATTACTAAGCCAGCTCTCAGCCCTTTGGAAGGGTTCTCTAACTTATTCTTTTCCTGCCTAGGAATCTACTCTCATCTGAGGAACTCCTGTCTAAGTTCAACCCTATCACGGAGAAGCATCTAACTACTGGATACACTAAAGTTTCAGTGGGGTTATTCTGGCTCATACGTCTAATTTATTTGTCTCCATAGTTTTTAATCAATCTGCAGCTCCAGTGTTTTTACAAACTCTCTCGCAAGCTACCTGTCAGTCTCCCGCAATCTGCAGCTCCTGTGTTTTTGCAAACTCTCTCGCAAGCTATCTGTCAGTCTCCCGGACGACTCCGCTGCAGCGTGACGTCACATCCTCCTCACGGACAGCAGACGCAACTCAGTAACAGCAGCACCGGAGCTACACGTCAGACCCTGCCGCTCCTAGACACATTCAGGTACTTATTGTATGTACAAACCGCATCCCCTCTGTGAAGTTATAAGTTTTCAGCTGCATTCTTTGACATATACGAACTAAGCTTTGCATGAACTCTGCCTTTCTACCTAATTGTGCTTTCCGCTGCAACTGCTCAGTTACCAAGTTAAGAACTTTGCTTATCTGTGTTTAGGAGTTCTAGCCTTGTCTTTATAAATAAAGATTTCTGCTGCATGAGCTACCGCCCTCCTTATTCCCCTTCTGTCACCTTCTGTGTGAGTTTATCTCACTATCTTACCTAGCCTGAGCAAAATCACTTGTCTGGAAGATTCCCTCTCTCTCATAGAGGTTTCACAAAGCTAGGTGAGACATACCAATATTTATACTTAGGTTCTGCAGTTGTGTTCCATACTCCATTGCTGTTTCCTTATAGCCCCAAAGTAATCAGCTCTTTTACCTGTAAAAAAAAGACAATACCCCACCAACATTACAACCCATCACCCACACACCCCTACTCTAAAACCCACCCAATCCCCCCTTAAAAAAACCTAACACTACCCCATTGAAGATCACCCTACCTTGAGCCGTCTTCACCCAGCCGGGCACAAGTGGTCATCCGATCCGGGCAGAAGTCTTCATCCGATGGGGCAGAAGTTGACATCCAGACCGGCAGAAGTCTTCATCCTATCCAGGCAGAAGAGGACATCCGGACCGGTAGAAGGCTTCATCCAAGCGGCATCTTCTTCCATCCAACGAGGAGCGACTCCATATTGAAGACATCCGGAGTGGAGCATCCTACCAGCACGACGAACTAACGACGAATGATGGTTCCTTTAAATGACGTCATCCAAGGTGGCGTCCCTCCAATTCCGATTGGCTGATAGGATTCTATCAGCCAATCGGAATTAAGGTAGGAAAAATCCGATTGGTTGATTTAATCAGCCAATCGGATTGAAGTTCAATCCGATTGGCTGATTGGAGCAGCCAATAGAATTGACCTCGCACTGTCGGATCAGGTCCGCAAGACCTATGATAAATAGGCCTCTTTATCTGAATAACAAAAGAAACATTTGGGTTCAGTGTCCCTTTAAGAAAAATATTGTTTGCTACTAAACCTGCTGGAAAACTTTGTTGGGTTATCTCCTAGAAGTGACCAAAGCATGGTTTATATACAGTATATTTATTCTCTTCCTAGATTACATGTTTAAATGTATAATTCCCTGTATGTCCAGTGACAAATTATTACAGATTATCATGTGTATGCAAAGCTATTAGAAATTGGATGGATCGGAAAATAGCTGTTGCAATTCCCTAGGTAAAGTACAGAGGGCATCACATCAAAAATGCCTTTGAAACGTTTTTGATATATATGTTATTGCTAAAATGGATTGGAATGGCTCTGAATTTGGAAATCTAACCAAAATAGCATTCTAGGCACTTTGCAAAGGAATTCTGTTTGATCAGTAATAAATAGCAAAAGTATGATGTGTGAATAAGCTGTGGAATGGTGAAATAGGCTAACATCTTAACAAGACTGTACAAAAGGGTATCATATAGCTTTATTAGCCTTGTATATAACATTATCCTCATTTTTATATGACATACTTCTTCTGAAGGTAGAGACTTTTAAAAAGTGAAAGCTGCAATTGAAATCAAAGGAACCAAGTCTCAGAAAGATGAGGAATTTTTACATTTAATAAAAGAATTTAAATTTAATCCACAAAGAATAATCTTTTATTCCAGTGTAGTTTCTCTTATAAAAGAATTTGATGCAAATGAGAAATGCCAAAGAATCTTTTTTGGGCCTGGGCAGAGTCTGAAAACCTCATTATGTTAATAATTCAAGTTTTCAAATAAATTAATAAGCTTTTTGCTGTAGACTGACACATTTTTATAGAGAAATCATTTTACACTGATAGCAAGATTATAATTGAGGTTCTCTAATCCTGGTCATTTTAAATGTTTGACACTGATCTAGTAAAGAATTTCATAGGGCACAATTCTAAGAAAATCAATTTTATATAGAAGAATCACTTGCTTGGTTTATAGAATACAGCACATGAACAATTTAATTAGTTTCTTTGTAAATTGGGGATATGATCGTAGAAAGAAGCCAACGTTTACATATCTGTGTATTATTTTTGTATCTTATCTACTTGCAATCACTGCATAAGTCCTGTTGTAATTACATTCTTTACACCTTCAGGGGATAGTCATTAGGTAAGAATTATTAAGAGTGGATTATTTGTAATGGCAAAAGGTATATTAATAAAATACAAGCAAACAAAGTAGGAAGGTAAATTACTGGTTGCTTGCAGGATTATTTTATAACAAATTATATTACATTAACGACTCAATAACATTTTAAATGATTCATTTGAAATAACATTTTTATTAAAATCAGGGATAGGCACAGACAAAGGCTGTGACGGACATTTTCCAAAGTAAAGACCTTAGTGAAGGACACCAAAGTACATTTGAAATTAAAAACATTATTTTATAGTGCTTGGTGTTATTATACTGATGCAGATACCACTGATCCTACAACCAGCCCTCCTCTGGCTATACCCATGTGCCAGTGTCACTACTGTGTCTTTGTATAGTGCTTGGTGTTATTATACTGATGCAGATATCACTGATCCTATAACCAGCCCTCCTCTGGCTATACCCATGTGCCAGTGTCACTACTGTGTCATTATATAGTGCTGGGTGTTATTATACTGATGCAGATACCACTGATCTTATAACCAGCCCTCCTCTGGCTATACCAATGAGCCAGTGTCACTACTGTGTCATTATATAGTGCTGGGTGTTATTATACTGATGCAGATACCACTGATCCTATAACCAGCCCTCCTCTGGCTATACACATGTGCCAGTGTCACTACTGTGTCATTATATAGTGCTGGGTGTTATTATTATACTGATGCAGATAACACTGACCCTATAACCAGCCCTCCTCTGGCTATACACATGTGCCAGTGTCACTACTGTGTCATTATATAGTGCTGGGTGTTATTATACTCATGCAGATACCACTGATCCTATAACCAGCTCTCCTCTGGCTATACCCATGAGCCAGTGTCACTACTGTGTCATTATATAGCGCTGGGTGTTATTATACTGATGCAGATACCACTGACCCTATAACCAGCCATGTCTGGCTATATGCATGTGCCAGTGTCACTACTGTGTCTTTGTATAGAGCTGGGTGTTATTATACTGATGCAGATACACATCCAGTATTTCTCTCAGGCTTTATTTATTCCATAACTTATCACCCAATATCGCTAGCAGTCTCTTGACAAGCCACTAACTTTATTCACACTACATATTTTTTTTATTCCTATTATTTAATCAGAAAGAAAAGATATATTAAGGTTGTGGCGGACACTGCAAGGGCTAGTCACGGACAACAGTGTCCGTGTACGGACACCTTGCCTATCCCTGATTAAAATGACAGTTTTTCTTTGTTGTATCAAAAACTGGA
Source organism: Bombina bombina (assembly GCF_027579735.1). Taxonomy (NCBI): domain Eukaryota; kingdom Metazoa; phylum Chordata; class Amphibia; order Anura; family Bombinatoridae; genus Bombina; species Bombina bombina. Next base: position 949,464,182 of record NC_069501.1, read on the forward strand.
ATTTTTAAAATGTATTTCATTTTTTTAAAGGTCTTTTTGTTCTCAATAAAACAAGATTTTGTTTTCATGCATATGGATATGCATCCTGTCCACCAATGAGTTAGTGAGCATTGTCATTTTAGCCAGTGAGCAATTTATACTCAAAAATTACAAAAGTGATTCAAAATCCATTTCAACAGCTTTCTAACAATTTTTAAAGCAACAATAAACTCTAACCCTGTTTAATTGCTGCATTTTCAAATGTTTTATTTTGTTAAGTGTCACATTAAATTCTCCTTTCCTCATACTGTAATGGTTAAAGGGACCTTTGCATTAGTAAATACATTTCTATACCGTATATTGAGTATGTTATTATCTGCTACACCATTGTCATCATACACTAATTATTTAAAAATCAAGAAAAAATGGTTAACCAGCATGCTTTGCTTTTGTTCTGTCCTCTGGTGCTGCTTATTTATGAACACATAAAATAATGAGGGCAGTTTATTTTTTAAGTAAAATATCACTTTAACTTTTGACTCTGCCCTTGCCAAGTCCTCTTTTTCTCTCTATATAGTAAATATGTATCAAAAAGGAAAACAACTTATTGCCCTTTTAATTTTACTTCAATATATATCATTAAAGCCATTTTTACAATATCATTTCAAGCAAACTGGTAGTTCAATTAAAACAATGGGTCCGATCTATCATTGTGCAAGTGGATATAATTTGCTGTAGCGGATTATGTACTCCGCACATTGATGTATGCTGTCAGCATTTATCATTGCAAAAGCATTCTCGTTAAATACTTGTGCAATGCCATCCTCTGCACATTCACGGCCGCTAGCAGGGTTGTCAATCAACCCGATTGAATCCGATCGGGCGGGTTGCTGTCTGCTGCATCAGAGGTGGCAGACAAGGTAAGAGGATCAGAAGTCTTAAGACCACTGCTTCTTAACTCCTGTTTCCGTCGAGCCTGAAGGCTTGCACAGAAACAGGTGCATACAGGGCATGGTAAATCGGACCCAATGTCTTTTTGGAATAGAGTGGGATCTTTCAGTTATAGTATCAATTAAGAAGACATTACTGCAGCACTATTAAAGGGACAGCCTATTCCAGAATAGCTATTGTTTAAAAAGATAGATAATCCCTTTATTACCCATTCCCCAGTGTTGCATAACCAACATGGTTATATTAATATACTTTTAACCTCTGTGATTACCTTGTATCTAATCATCTGAAGACTGCCCCTTTATTTCAGTTCTTTTGACAGACTTACATTTTAGCCAATCAGTGCTGGACTCATAAATAACTATAAGAGAGTGAGCACGGTGTTATCTATATGGCACACATGAACTAGCGCTGTCTAGCTGTGAAAAACTGTCAAAATGCACTGAGATAAGAGGCAGCCTTCAATGGCTTAGAAATGAGCACATGAGCCTACCAAGGTTTAGTTTTCAACAAAGAAAATCAAGAGAACAAAGCAAATTTGATGCTAAAAAGTAAACTGGAAAGTTGTTTAAAATTGCATGCCCTATCTGAATCATGCAAGTTTATTTTTGACTAGACGGTCCCTTTAAATATAGAAAAGTTACACAAAAAAACTGCTACTAACTTAATCTTATAAAATGGAGCAGGTGTACAGTTTTATAAAATGTTTTATTACCAACTGTATCAAATAGTGAACTTAAAAGCACTACAATAGATAATTTTCTACTGATAAATACAAATTCATACTTATAAAAGAAAGAATATCCTATTTAATTCTGTGCATAAGCAGGGACAATAAATCCAGTAATAATTCTAGGAGTCCTGGAATTCATAAAGCTATGATGATCAAAACTCTTCATCATGGAAATGTGGAAATGATGCAAATTTTGGGGGTTATTTTGGAAGCACTGCTCCATAACTTGTCCTCCTGCTCTGAGTCCGCGGACAGAAATCAACCCGATCAAATAAGATTGGATTGATTGACACCCACTGCTAGCGTCCGATTGGACACGAATCTGCAGGAGGCGGTATTGCACAAGCAGTTCTGGTGAACTGCTTGTGCAATGATAAATTCCGACAGCGTATGCTGTCGGCATTTATCAATGTGCAGTGGACATTATACGCTACATTGCATCATGTCCGCTCACACTATGATAAATATGCCCCTTAGGGTCTATCTATCAAGCTCTGTATGGAGCTTGAAGGCCCGTGTTTCTGGCGAGCCTTCAGGATCGCCAGAAGCACTAGTTATGAAGCAGCGGTTTAAAGACCACTGCTCCATAACCTGTCCCCCTGCTCTGAGGAGGCGGACAGACATGGCGGGAAATCAACCCGATCGAATACGATCAGGTTGATTGACACCCCCTGCATGAATTTGCAGAGGGCGGCTGCTGCAATGCTGAATGCAGAGAGCGTATTGCTCTCCGGATTCAGCGATGTCTGTCGGAGATTATCCGCTGATCTGATCATGTCCGACAGAGGGTTGATAAATAGGCCCCTTAGTCTTCATACTGACAATTGAAGTTATTAAACAATAAGTACATTTTGGTATAATAAGTCAATCAACTATTGACCCTATAAAATAGTCATATCATAATTGCTTAACTTAATATAATATATAAACCACATGGGTGCATTTCGTTATTGAACAGAAGCAATTTTGCAATATACATGCATTAGCAAAAATGCTTTTAATAAAAGCTATAGCTGTTTCAAAAGTGTATTTAAGTATGCACCGTGCACCAACATTTTAACTTTTGCTAATGATGGCTCTGAGCCGTTGCAAATTGTCCCAGTCAGGTGCTGACGACGGCTTAGAGCTGTCACTAGCACTCACCCACCTTGAGGGCATTCTGGGGGCTCCCGCTGACTCCCACCCCGGCAATCTGGCCTATAGAGTGACAGGCATCACCGGGGCTTCACGTTTAGTGTGGTAATGTCACGCGCAATGATGTGATAACATCACCACGCAATGACGTGATGACGTCACCGCACAATGACGTGATGACGTTACTGAGCAACTTTATTTAGAGTTGACAATGGACAAGTATAGGGAGATGGGGGCATGCTGCTTAGAAGCATGTATCTCAGGCATCTAAGCAGCTACAGACCCCCAAGACCCACCGTTGGAAAGGTAATCGCTAACCGTCCAAAAGGTATAATTCTTGGGGATATGATTTTTTAAAAATAAAATATATTTAAAAAAAGAGAAAGCTCAAAACCAGCTTAGCACCCATATGGGAAATGGCTTAGCAGCTAAAGGGTTAAACACAACACTTGTTCAGAGAACCTAAGGTCTGGTAATGACTCAATTTGTTAATTGCTGACATGATACAAGCCCCACTGGGTGCAATGAAAATATCTAGCTATGCTTCACATGCACATGCAGAGAAAAATGGTAACACTGAAACAGTGATACCTTTTACTAGAATCATTTTTACCAATACAGTACATGTACAGTATATTGAAAATATGTTTCTATTCAAAGATGCAATAAATCTATGCTCATTTATATCTTGACTGGAATGTCCTTTTAAGACAAGTCTGAAGAATAGAACATTTGTTCATTAAAATTGCTACAAAACTATTTCACAAAATGTTCCTTGTTATTCCATTTAATTTCTGTTTCTATATATTCCCACTCCACAGTGGTGTTGCTAGGTTACAAAAAGGCCAGTGGCCTTACCCATGGGCACCTTCCATCTCTATTTCCTAAACCCCCAAGCTAGGCTCTGCCACTGCAGGCAGTACATAGAAAGCAGCAATTCTCTTTTGGCTGCCAGTAACAAACAAAATATTTATTTTACTTGGCTGCTAGTAACAAAGAGAGAACAAAGCTTTTGCAAGCAGCATAGAGAAATTATTTCACCCTCAGTCAAAAAGACATAGATATCAGTTATTTTACCCACTTGGCAGTGATTTAATCCCTTTATGTTGGTTATTTTACCTAATTAGTTACCCACAACATTAAAGAGTACAGATTACAGATTTCCATATCAAATATAATTTTCTATTGGTGGTGTTTGAACATTATCCTGAATGAGCATTCTTCTTGTCATTCCATGTACAGATGCTGCTAAAAAATACCTTCCTTTCAACAAAGCTACTAAAAACAGTTGGTAATGCTAACAATAGTTTCTGCTAATAGCCACCTTGGAAATGCGGCCACCATATTTGTAAAGGTGGGAGCCTGTGCTGCACTGCCTAGTATTCACAGCTATTAGGCTTTACTGTCGCAGGTTTCAGGCTATAGCCCATGGTAGTCCACCCCAATACATTCTATTACCACTTAGGTTCTTCTGATTTATTGTATAATACCAGTTTGTATTTTATTTGCTCAATGTATTGTATTGTATTTTATGTCTAATATAAATTCATTATAAAAGTTTAAAGCTGGGGGCGGAGCCATGTGCTGACTGGTATGGCTGCACATTGAAGTAAGCATTGTATTCCCGGTCTCTCTAACTGATATTACAGGAACTCACAGGAAAATATTAAAACCCAAAAGGCATGAGAAAATACCCAGATCCTTAAAGACTAACTCTGCACATAAATCGAAGCTCTCATGTATCTTTGATCACAAGACCTGCACTGCACCATATCAGCCTGGCCGAGCCATCAAACTTTCGGCCTATGCCTCGTGATGATCTGCATTACGGACCACTGACTAAAACCTACTCGGCGTAGCAGCAGAAACTCAAAAAGCCTTCCTCTAAGCTGTGGAAGCTCCAACACTTGCAGAGAACGAGCACTTTTTGAAGACAGCAGCGATTGCAGACTCTTGACATCATTCTTCCATAAAGATAGAACTCAGGAGGTCAGCCCTTGCATGGTGTGGGAAGCCCATAAATCATAAATTAGAGGGGAACTGATAGAAATCAAAGCATACACTACACTACAGCAACAACAAAAATACTCTGACCTGAAAACCAACTATTACAATTTGACAACACTCACAAGCTCAACCCTAGCGACTACCACATATTACATCAGTTCAACAAGACAAAATAATAATAGTAGTGCAGAAAACGTTTTTATATACATGATTTCTCCCCTTCCCCCCTCCCCAACTGTGGATTTGGTTTCATCCTCAAAGTCAGGACAGAGAAAGTGCCGATCTGTGTAGGAACAGAAAGAATAATGTACACTACAGTACTTGCTGCGCAGGGGAAGAGGACACAAGCAGTCTTCTTATTGCAGTGTGTACTGTGTGGGACAGAAATCTCCCTGTGCAGTATAAGGTGCTGGCTATGTTTGAAGAGTGCACAATACTGAGGCTGTGCTGCTGTTAATAGTTGTGTAACTCCTTATTGCCTGAGAGTATGACACGCCCTCACATCATCATTTCCCCCCATAACAGACTGTGACTATGTCGTTCTAGATGCTATTTATAAAGACATTATCACCAGCAGTTTAACCCTTTTTTGCAAGCATTTTTTGCTGAAAATAACCTGTCAGGTTTTAATACTGCAGCAAATTCACCTGCAATTATTTAGATATCCTAACAAAGTCAGCTGTGCTTTGAGGAGGTGCCGGTACGGCTTGTAGAGGTTCCGGCATGGTGTACCGTTGCATACTGGCAGAGAAAAAACCCTATATATATATATATATATATATATATATATATATATATATATATATATATATATATATATATATATATATACACAAGGCTCAAGTTATGGTATAGAAATGCTTAAATGTATGACAAAGCCATGTAGCGTAGCCGTTCTTTAACTTGCAGTCTTTTGGAGTATTAGGAGTGACATCATCAGCCAGAGACAGACGTTGGATACAGTGAAGAACAAAGTTACACACTCAGAATAGGACTGCAGAACAGCAGAATCCAAGAGATAGGAAGTACTGAACGAACCGCTTCATGCATGAGTATCACTGTCTAGGTAATAGGCAATGCTACCTTATATTTATATTCCCACTAAATTAGTTAAAATTAGCACAAAGTTTACTGTTTTTAGCAGCCCTGATAAAAGCACTGGCTGTTTACTAAGGCAAATATAAGAATTCACCAGTTCCCCTTCCCCATTTTAGCAATGCCGACGCTTCACCGCTTGTATAGATAATATATTAGGAGCTGCAGATATGCAACAGTTGAAATTTACACACTCTTCTATTTAACCCTATAAGCTCTGCACATAACAGATTATAGTCTTAAAATCTCAGGGTGGAGTGTGTACATTTCAGCAACATTACTGCGACAGTCACAACCTCAAGGATCACAAACTTAAAATCCCTTCTCCCAAAGACAGCAGCTCCTAATTTATTATCTTTAAGAACTGTGGAGCAGCAGCATTGCTAGGCTGGGGGGGGGGGAAGAGGAGAAGGGAATTCAGCAAATTCTTATATTTTCCTCAGGTCAGTGCTATACACTGCTCTTATAACTAACTAGGGACAGTGTGTAAAAGAGAAGGCTGTGTGGGGAGTGTGTATAGCAGCTTTGTTAAAAGCTTTTATGAGCAGTCTTTGTTTCTGTACTTTAGATTAGGAACTGCATACATTCTTTACCTGTGGAGATCACTGGAAAATCACAAAAAGCTAAAGATTTGTTTGAGGAGCTTAGCTACTCTATAAACCACAAAAGATCTCATACCATTTAAATAGGAGGTTGGATGTCCCAGGTGTCTTCATGAATTTGCATTAGATATAGTGAGCACTAGGTACATCATTTAACACAGTACAAAATGCTTGGGGTAATGAAATGGAACTTTTATTGTACTCACTTGATATCTCTGCAGCATATTGTATATTTATTACTTTATTTTATAAAAGAATAACATTATTTTTGTAGTATATCCTTTTGAAGCATTGTCATGGTTAGAAATGCAGTAGAAAAACTCTTGTAAAATACAGCATTTTTCCCTTTTATGTTCATTTATTACTGTATGTATGTAACTATTTGTTAAGGTATAAATAAAAAAATATATAAAGTTACTGAACAAGAAGGTGTTTTGCAATGGCTAAACATATGCAAAGTGTATTGGAGTAGTGGGCGTGGCTTGGTTATGCAGTGGGCGTCGTATGGGCAGGTGATGGGTGGGATCAGAAGTGGCAAGTAACATTTTTGGCCTGGCTAATATCTTAGGACCTGAAATTTTGAGCCATATATATTTTTCTTATGTGTTATAATGAGCTGGCATTTTGTACTTTTAAGTAATGTCCTTTCTTGTCAGTTCAGCTATTTTGTGCTGTGTATGCAAAATAAGTATTTTCAGCTACAGTAACAACACCCAAAGTTTGTATGGACAAGATAAGAAGAAGACCATGAGGTGCTTACATGTGAAGATTCTCAGAAGCACTACACATGGCCTATAAAAGAGACACTGTTCCTATCTGATGCTGCGCACCACACTCTGTATTACTGTAAAGTGACCTGTTGTCATTTTGTTGTAATTTTGTTTAATTGTACAATTATAACCTTTTAATTTGGATCAGCTGTCGTCATGATAATTTTTTCTTCAACAATTTGGTGCCGAAACCCGGGAGTTTGAAAGCAATTGTGGACGGAGCCAGGACCGGAATTTTGAGGACAGGAGACCACAAGGCGCCAAAAAGGTGAGAACCTTTGTTTCTCAATTTGCTCTCCTATCTTCTGATTCCTAAACCCTCTGTCCTGTCGTGAGTACAAACTCCCAAGAACCTGAGACAGCTGTTTTTATGTTTTATGTTTTAACATCTTTTGTTATGAATGTGTGAGTGTAAGAGGTCGGCGTGTGAATGTACTGCTCCAAGATGCCCCTCTGCGGAGAAAGCAAGTGGGAGCAGTAGTGTGTTAAGTAAGAGGATCCTACTGTCCTCAGAGACAAATGTTTTCTATTTTCTGTGTTTGTTAAGTATACTGTTACTAAAATTGTCTGCACAGCAAAGGAACAGCAGAAGGTTAAGTGTGGGTAGGTGCAGAATTTTTTACTAGTCTACCTTGGTCTGTCAGTACAAAGTCTCTGGGTACCCCCAGAGAACAAGGGCAAATTATGATCTTTGATCACCTCTTGGCTTTGTTTCTGAAAACCTTGGACACACTGGTTTGAGCTTGCATGCTCCTATGCTGAAGGGTGCATCCCTGAGCTGTAGTAGACTTGTCTCTAATGATATATAAAACTGTTGGTGTAAGTCCCCTAGCATGGTTTGATTTTGATGATATAAGAGGCCAAGTACTTTTAGGGTTTGTCTCCCTACTGTTTATTATTTGGGTTTGTTGGAAAATTTGGAGGGATCAGAAGCGGGGATTTTTAGTATGGGATTTTTAGTGTGGAATTTTTAGTGTGGGACTTTCCCTGACAGCCACAGTACTGCTAAGAGTCGAGAGAGAAGGGTAATTGTCCCCTTCATCATAGTTGGACTATGAGAAACGATTTTTAGAAAGGATGACATGAGGTCATCCTTAAGCAATGGACGTCCAAAATTTCCTCAATAGCCACAGGAGGAAATGTATAGAGAATATAGTATGTGGGTCAGCTGGCATCTGCCTGAATGGTGCAAGCTGACTAAGGGAATGGATGTTGGGTAGCCAAAGGGGGAACCTTTGAATTATTCCACTAGCAAAATCTCTATAAAAGTAACTGTAGAATCCTATCAGAAACAGCCCAATGTATTTTTTACTGTAGAAGACAAAGTATGTTTAGAATCCAGTTTCTCTGATGTGTGCACAAGCTGCTGTACTGGGTGGGGGCTTCCAACCCCCTCCCTCTAGCACAGAGCAGGTCAATTTTTTGTTGTTGTTTTTTAACCCTTTTTTGTCTTAGACTTTATGTGCTGCTAGAAACTTTTTGTTCAACTGAATTAAATGTAAGATTATGTATGTTTTGCACACACCCATATGCAAGTCTTCCATTAAAAGATATAAGAGTGTATGCTATGCTTGAGGGTATTTAGGGGTTTTACATCCCTGCTTGGTATTTATATGGGTTAACTGGAGTTTTAAAAGGCCAGCACTACTGTGACTTGCACAAGTGACACTGCAATAGCCATACATTATCCCTTTGTACATTATGGTCCTAGTGATATTTTTTTGCAGTAGAATTAATATAAATTACAATATACACAAGATTCTAGTAGTGAATCTTTAAGAGGTCTGATTTGCTAGTTACTTTATTGGTAATTTCACTTTTATTACCCTCAAGTATTTTCACTACTGGTAGACCACTAGTACTTACCCCCCCTGAAAGTTATTTGGTCACTAATGGTAGCCTTTGCATTTATAAGGTTAGATATTTGTGGTATGGATTGTATGTGGGCACTGGCAATTGGCTGTCTATTGCCATTTGTGACGGCATGCCAAGGCCTTGTGGACTATGTGCCCTAGTCCTAGGGTTTGTGTGCATTTTTTCATAGAGTGTGTAGAATCTGTGTGCCAGTTTGTCAGTGAGTGTATTTGATAGTAAATACATGCGTGTGAGAGTGTGAATATTTATGTCACAGTGTGTATATGTGTGCTGTATATGTATATGCATGTATGTATGTATATGTATATCTATGTGTATGTATGCGCTGTATATGTGTGTATATATGTATAGATGTATGTATGTATGTATGTATGTGAAACCCAAATGTTTTTCTAGGTAGGTTTGGGAGGAAGAATGCATTACTGGGAGCTAGCTGTTGATTGTAGGCTGCACATAGATGGCCCTTTTCTTTGGTTCACCTGATGTGTTCAGCTGACTCCCAGTGGTGCCTTGCTGATCCTTTAATAAAGAATATCAAGTAAACAATGATATTTTGCTAATAGACATGAAATGGAAAATTGTTAACAACTGCATGTTCTAAGTAATAAAAGGAAATTGTTGGGTTTTAGTGTTGCTGGGGAAAATTATTAGTGCCCCCAGTTTTGACTGTAGTATCTTATGTGCCCAATACCACCTCATGGCAAGATGTATATGCCCCAAGGGGAGGTAACCGTGATGACTAAGGTATGGGAAAAATGCTCACTGCCACATTGGTGTCCGGACTGAATAAAGAAATCCATTATAAATTGGTTTCCACCCATTCTGATTGGCGAGATAAATCAGTCCCAACACTAATGAGCTTAGCGAGCTCAATACAAAGGAACATAGAAGTATAGAAAAAGAAAGCACTAAGAGTAATGCCAGTGTGTGCCCCTGGGAAACCCCAATAGATACAGTTTAAGGGATAAATGAGGGGGAAAAGGTAAATGTTATAACTATGGGAGAACATTTGATGGACTGGGCTTCCAGGGCTACCAATCATGTCTGAGAGCAGAGGGGGTGATGCCTTTGTTCGCCTGACCCTCTCTTACATGCCATACCATTTTGTGGAGTGTTTGGTGGACACTGGAACAAACCACAGCATTCTCAAAAGAGCTATAGCTGTTATGAAATTAAAGGCACATCAGCGAGCGATAGATCCTATCACTATGGGTAATAATAGCGTAGATGAATCAGCCAAGAAGGCAGCTCTCATGATACTCCAACAGTCCTCTGAAACTGTGGAGAATTTGACAATAGATGTCTTAAAAAACCCTCCAAAACCAAACAGATTCCCTAACTCAGAGCAAGTGGAAAAATGCTGGTTGCAAACTGAAAAATGAGGTTTGGAAACATGGGGATGGTAGATTATGTGCACCTACAGTGCTATATCTTGTTTTAGCCAGTTTATCTCATCTCCCTTCCCATGTTTCCAAAGGGGGAATGATTGCAAGAATGATTGCAAGTGTTAATAACTTTTGGTTTGCACCAGGTTTCTCACAATTTGCAACTGAAAGGTGCAAGAAATGCATGATTTGTGCTAAATACACTCCAGGTAAATTGACAAAGGTGGAGATGAAACATCTTGTAAAACCTGCAAATAGACTATATTCAGCTGCCCAAATGTGGTGTGTATGAGTATGTTTTGGTGTGTGTAGACATGTTTTCCTCTTGGGTGGAGGCCTGGCCGGTTGCCAAGGCAACAGCAGGTGTAACAGAAAAAAGCTGATAACTAAAATTGTGTGCAGATATGGTCTACCTGAAACAGTAGAATCTGATCAATGGACTCATTTTACTGGGCAAGTGTTTGCATAAATTATGAAAGGGTTGCAGATTAAGCATCTGGGAAAGTAGAGAGAGCCAATGGTGTTTTAAAAAATAAAATAGCTAAAATCTGTGAGTAGACAAAACTTACTTGGGTACAAGCCTTACCTTTAGCCCTCTTTTGCAGTAAAGACACACCCCAAAGGCAAAGCATTACCTTTCGCCATTTGAAATTTAGTTTGGTAGGCCACCACTAACAGGACTTTTCTTTCCACAAGAATTACATGGGCAGTATGCTTCTCTAACTGTTTATGTTGTTCAGCTGCATGAGCAACTGACTAATGTGTATGGAAAAGTTTTCTCTTCATTACCAGATCCAGAACAAATAACTGGAACTCACCACCTGCACCCTGGAGACTGGGTGGTGATAAGAAGATACGTGAGGAGACACTTAGAGCCCTGGTTTGACGGCCCATACCAGGTGTTACTGACAACACCCACCTCAGTCAAAGTGGAATGGAAACCAAACTGGATACACGCCTCTCACTGTAAGAAAGTGAACTTCCAGGCCGGTGATAAAAACCTGTGTCAAAAGGGTGAGACCACTGGGGACAAAGAGGGTTAACTAACTGCCAAAATGCATATTCTGTGCTGTTTTTTCTTTGTCCCTTTCTTTGTGTTTTTTACCTCTATACACCAGTGAAGGGTGACAACCGGACAAATTCCATCTGGCTTTTACACCAACAAACCTCCAAGCAACGTAATGCCACAGACTGTTGGATATGCTCTCATGTTCCTGCCAATCATAAAGGAATCCCTTTAATAGGTGTGCCAATATCAATGAATGATTTAAATGTGACAGATTACAGCTATGATGTTCAAATAGATATAGATCACTCTGTTCATAATGCTATCTAAGATCAAGGTACATACTTAAAACTTGCTGGTATAGTTTCTACACCTACAATGTGTCTAGGGCCAATGTATGTTAATTACATAGCAAACATGAAAGGTCGCATATTTAGTTTGCCCAAGGTATATGTGGGAGAAACAGATTGTAGAAATGCCACTTTAACATTTAATATGGAGCCTAACGAGGAAGCACCATGTGATACAGTAACTGCTGATTCTAATAGTTTATGTTTTTGTTCAACATTAAAAGCTTTGTGTGCCCCTATGTGTGCCTGTCTTGAACAGACAGACAATGATGAATGGAGCTGCCAAACTCAGTTATATAACAATATGAGAATATGGCTGGGAAAGATGGTAAGATTATTCCAATGGTCCTTAAACAAGGTATAAGCGAGAATTATTCTCATCTGCAGATAAAGCCTGGATGTGGTTTCCTGTCTGGACAGGTTGGGGAATTGAGCTAGCAAATAGAATTAACAAATATGCTAGTATTATGGATGGGATTATTAATGAGATTACAAGTTCTACACATGAATAAAGTAAAAGAGTTACAACAGAGATCTAGAGATATAGCTAAGGAGGGATGGAACCCATTCTCTTGGATGGGATCGATTGGAACCTGGTTTAACAATATGTTTACAAATCTTCTAAAACCCATAGTGGTAGTGATAGGAGTAATTCTAATGTGCCTAATTGTTTGGAAATCGTTAATGATTTGTGTTTCTCGTTGCAGCAAATAGATGAAGATACCGATTGTTTAGGGTGATGATACAACAGCCACAGAGATGACCGACTGATAACCTAGTTAAGCTACCTGCCTTCCCTGCAGACCCTCCAGTCATTTTAGGAGACAGGTGGAAGATCTCATCTCTGCGAGGGGGTCCCACAATTGCACCTCATCAGCTTTGGGCCTACTACAGGATTTGTACCTAGACCTGTGAAGGGATGCAGTTCTGGCTGCTGTTGTTAGATAGAGATTGCATATTTTGTGTTTGTGTGTTACCAATAAAGATGTGTGAATGCTTAGAGGAAATGATAACTATGTAGGCAGATCTGGAATGAAGGCTCAGCATCCCACTGTCTATGCAGCTTATCTGTATACTCAGTGATATACAGTCTGTTTAAGGGGTCATTTCCAGGTAGGAAGGCTGCTAGTTAGTCAAATGAGAGACACAAAGTAATAATGGCGTGATAAAAAACGCAAGGTAATATATAAATACATGTGATAATAAAATTATCAAAAGGGTGAGAAATGTTAAGGAAAAATATTTTAATTCTGTATATATTTTTCTTATGTGTTATAATGAGCTGGCATTTTCTGCTGTGTATGCAAAATAAGTATTTTCAGCTACAGTAACAACACCCAAAGTTTGTATGGACAAGATAAGAAGAAGACAACGAGGTGCCTACATGTGAAGATTCTCAGAAACACAGAACATGGCCTATAAAAGAGACACTGTTCCTATCTGATGCTGCGCGCCACACTCTGTATTACTGTAAAGTAACCTGTTGTCATTTTGTTGTAATTTTGTTTAATTGTACAATTATAACCTTTTTATTTGGATCAGCTGTTGTCATGTTAATTTTGATATATTATGGATTATTTAGAATTTCCTACAGTATGTAAAAAAGTTTATAATAATTATTATTAATATTTTTGAATATTTAATATTTCAAAATCGCGCTTTGAGATTAGTAATTCATGTGTGCTAACCTTACACTGCATTATACCTAAATTGCAAAACACAAATTGTGTTATGCATATATCCTATGTTCTTCACAAAGAATTGATTTTTAATGTTTATTATTAAATACATATTTCTTTCATGTAATTAGCAAGAGTCCATGAGCTAGTGACGTATGGGATATACATTCCTACCAGGAGGGGCAAAGTTTCCCAAAACTCAAAATGCCTATAAATACACCCCTCACCACACCCACAAATCAGTTTTTACAAACTTTGCCTCCTATGGAGGTGGTGAAGTAAGTTTGTGCTAGATTCTACGTTGATATGCGCTCCGCAGCAGGTTGGAGCCCGGTTTTCCTCTCAGCGTGCAGTGAATGTCAGAGGGATGTGAGGAGAGTATTGCCTATTTGAATTCAATGATCTCCTTCTACGGGGTCTATTTCATAGGTTCTCTGTTATCGGTCGTAGAGATTCATCTCTTACCTCCCTTTTCAGATCGACGATATACTCTTATTTATATACCATTACCTCTGCTGATTTTCGTTTCAGTACTGGTTTGGCTTTCTACAACATGTAGATGAGTGTCCTGGGGTAAGTAAGTCTAATTTTCTGTGACACTCTAAGCTATGGTTGGGCACTTTTTTATAAAGTTCTAAATATATGTATTCAAACATTTATTTGCCTTGACTCAGGATGTTCAACATTCCTTATTTCAGACAGTCAGTTTCATATTTGGGATAATGCATATGAATAAATCAATTTTTTTCTTACCTTAAAATTTGACTTTTCCCTGTGGGCTGATGGTACTTCCTTTAAGGATCCTTTAGATAGGAAAATTGAATCCTTTCTAAGAAAAGCTTACTTGTGTTCAGGTAATCTTCTTAGACCTGTTATATCTTTAGCGGATGTTGCTGCAGCTTCAACTTTTTGGTTAGAAGCTTTAGCGCAACAAGTAACAGATCATAATTCTCATAGCATTATTATTCTTCTTCAACATGCTAATAATTTTATTTGTGATGCCATCTTTGATATCATTAGAGTTGATGTCAGGTATATGTCTCTAGCTATTTTAGCTAGAAGAGCTTTATGGCTTAAAACTTGGAATGCTGATATGTCTTCTAAGTCTACTCTGCTTTCCCTTTTTTTCCAGGGTAATAAATTGTTTGGTTCTCAGTTGGATTCTATTATCTCAACTGTTACTGGAGGGAAAGGAACTTTTTTACCACAGGATAAAAAATCTAAAGGTAAATTAAGGTCTAATAATCGTTTTCGTTCCTTTCGTCACAACAAGGAACAAAAACCTGATCCTTCATCCTCAGGAGCGGTATCAGTTTGGAAACCATCTCCAGTCTAGAATAAATCCAAGCCTTTTAGAAAATCAAAGCCAGCTCCTAAGTCCACATGAAGGTGCGGCCCTCATTCCAGCTCAGCTGGTAGGGGGCAGATTACGTTTTTTCAAATAAATTTGGATCAATTCCGTTCACAATCTTTGGATTCAGAACATTATTTCAGAAGGGTAAAGAATTGGCTTCAAGATAAGGCCTCCTGCAAAGAGATTTTTTCTTTCCCGTGTCCCAGTAAACCCAGCGAAGGCTCAAGCATTTCTGAAATGTGTTTCAGATCTAGAGTTGGCTAGAGTAATTATGCCAGTTCCAGTTCGGGAACAGGGACTGGGGTTTTATTCAAATCTCTTCATTGTACCAAAGAAGGAGAATTCCTTCAGACCAGTTCTGGATCTAAAAATATTGAATCGTTATGTAAGGATACCAACATTCAAAATGGTAACTGTAAGGACTATCCTGCCTTTTGTTCAGCAAGGGCATTATATGTCTACAATAGATTTACAGGATGCATATCTGCATATTCCGATTCATCCAGATCACTATCAGTTTCTGAGATTCTCTTTCCTAGACAAGCATTACCAGTTTGTGGCTCTGCCGTTTGGCCTAGCTACAGCTCCAAGAATTTTTACGAAGGTTCTCGGTACCCTTCTGTCTGTAATCAGAGAACAGGGTATTGTGGTATTTCCTTATTTGGACGATATCTTGATACTTGCTCAGTCTTCACATTTAGCAGAATCTCATACGAATCGTCTTGTGTTGTTTCTTCAACTTCATGGTTGGAGGATCAATTTACCAAAAAGTTCATTGATTCCTCAGACACAGGTAACCTTTTTAGGTTTCCAGATAGATTCAGTGTCCATGACTCTATCTTTGACAGACAAGAGACGTCTAAAATTGATATCAGCTTGTCGAAACCTTCAGTCACAATCATTCCCTTCGGTAGCCTTATGCATGGAAATTCTAGGTCTTATGACTGCTGCATTGGACGCGATCCCCTTTGCTCGTTTTCACATGCGGCCTCTTCAGCTCTGTATGCTGAACCAGTGGTGCAGGGATTACACAAAGATATCTCAATTAATATCTTTAAAACCGATTGTACGACACTCTCTGACGTGGTGGACAGATCACCATCGTTTAGTTCAGGGGGCTTCTTTTGTTCTTCCGACCTGGACTGTAAGTTCAACAGATGCAAGTCTTACAGGTTGGGGAGCTGTGTGGGGGTCTCTGACAGCACAAGGGGTTTGGGAATCTCAGGAGGATGAGATTACCGATCAATATTTTGGAACTCCGTGCAATTTTCAGAGCTCTTCAGTCTTGGCCTCTTCTAAAGAGAGAATCGTTCATTTGTTTTCAGACAGACAATGTCACAACTGTGGCATACATCAATCATCAAGGAGGGACTCACAGTCCTCTGGCTATGAAAGAAGTATCTCGAATTCTGGTATGGGCGGAATCCAGCTCCTGTCTAGTTTCTGCAGTTCATATCCCAGGTATAGACAATTGGGAAGCGGATTATCTCAGTCGCCAAACGTTACATCCGGGCGAATGGTCTCTTCACCCAGAGGTATTTCTTCAGATTGTTCAAATGTGGGGTCTTCCAGAAATAGATCTGATGGCTTCTCATCTAAACAAGAAACTTCCCAGGTATCTGTCCAGATCCAGGGATCCTCAAGCGGAAGCAGTGGATGCGTTGTCACTTTCTTGGAAGTATCATCCTGCCTATATCTTTCCGCCTCTAGTTCTTCTTCCAAGAGTAATCTCCAAGATTCTGAAGGCATGCTCGTTTGTTCTGCTGGTGGCTCCAGCATGGCCTCACAGGTTTTGGTATGCGGATCTTGTCCAGATGGCCTCTTGCCAACCGCGGACTCTTCCGTTAAGACCAGACCTTCTATCACAAGGTCCTTTTTCATCAGGATCTCAAATCCTTAAATTTAAAGGTATGGAGATTGAACGCTTGATTCTTAGTCAAAGAGGTTTCTCTGACTCTGTGATTAATACTATGTTACAGGCTCGTAAATCCGTATCTAGGGAGATATATTATAGAGTCTGGAAGACTTATATTTCTTGGTGTCTTTCTCATCATTTTTCCTGGCATTCTTTTAGAATTCCGAGAATTTTACAGTTTCTTCAGGATGGTTTGGATAAAGGTTTGTCTGCAAGTTCCTTGAAGGGACAAATCTCTGCTCTTTCTGTTCTTTTTCACAGAAAGATTGCTAATCTTCCTGATATTCATTGTTTTGTACAAGCTTTGGTTCGTATAAAACCTGTCATTAAGTCAATTTCTCCTCCTTGGAGTTTGAATTTGGTTCTGGGGGCTCTTCAAGCTCCTCCGTTTGAACCTATGCATTCTTTGGACATTAAATTACTTTCTTGGAAAGTTTTGTTCCTTTTGGCCATCTCTTCTGCCAGAAGAGTCTGAATTATCTGCTCTTTCTTGTGAGTCTCCTTTTCTGATTTTTCATCAGGATAAGGCGGTGTTGCGAACTTCTTTTAAATTTTTACCTAAGGTTGTGAATTCTAACGACATTAGTAGAGAAATTGTGGTTCCTTCATTATGTCCTAATCCTAAGAATTCTAAGGAGAAATCATTGTATTCTTTGGATGTAGTTAGAGCTTTGAAATATTATGTTGAAGCTACTAAGAATTTCTGAAAGACTTCTAGTCTATTTGTTATCTTTTCCGGTTCTAGGAAAGGTCAGAAGGCCTCTGCCATTTCTTTGGCATCTTGGTTGAAATCTTTAATTCATCATGCTTATGTCGAGTCGGGTAAAACTCCGCCTCAAAGGATTACAGCTCATTCTACTAGGTCAGTTTCTACTTCCTGGGCGTTTAGGAATGAAGCTTCGGTTGATCAGATTTGCAAAGCAGCAACTTGGTCTTCTTTGCATACTTTTACTAAATTCTACCATTTTGATGTGTTTTCTTCTTCTGAAGCAGTTTTTGGTAGAAAAGTACTTCAGGCAGCTGTTTCAGTTTGATTCTTCTGCTTATAATTTCAGTTTTTTTCATTATAAGATTTAAACTTTGTTTTGGGTGTGGATTATTTTCAGCGGAATTGGCTGTCTTTATTTTATCCCTCCCTCTCTAGTGACTCTTGCGTGGAAGATCCACATCTTGGGTAGTCATTATCCCATACGTCACTAGCTCATGGACTCTTGCTAATTACATGAAAGAAAACATAATTTATGTAAGAACTTACCTGATAAATTAATTTCTTTCATATTAGCAAGAGTCCATGAGGCCCACCCTTTTTTTGTGGTGGTTATGATTTTTTTGTATAAAGCACAATTATTCCAATTCTTTATATTTATGCTTCGCACTTTTTTCTTATCACCCCACTTCTTGGCTATTCGTTAAACTGATTTGTGGGTGTGGTGAGGGGTGTATTTATAGGCATTTTGAGTTTTGGGAAACTTTGCCCCTCCTGGTAGGAATGTATATCCCATACTAGCTCATGGACTCTTGCTAATATGAAAGAAATGAATTTATCAGGTAAGTTCTTACATAAATTATGTTTTCTATATATATATATCTGATAATGTTAATTTAAAATGGATCTACCTGGAGTCAGCAGTCGCAAAAATCAAGTCATACCCGACCCTTCTGATATCTATCTAGGAAGGAGGTCTGAAAGTGTTGCCTGTTGATAGCCGCTGGGACCCCAGAGTGACGGACATTTATTGCTTTTTTATTTTGCAAGAATCTTTGTTTTTAACACGTTTGTCATTTTGTTATTAAATATTAGAACCCCCTACAACAAACACAGTCTTGGATCCATTTGTACTGAGCAAATATCTAAGAGCTATAGTAGCCCCAAATCATGTGATTAGTTTAAAGGGATATTATCTTAAAGGGATATTCTCATATGGCTTGACACTATGTAAGTTTTTCTCTATTTTCTTTGAGGTATGAAGAAGATCAACTTTTGCATATTATCCCATGACCTTACAGTGCATTGTGTTGCATGGTAAAATTTCTTTCTTTTTACACTTTTATTGTTTGATTATACACACTGTTATAATTCTACTATATACTGTTTTTAAATATACAATATAGCCCTTTGCAAGCAAACACCTTGTCATATACCATATATCTTTGAACCCTTAGCGTTTTTTTTTATTTTATTTTTGTAATATTTATAAGAATATTTTGTCAGAAAGACAAACTATTCTTATAAATAGTAAGGCACTACCCTATGCGCAAGGTTTTTGTCACGCTAATCTGACTAGCATAAAATGGGATCTCAAGGATCACAAACTTAAAATCCCTTCTCCCAAAGACAGCAGCTCCTAATTTATTATCTTTAAGAACTGTGGAGCAGCAGCATTGCTAGGCTGGGGGGGGGGGAAGAGGAGAAGGGAATTCAGCAAATTCTTATATTTTCCTCAGGTCAGTGCTATACACTGCTCTTATAACTAACTAGGGACAGTGTGTAAAAGAGAAGGCTGTGTGGGGAGTGTGTATAGCAGCTTTGTTAAAAGCTTTTATGAGCAGTCTTTGTTTCTGTACTTTAGATTAGGAACTGCATACATTCTTTACCTGTGGAGATCACTGGAAAATCACAAAAAGCTAAAGATTTGTTTGAGGAGCTTAGCTACTCTATAAACCACAAAAGATCTCATACCATTTAAATAGGAGGTTGGATGTCCCAGGTGTCTTCATGAATTTGCATTAGATATAGTGAGCACTAGGTACATCATTTAACACAGTACAAAATGCTTGGGGTAATGAAATGGAACTTTTATTGTACTCACTTGATATCTCTGCAGCATATTGTATATTTATTACTTTATTTTATAAAAGAATAACATTATTTTTGTAGTATATCCTTTTGAAGCATTGTCATGGTTAGAAATGCAGTAGAAAAACTCTTGTAAAATACAGCATTTTTCCCTTTTATGTTCATTTATTACTGTATGTATGTAACTATTTGTTAAGGTATAAATAAAAAAATATATAAAGTTACTGAACAAGAAGGTGTTTTGCAATGGCTAAACATATGCAAAGTGTATTGGAGTAGTGGGCGTGGCTTGGTTATGCAGTGGGCGTCGTATGGGCAGGTGATGGGTGGGATCAGAAGTGGCAAGTAACATTTTTGGCCTGGCTAATATCTTAGGACCTGAAATTTTGAGCCATATATATTTTTCTTATGTGTTATAATGAGCTGGCATTTTGTACTTTTAAGTAATGTCCTTTCTTGTCAGTTCAGCTATTTTGTGCTGTGTATGCAAAATAAGTATTTTCAGCTACAGTAACAACACCCAAAGTTTGTATGGACAAGATAAGAAGAAGACCATGAGGTGCTTACATGTGAAGATTCTCAGAAGCACTACACATGGCCTATAAAAGAGACACTGTTCCTATCTGATGCTGCGCACCACACTCTGTATTACTGTAAAGTGACCTGTTGTCATTTTGTTGTAATTTTGTTTAATTGTACAATTATAACCTTTTAATTTGGATCAGCTGTCGTCATGATAATTTTTTCTTCAACAATTTGGTGCCGAAACCCGGGAGTTTGAAAGCAATTGTGGACGGAGCCAGGACCGGAATTTTGAGGACAGGAGACCACAAGGCGCCAAAAAGGTGAGAACCTTTGTTTCTCAATTTGCTCTCCTATCTTCTGATTCCTAAACCCTCTGTCCTGTCGTGAGTACAAACTCCCAAGAACCTGAGACAGCTGTTTTTATGTTTTATGTTTTAACATCTTTTGTTATGAATGTGTGAGTGTAAGAGGTCGGCGTGTGAATGTACTGCTCCAAGATGCCCCTCTGCGGAGAAAGCAAGTGGGAGCAGTAGTGTGTTAAGTAAGAGGATCCTACTGTCCTCAGAGACAAATGTTTTCTATTTTCTGTGTTTGTTAAGTATACTGTTACTAAAATTGTCTGCACAGCAAAGGAACAGCAGAAGGTTAAGTGTGGGTAGGTGCAGAATTTTTTACTAGTCTACCTTGGTCTGTCAGTACAAAGTCTCTGGGTACCCCCAGAGAACAAGGGCAAATTATGATCTTTGATCACCTCTTGGCTTTGTTTCTGAAAACCTTGGACACACTGGTTTGAGCTTGCATGCTCCTATGCTGAAGGGTGCATCCCTGAGCTGTAGTAGACTTGTCTCTAATGATATATAAAACTGTTGGTGTAAGTCCCCTAGCATGGTTTGATTTTGATGATATAAGAGGCCAAGTACTTTTAGGGTTTGTCTCCCTACTGTTTATTATTTGGGTTTGTTGGAAAATTTGGAGGGATCAGAAGCGGGGATTTTTAGTATGGGATTTTTAGTGTGGAATTTTTAGTGTGGGACTTTCCCTGACAGCCACAGTACTGCTAAGAGTCGAGAGAGAAGGGTAATTGTCCCCTTCATCATAGTTGGACTATGAGAAACGATTTTTAGAAAGGATGACATGAGGTCATCCTTAAGCAATGGACGTCCAAAATTTCCTCAATAGCCACAGGAGGAAATGTATAGAGAATATAGTATGTGGGTCAGCTGGCATCTGCCTGAATGGTGCAAGCTGACTAAGGGAATGGATGTTGGGTAGCCAAAGGGGGAACCTTTGAATTATTCCACTAGCAAAATCTCTATAAAAGTAACTGTAGAATCCTATCAGAAACAGCCCAATGTATTTTTTACTGTAGAAGACAAAGTATGTTTAGAATCCAGTTTCTCTGATGTGTGCACAAGCTGCTGTACTGGGTGGGGGCTTCCAACCCCCTCCCTCTAGCACAGAGCAGGTCAATTTTTTGTTGTTGTTTTTTAACCCTTTTTTGTCTTAGACTTTATGTGCTGCTAGAAACTTTTTGTTCAACTGAATTAAATGTAAGATTATGTATGTTTTGCACACACCCATATGCAAGTCTTCCATTAAAAGATATAAGAGTGTATGCTATGCTTGAGGGTATTTAGGGGTTTTACATCCCTGCTTGGTATTTATATGGGTTAACTGGAGTTTTAAAAGGCCAGCACTACTGTGACTTGCACAAGTGACACTGCAATAGCCATACATTATCCCTTTGTACATTATGGTCCTAGTGATATTTTTTTGCAGTAGAATTAATATAAATTACAATATACACAAGATTCTAGTAGTGAATCTTTAAGAGGTCTGATTTGCTAGTTACTTTATTGGTAATTTCACTTTTATTACCCTCAAGTATTTTCACTACTGGTAGACCACTAGTACTTACCCCCCCTGAAAGTTATTTGGTCACTAATGGTAGCCTTTGCATTTATAAGGTTAGATATTTGTGGTATGGATTGTATGTGGGCACTGGCAATTGGCTGTCTATTGCCATTTGTGACGGCATGCCAAGGCCTTGTGGACTATGTGCCCTAGTCCTAGGGTTTGTGTGCATTTTTTCATAGAGTGTGTAGAATCTGTGTGCCAGTTTGTCAGTGAGTGTATTTGATAGTAAATACATGCGTGTGAGAGTGTGAATATTTATGTCACAGTGTGTATATGTGTGCTGTATATGTATATGCATGTATGTATGTATATGTATATCTATGTGTATGTATGCGCTGTATATGTGTGTATATATGTATAGATGTATGTATGTATGTATGTATGTGAAACCCAAATGTTTTTCTAGGTAGGTTTGGGAGGAAGAATGCATTACTGGGAGCTAGCTGTTGATTGTAGGCTGCACATAGATGGCCCTTTTCTTTGGTTCACCTGATGTGTTCAGCTGACTCCCAGTGGTGCCTTGCTGATCCTTTAATAAAGAATATCAAGTAAACAATGATATTTTGCTAATAGACATGAAATGGAAAATTGTTAACAACTGCATGTTCTAAGTAATAAAAGGAAATTGTTGGGTTTTAGTGTTGCTGGGGAAAATTATTAGTGCCCCCAGTTTTGACTGTAGTATCTTATGTGCCCAATACCACCTCATGGCAAGATGTATATGCCCCAAGGGGAGGTAACCGTGATGACTAAGGTATGGGAAAAATGCTCACTGCCACATTGGTGTCCGGACTGAATAAAGAAATCCATTATAAATTGGTTTCCACCCATTCTGATTGGCGAGATAAATCAGTCCCAACACTAATGAGCTTAGCGAGCTCAATACAAAGGAACATAGAAGTATAGAAAAAGAAAGCACTAAGAGTAATGCCAGTGTGTGCCCCTGGGAAACCCCAATAGATACAGTTTAAGGGATAAATGAGGGGGAAAAGGTAAATGTTATAACTATGGGAGAACATTTGATGGACTGGGCTTCCAGGGCTACCAATCATGTCTGAGAGCAGAGGGGGTGATGCCTTTGTTCGCCTGACCCTCTCTTACATGCCATACCATTTTGTGGAGTGTTTGGTGGACACTGGAACAAACCACAGCATTCTCAAAAGAGCTATAGCTGTTATGAAATTAAAGGCACATCAGCGAGCGATAGATCCTATCACTATGGGTAATAATAGCGTAGATGAATCAGCCAAGAAGGCAGCTCTCATGATACTCCAACAGTCCTCTGAAACTGTGGAGAATTTGACAATAGATGTCTTAAAAAACCCTCCAAAACCAAACAGATTCCCTAACTCAGAGCAAGTGGAAAAATGCTGGTTGCAAACTGAAAAATGAGGTTTGGAAACATGGGGATGGTAGATTATGTGCACCTACAGTGCTATATCTTGTTTTAGCCAGTTTATCTCATCTCCCTTCCCATGTTTCCAAAGGGGGAATGATTGCAAGAATGATTGCAAGTGTTAATAACTTTTGGTTTGCACCAGGTTTCTCACAATTTGCAACTGAAAGGTGCAAGAAATGCATGATTTGTGCTAAATACACTCCAGGTAAATTGACAAAGGTGGAGATGAAACATCTTGTAAAACCTGCAAATAGACTATATTCAGCTGCCCAAATGTGGTGTGTATGAGTATGTTTTGGTGTGTGTAGACATGTTTTCCTCTTGGGTGGAGGCCTGGCCGGTTGCCAAGGCAACAGCAGGTGTAACAGAAAAAAGCTGATAACTAAAATTGTGTGCAGATATGGTCTACCTGAAACAGTAGAATCTGATCAATGGACTCATTTTACTGGGCAAGTGTTTGCATAAATTATGAAAGGGTTGCAGATTAAGCATCTGGGAAAGTAGAGAGAGCCAATGGTGTTTTAAAAAATAAAATAGCTAAAATCTGTGAGTAGACAAAACTTACTTGGGTACAAGCCTTACCTTTA
Organism: Bombina bombina; assembly: GCF_027579735.1. Classification (NCBI taxonomy): domain Eukaryota; kingdom Metazoa; phylum Chordata; class Amphibia; order Anura; family Bombinatoridae; genus Bombina; species Bombina bombina. Next base: position 949,488,242 of record NC_069501.1, read on the forward strand.
GCCCTCTTTTGCAGTAAAGACACACCCCAAAGGCAAAGCATTACCTTTCGCCATTTGAAATTTAGTTTGGTAGGCCACCACTAACAGGACTTTTCTTTCCACAAGAATTACATGGGCAGTATGCTTCTCTAACTGTTTATGTTGTTCAGCTGCATGAGCAACTGACTAATGTGTATGGAAAAGTTTTCTCTTCATTACCAGATCCAGAACAAATAACTGGAACTCACCACCTGCACCCTGGAGACTGGGTGGTGATAAGAAGATACGTGAGGAGACACTTAGAGCCCTGGTTTGACGGCCCATACCAGGTGTTACTGACAACACCCACCTCAGTCAAAGTGGAATGGAAACCAAACTGGATACACGCCTCTCACTGTAAGAAAGTGAACTTCCAGGCCGGTGATAAAAACCTGTGTCAAAAGGGTGAGACCACTGGGGACAAAGAGGGTTAACTAACTGCCAAAATGCATATTCTGTGCTGTTTTTTCTTTGTCCCTTTCTTTGTGTTTTTTACCTCTATACACCAGTGAAGGGTGACAACCGGACAAATTCCATCTGGCTTTTACACCAACAAACCTCCAAGCAACGTAATGCCACAGACTGTTGGATATGCTCTCATGTTCCTGCCAATCATAAAGGAATCCCTTTAATAGGTGTGCCAATATCAATGAATGATTTAAATGTGACAGATTACAGCTATGATGTTCAAATAGATATAGATCACTCTGTTCATAATGCTATCTAAGATCAAGGTACATACTTAAAACTTGCTGGTATAGTTTCTACACCTACAATGTGTCTAGGGCCAATGTATGTTAATTACATAGCAAACATGAAAGGTCGCATATTTAGTTTGCCCAAGGTATATGTGGGAGAAACAGATTGTAGAAATGCCACTTTAACATTTAATATGGAGCCTAACGAGGAAGCACCATGTGATACAGTAACTGCTGATTCTAATAGTTTATGTTTTTGTTCAACATTAAAAGCTTTGTGTGCCCCTATGTGTGCCTGTCTTGAACAGACAGACAATGATGAATGGAGCTGCCAAACTCAGTTATATAACAATATGAGAATATGGCTGGGAAAGATGGTAAGATTATTCCAATGGTCCTTAAACAAGGTATAAGCGAGAATTATTCTCATCTGCAGATAAAGCCTGGATGTGGTTTCCTGTCTGGACAGGTTGGGGAATTGAGCTAGCAAATAGAATTAACAAATATGCTAGTATTATGGATGGGATTATTAATGAGATTACAAGTTCTACACATGAATAAAGTAAAAGAGTTACAACAGAGATCTAGAGATATAGCTAAGGAGGGATGGAACCCATTCTCTTGGATGGGATCGATTGGAACCTGGTTTAACAATATGTTTACAAATCTTCTAAAACCCATAGTGGTAGTGATAGGAGTAATTCTAATGTGCCTAATTGTTTGGAAATCGTTAATGATTTGTGTTTCTCGTTGCAGCAAATAGATGAAGATACCGATTGTTTAGGGTGATGATACAACAGCCACAGAGATGACCGACTGATAACCTAGTTAAGCTACCTGCCTTCCCTGCAGACCCTCCAGTCATTTTAGGAGACAGGTGGAAGATCTCATCTCTGCGAGGGGGTCCCACAATTGCACCTCATCAGCTTTGGGCCTACTACAGGATTTGTACCTAGACCTGTGAAGGGATGCAGTTCTGGCTGCTGTTGTTAGATAGAGATTGCATATTTTGTGTTTGTGTGTTACCAATAAAGATGTGTGAATGCTTAGAGGAAATGATAACTATGTAGGCAGATCTGGAATGAAGGCTCAGCATCCCACTGTCTATGCAGCTTATCTGTATACTCAGTGATATACAGTCTGTTTAAGGGGTCATTTCCAGGTAGGAAGGCTGCTAGTTAGTCAAATGAGAGACACAAAGTAATAATGGCGTGATAAAAAACGCAAGGTAATATATAAATACATGTGATAATAAAATTATCAAAAGGGTGAGAAATGTTAAGGAAAAATATTTTAATTCTGTATATATTTTTCTTATGTGTTATAATGAGCTGGCATTTTCTGCTGTGTATGCAAAATAAGTATTTTCAGCTACAGTAACAACACCCAAAGTTTGTATGGACAAGATAAGAAGAAGACAACGAGGTGCCTACATGTGAAGATTCTCAGAAACACAGAACATGGCCTATAAAAGAGACACTGTTCCTATCTGATGCTGCGCGCCACACTCTGTATTACTGTAAAGTAACCTGTTGTCATTTTGTTGTAATTTTGTTTAATTGTACAATTATAACCTTTTTATTTGGATCAGCTGTTGTCATGTTAATTTTGATATATTATGGATTATTTAGAATTTCCTACAGTATGTAAAAAAGTTTATAATAATTATTATTAATATTTTTGAATATTTAATATTTCAAAATCGCGCTTTGAGATTAGTAATTCATGTGTGCTAACCTTACACTGCATTATACCTAAATTGCAAAACACAAATTGTGTTATGCATATATCCTATGTTCTTCACAAAGAATTGATTTTTAATGTTTATTATTAAATACATATTTCTTTCATGTAATTAGCAAGAGTCCATGAGCTAGTGACGTATGGGATATACATTCCTACCAGGAGGGGCAAAGTTTCCCAAAACTCAAAATGCCTATAAATACACCCCTCACCACACCCACAAATCAGTTTTTACAAACTTTGCCTCCTATGGAGGTGGTGAAGTAAGTTTGTGCTAGATTCTACGTTGATATGCGCTCCGCAGCAGGTTGGAGCCCGGTTTTCCTCTCAGCGTGCAGTGAATGTCAGAGGGATGTGAGGAGAGTATTGCCTATTTGAATTCAATGATCTCCTTCTACGGGGTCTATTTCATAGGTTCTCTGTTATCGGTCGTAGAGATTCATCTCTTACCTCCCTTTTCAGATCGACGATATACTCTTATTTATATACCATTACCTCTGCTGATTTTCGTTTCAGTACTGGTTTGGCTTTCTACAACATGTAGATGAGTGTCCTGGGGTAAGTAAGTCTAATTTTCTGTGACACTCTAAGCTATGGTTGGGCACTTTTTTATAAAGTTCTAAATATATGTATTCAAACATTTATTTGCCTTGACTCAGGATGTTCAACATTCCTTATTTCAGACAGTCAGTTTCATATTTGGGATAATGCATATGAATAAATCAATTTTTTTCTTACCTTAAAATTTGACTTTTCCCTGTGGGCTGATGGTACTTCCTTTAAGGATCCTTTAGATAGGAAAATTGAATCCTTTCTAAGAAAAGCTTACTTGTGTTCAGGTAATCTTCTTAGACCTGTTATATCTTTAGCGGATGTTGCTGCAGCTTCAACTTTTTGGTTAGAAGCTTTAGCGCAACAAGTAACAGATCATAATTCTCATAGCATTATTATTCTTCTTCAACATGCTAATAATTTTATTTGTGATGCCATCTTTGATATCATTAGAGTTGATGTCAGGTATATGTCTCTAGCTATTTTAGCTAGAAGAGCTTTATGGCTTAAAACTTGGAATGCTGATATGTCTTCTAAGTCTACTCTGCTTTCCCTTTTTTTCCAGGGTAATAAATTGTTTGGTTCTCAGTTGGATTCTATTATCTCAACTGTTACTGGAGGGAAAGGAACTTTTTTACCACAGGATAAAAAATCTAAAGGTAAATTAAGGTCTAATAATCGTTTTCGTTCCTTTCGTCACAACAAGGAACAAAAACCTGATCCTTCATCCTCAGGAGCGGTATCAGTTTGGAAACCATCTCCAGTCTAGAATAAATCCAAGCCTTTTAGAAAATCAAAGCCAGCTCCTAAGTCCACATGAAGGTGCGGCCCTCATTCCAGCTCAGCTGGTAGGGGGCAGATTACGTTTTTTCAAATAAATTTGGATCAATTCCGTTCACAATCTTTGGATTCAGAACATTATTTCAGAAGGGTAAAGAATTGGCTTCAAGATAAGGCCTCCTGCAAAGAGATTTTTTCTTTCCCGTGTCCCAGTAAACCCAGCGAAGGCTCAAGCATTTCTGAAATGTGTTTCAGATCTAGAGTTGGCTAGAGTAATTATGCCAGTTCCAGTTCGGGAACAGGGACTGGGGTTTTATTCAAATCTCTTCATTGTACCAAAGAAGGAGAATTCCTTCAGACCAGTTCTGGATCTAAAAATATTGAATCGTTATGTAAGGATACCAACATTCAAAATGGTAACTGTAAGGACTATCCTGCCTTTTGTTCAGCAAGGGCATTATATGTCTACAATAGATTTACAGGATGCATATCTGCATATTCCGATTCATCCAGATCACTATCAGTTTCTGAGATTCTCTTTCCTAGACAAGCATTACCAGTTTGTGGCTCTGCCGTTTGGCCTAGCTACAGCTCCAAGAATTTTTACGAAGGTTCTCGGTACCCTTCTGTCTGTAATCAGAGAACAGGGTATTGTGGTATTTCCTTATTTGGACGATATCTTGATACTTGCTCAGTCTTCACATTTAGCAGAATCTCATACGAATCGTCTTGTGTTGTTTCTTCAACTTCATGGTTGGAGGATCAATTTACCAAAAAGTTCATTGATTCCTCAGACACAGGTAACCTTTTTAGGTTTCCAGATAGATTCAGTGTCCATGACTCTATCTTTGACAGACAAGAGACGTCTAAAATTGATATCAGCTTGTCGAAACCTTCAGTCACAATCATTCCCTTCGGTAGCCTTATGCATGGAAATTCTAGGTCTTATGACTGCTGCATTGGACGCGATCCCCTTTGCTCGTTTTCACATGCGGCCTCTTCAGCTCTGTATGCTGAACCAGTGGTGCAGGGATTACACAAAGATATCTCAATTAATATCTTTAAAACCGATTGTACGACACTCTCTGACGTGGTGGACAGATCACCATCGTTTAGTTCAGGGGGCTTCTTTTGTTCTTCCGACCTGGACTGTAAGTTCAACAGATGCAAGTCTTACAGGTTGGGGAGCTGTGTGGGGGTCTCTGACAGCACAAGGGGTTTGGGAATCTCAGGAGGATGAGATTACCGATCAATATTTTGGAACTCCGTGCAATTTTCAGAGCTCTTCAGTCTTGGCCTCTTCTAAAGAGAGAATCGTTCATTTGTTTTCAGACAGACAATGTCACAACTGTGGCATACATCAATCATCAAGGAGGGACTCACAGTCCTCTGGCTATGAAAGAAGTATCTCGAATTCTGGTATGGGCGGAATCCAGCTCCTGTCTAGTTTCTGCAGTTCATATCCCAGGTATAGACAATTGGGAAGCGGATTATCTCAGTCGCCAAACGTTACATCCGGGCGAATGGTCTCTTCACCCAGAGGTATTTCTTCAGATTGTTCAAATGTGGGGTCTTCCAGAAATAGATCTGATGGCTTCTCATCTAAACAAGAAACTTCCCAGGTATCTGTCCAGATCCAGGGATCCTCAAGCGGAAGCAGTGGATGCGTTGTCACTTTCTTGGAAGTATCATCCTGCCTATATCTTTCCGCCTCTAGTTCTTCTTCCAAGAGTAATCTCCAAGATTCTGAAGGCATGCTCGTTTGTTCTGCTGGTGGCTCCAGCATGGCCTCACAGGTTTTGGTATGCGGATCTTGTCCAGATGGCCTCTTGCCAACCGCGGACTCTTCCGTTAAGACCAGACCTTCTATCACAAGGTCCTTTTTCATCAGGATCTCAAATCCTTAAATTTAAAGGTATGGAGATTGAACGCTTGATTCTTAGTCAAAGAGGTTTCTCTGACTCTGTGATTAATACTATGTTACAGGCTCGTAAATCCGTATCTAGGGAGATATATTATAGAGTCTGGAAGACTTATATTTCTTGGTGTCTTTCTCATCATTTTTCCTGGCATTCTTTTAGAATTCCGAGAATTTTACAGTTTCTTCAGGATGGTTTGGATAAAGGTTTGTCTGCAAGTTCCTTGAAGGGACAAATCTCTGCTCTTTCTGTTCTTTTTCACAGAAAGATTGCTAATCTTCCTGATATTCATTGTTTTGTACAAGCTTTGGTTCGTATAAAACCTGTCATTAAGTCAATTTCTCCTCCTTGGAGTTTGAATTTGGTTCTGGGGGCTCTTCAAGCTCCTCCGTTTGAACCTATGCATTCTTTGGACATTAAATTACTTTCTTGGAAAGTTTTGTTCCTTTTGGCCATCTCTTCTGCCAGAAGAGTCTGAATTATCTGCTCTTTCTTGTGAGTCTCCTTTTCTGATTTTTCATCAGGATAAGGCGGTGTTGCGAACTTCTTTTAAATTTTTACCTAAGGTTGTGAATTCTAACGACATTAGTAGAGAAATTGTGGTTCCTTCATTATGTCCTAATCCTAAGAATTCTAAGGAGAAATCATTGTATTCTTTGGATGTAGTTAGAGCTTTGAAATATTATGTTGAAGCTACTAAGAATTTCTGAAAGACTTCTAGTCTATTTGTTATCTTTTCCGGTTCTAGGAAAGGTCAGAAGGCCTCTGCCATTTCTTTGGCATCTTGGTTGAAATCTTTAATTCATCATGCTTATGTCGAGTCGGGTAAAACTCCGCCTCAAAGGATTACAGCTCATTCTACTAGGTCAGTTTCTACTTCCTGGGCGTTTAGGAATGAAGCTTCGGTTGATCAGATTTGCAAAGCAGCAACTTGGTCTTCTTTGCATACTTTTACTAAATTCTACCATTTTGATGTGTTTTCTTCTTCTGAAGCAGTTTTTGGTAGAAAAGTACTTCAGGCAGCTGTTTCAGTTTGATTCTTCTGCTTATAATTTCAGTTTTTTTCATTATAAGATTTAAACTTTGTTTTGGGTGTGGATTATTTTCAGCGGAATTGGCTGTCTTTATTTTATCCCTCCCTCTCTAGTGACTCTTGCGTGGAAGATCCACATCTTGGGTAGTCATTATCCCATACGTCACTAGCTCATGGACTCTTGCTAATTACATGAAAGAAAACATAATTTATGTAAGAACTTACCTGATAAATTAATTTCTTTCATATTAGCAAGAGTCCATGAGGCCCACCCTTTTTTTGTGGTGGTTATGATTTTTTTGTATAAAGCACAATTATTCCAATTCTTTATATTTATGCTTCGCACTTTTTTCTTATCACCCCACTTCTTGGCTATTCGTTAAACTGATTTGTGGGTGTGGTGAGGGGTGTATTTATAGGCATTTTGAGTTTTGGGAAACTTTGCCCCTCCTGGTAGGAATGTATATCCCATACTAGCTCATGGACTCTTGCTAATATGAAAGAAATGAATTTATCAGGTAAGTTCTTACATAAATTATGTTTTCTATATATATATATCTGATAATGTTAATTTAAAATGGATCTACCTGGAGTCAGCAGTCGCAAAAATCAAGTCATACCCGACCCTTCTGATATCTATCTAGGAAGGAGGTCTGAAAGTGTTGCCTGTTGATAGCCGCTGGGACCCCAGAGTGACGGACATTTATTGCTTTTTTATTTTGCAAGAATCTTTGTTTTTAACACGTTTGTCATTTTGTTATTAAATATTAGAACCCCCTACAACAAACACAGTCTTGGATCCATTTGTACTGAGCAAATATCTAAGAGCTATAGTAGCCCCAAATCATGTGATTAGTTTAAAGGGATATTATCTTAAAGGGATATTCTCATATGGCTTGACACTATGTAAGTTTTTCTCTATTTTCTTTGAGGTATGAAGAAGATCAACTTTTGCATATTATCCCATGACCTTACAGTGCATTGTGTTGCATGGTAAAATTTCTTTCTTTTTACACTTTTATTGTTTGATTATACACACTGTTATAATTCTACTATATACTGTTTTTAAATATACAATATAGCCCTTTGCAAGCAAACACCTTGTCATATACCATATATCTTTGAACCCTTAGCGTTTTTTTTTATTTTATTTTTGTAATATTTATAAGAATATTTTGTCAGAAAGACAAACTATTCTTATAAATAGTAAGGCACTACCCTATGCGCAAGGTTTTTGTCACGCTAATCTGACTAGCATAAAATGGGATTGCGCTCTCGCGATCGCGTTTTCTTTAAACTTGTAATATGAGAGCAATTTTCATTGTGCACAAAAAAACTATATCGCTCGTGTGCAAAAATTAAAGCACCACTTGTCATCTAGCCCTCAGTTGGCTAAATCCACTAACAGTATCAAGTTCTGTGTTATTCTATGGTGGTTATTTCCTAAAAAATAAAGGTATGAGTGAGCATTGGATTATATATAATAAAAACACAGGAATTTCAGAGACTGGAGTGTCAGGAAAACATAGAGAAGGATATTGCTGATAACCCTAGACCATGCTTCAATTTTCAGACTGACTTGCCATTGCCAGTCAACAAACATACTATATATATATATATATATATATATATATATATATATATATATATATATATATAGACACACACACACATATATATATATATATATATATATATATATCCATGTATACCATCCCACAGACTCAAGAAACAAAACTCTGACAACCTTACTCACATTTCTCTTGCATCAAAAGCCACTACCCCTTTCACTTGTGCACTCTGGAACTCTCGCTCTGTTTGCAGCAAACTCACTTCTATACATGACCTCTTTATCTCCCACTCCCTCATCTGGCCCTAACAGAAACCTGGCTCTCTCCCCTAGACACAGCATCCACTGCTGCTCTGTCACATGGGGGTCTCCACTTCAGCCACAATCCTAGGTCTGTTAATAGACAAGGAGGTGGTGTAGGTATTTTACTTTCCTCTCGTTGCACCTTTCAACAAATACATCCCATCTCTTCCCTCACATTTTCCTCATTCGAAACCCATATGATTATTGCTTATTCTCTCCTCTTTCTATACGTGTTGCAGTCATATACCGTCCTCCTGGCTCCTCAACTCAATTTCTAGATCACTTGGCTGCCTGGCTACATTATTTCCTTTCCTCAGACACCCCTTCCCTCATTCTTGGTGACTTTAACATCCCTCTTGACAATCCCACTGCCTCCTCTGCAAAACAACTACTGCAACTCACTTCCTTTTACGGTTTGTCACAATGGACTGATTCTCCCACTCACAAAAATGGTCACTCCCTTGACCTGATCTTTAGCTATCCATGCACTCTCTCAAACTTCACAAACTCCCCCTTTCCTCTTTCTGACCACCATCTCCTTACTTGCAACATATCATCCCTCCCTACAACTCTCCCTCCTTCTGCTCCTCACACCAAACTTCACAGAAGCATGATGTCATTAGATCACCAACAGCTTTCTAATTCCCTCAAACCTCTCCACTTATCCTTCTCCTCCTTTTCCTGCCCTGACCAATCTATCTGCCACTATAATTCCACCTTTACATCCGTCTTTGACAATCTCGCCCCTCTTACCATAGCTCGGAAATCAAACACTCCTCCTCAGCCCTGGCTCACTCCTCTGACACAATACCTACACAGATGTTCCTGTACTGCTGAGCGGCACTGGAGAAAATCTAGGAGTTCAGCTAATTTTCAACATTACAAATTTATCTTGAACTCCTACTACTCTGCCCTTAATTTCCATAAGCAACACTACTTCTCTACTCTCATTTCTAATCTTTCTTCAAACCCAAAACGTTTGTTCTCCACTTTCAATACTCTTCTCCGCCCTCCCCCACCTCCTAATACAACTTCTCTGTCAGCTCAAGACTTTGCCAACCACTTCAATAACAAAATCAACTCCATCAGAAATGAAATCAGCTCTCAACATAATTCCATTCTCTCACTCCCTCAAATGCTCTCAATCAACCACAACCCACATAACCTTAAACTTAGCTCATTCTCCCCTGTTACTTAGGAAGAAGTTTCGGCACTTTACTGCACTTTCACCTCACTACCTGTCCCCTTGACCCTATCCCCTCACAGCTACTCCCCTCCCTCTCTGCCACCCTTACCCCTATACTCACACACACTTTCAACCTCTCCCTCAGCACCGGTATATTTCCATCATCGCTGAAACATGCACTGGTCACACCTATCCTCAAAAAACCTTCCCTTGATCCTACCTCCCCATCCAACTACCGCCCTATTTCCCTACTCCCTCTTGCATCAAAGCTTCTCGAAAAACTAGCTTATGCGCACCTATCCCATTTCCTTACAATAAACTCTCTCCTTGACCCATTGCAATCTGGATTTCGTCCCCATCACTCCACAGAGACAGCAATTGTTCAGGTTACCAATGACCTACTTACAGCAAAATCAAAAGGCCACTTCTCTCTGCTTATCCTCCTTGATCTGTCCGCAGCCTTTGACACTGTTGACAACCCTATTTTGCTCCAAACCCTCCAATCCTTTGGCATCTGTGACACAGCCCTCTCGTGGCTCTCTTCCTACCTTTCAAACCATACCTTTAGTGTAGCCTTCTCTGGGGCCTCCTCTGCCCCGTCACCACTTTCTGTCGGAGTACCGCAAGGCTCTGTCCTCGGTCCCCTTCTCTTCTCAATATACACGTCATCACTAGGTTCCCTAATAAAGTCCCACGGTTTACAATATCATTTGTATGCCGATGACACACAAATCTACTTCTCTGCACCAGACCTATCTCCTTCCTTGCTAACCCATGTCACTAACTGTCTTTCTCACACCTCCAACTGGATGTCCTCACAATACCTCAAGCTAAATCTCTCCAAAACTGAGCTCCTTATTTTCCCCCTTCTTCTAAACTCTCCATCCCCAATCTCTCTATAACTGTCAACAACTCCATCATTACCCCTACCCCGCATGCCCGATGTCTCGGGTCACATTTGACTCAGATCTTTCTTTCACTCCTCACATTCAGTCATTGGCTAAAGCCTGCCGCTTCCACCTTTAAAACATCTCTAAAATTAGACACTTCCTTACACAAGACACAACTAAGATTTTAATCCACTCTCTCATTCTCTCCCGCCTCGATTACTGCAACTCTGTCCTCTCTGGTCTCCCCACCTGCCGCCTCACTCCTTTACAATCCATAATGAATGCCTCTGCCAGACTCATCTTCCTTACATGTCACTCTTCATCTGCTGCACCTATCTGCCAATCCCTTCACTGGCTTCCTCTTGCCTCCAGGATCAAACACAAAATTCTCATTCTGACATACAAAGCCCTCAACTGCACTGCTCCCCCCTATATCTCAGACCTTGTCTCCTCCAGATACTCTCCCTTCCATCCCCTTCGCTCTCCTCACGACCTCCTACTCTCCTCCGCTCTTGTCACCTCATCACACTCCCATTTACAGGACTTCTCCAGACTAGCTCCCATCTTGTGGAACTCTCTGCCTCGCTCCACAAGACTCTCTTTTAGTTTTAAAAGCTTCAAGTGCTCCCTAAAGACTCTACTGTTCAGGGATGCATACAACCTACGCTAACCTTTCTTTATACCAGTTCCTCTCCTCCATTGCTATCTGCTGAACCCCCTTAGCATGTAAGCCTAAGAGCCCAGCTGTTTGTAGATCACCTTCTTAAGAGCTGACTAAAACAGTGCAACTCTTGGCAGGACCCTCTACCCATTTGATCCCTATAATTGTTTTGTTGTACTCCACCTTTGTTTATAGCGCTGCGGAATCTGTTGGCGCTCTACAAATAACCAATAATAATAATAATATATATATATATATATATATATATATATATGCATAATCATAAAAGTGATATAAGATCAGCATTGAAAGAGGGTAAAAGTGATCAACCAGTGGCTAGACATTTTTTAACAATGGGGATCACATTGGCTATGTTACGAGCAATGATAATATATAGAATACCCCCCTTAAAAGAGGGGGTAATAGAATTGAGGATCTTCTTAAGAGAGAGACACAATGGATTTACAGACTAGGGACCCTAGCACTTAGGGGCCTGAACACTAACATTGATTACTCATTATTTTTCTAAAAAACATATTTCAAAAAATTTGTATACACACTTTCTATGAATGTATATGTAGTGCCTTAGATTTATGGTTTGTACAGCCTAAAACTCATTGTTCACTAAATGAAAGTTATGAAATTTAAAAACAAGATGAGTACATACCATCTTATAACATGGGAGTCTGTTACCAATGGCACTAAAGTGCATCAATAATGTTGGGCTGTTTTAAGCATAGCCGATATTATGGTCAGTTGTATAAGTAAGATATGTATGTTTAAAAATGAAAAAATGTAAATATGGTTTAATGTATCACGGAACCGTTATGTGGTTATGTTCCACTATTACCATTACTGATTATGCTGATAAATGTATATACATTGTAACAAGGTATATTGAAACCGTAAATACTTTAAACATAAATATTGTAACAGCTAGTGTATGTTCCACAATACAATGTATCCTTCTGATGAACACATAGTTACAAATTTATACACCCGGTAAGAAATATGATACAAGTTCACTCCCTCTAATGCGTCATATGACGTAGTCCAATAGGATTTTACTGGCTAGTTTAAATGACCGCAGCCGCTCCTTAGTAAACATACAGCTACACGATGGCATTATACACGCTGAACATTTGTCTCTAACTAAGAAAGGTATGTAACGGGCTGATGCTTTATAACCTTCAGTGACTGTTTATCACTATACTAGTCCTAAAGCCCGTGTACACAGGCCATTTTTTGCAGTACAGCAGTCTCACCCCTTGCTTTCTCTCTATCCCCCCTCTCTTTTTCCCCTCTCTTTCTCTCTCTCTCTATACCCCCTCTCTTTCCCCCCTCTCTTTCTTCCGTCGTTTTTGCTCTCTCTCTCTCCCCTCTCTTTTACTCTCTCTCTCCCCTTCTCTTTTGCTCTCTCTCTCTCCCCCCTCTCTTTTGCTCTATCTCTCCCCCCTGTCTTTTGCTCTATGTCTTCCCCCTCTCTTTTGCTCTCTCTCTCCCCTCTCTCTTTTGCTCTCTCTCTCTCCCCCCTCTCTATTGATCTCTCTCTCCCCCTCTCTTGCTGTCTCTCTCCCTCTCTTTTGCTTTCTCTCTCCCCTCTCTTTTGCTCTCCCTCCCCCTCTTTTGCTGTCTCTCTCCCTCTCTTTTGCTCTCTCTCTCTCCCCCTCTTTTGCTGTCTCTCTCTCCTTCTCTTTGGCTCTCTCTCTTCCCCCCTCTCGTTTGCTCTCACTCCTCTCGTTTATTCTCTCTCTCCTCTGATTTGCTCTCTCTCACCTCTCTTTTGCTGTCTCTCTCGCTCTCTTTTGCTCTCTCTCCCCCTCTCTTTTGTACTCTCTCCCCCTCTCTTTTGTGCTCTCTCCCCCCTCTCTTTTGTGCTCTCTCCCCCCTCTCTTTTGTGCTCTCTCCCCTTCTCTTTTTTGCTCTCTCCCCCTCTAAGATTAAAGTCCACTAAGATGGGGGGGCGGAGCCAACTACCAATCCGAGCAGACGCAGGTTTTGGGAGCTCCTGCTCTAACAATCTCTCAAAAGTTATTAAATGGCCCTAAAATAAATTTTCAGCAAAGGAGACACCAGACCTTTTCACAGAAATAGCAGTCCACACTTTGGAGTTTGACCCGATCTCATATTAATCCAGGAAGATGGACTCTATGATAGTGGATGCTTTAGCTATGCTGAGATGCCACATGGATACGCAGTTCAGCATTCTCTCTCAGTGTATTACGTTAAAGTGGGAGACAATTCCCGATATAACAGAAGGAGACTCTAATACCTTTACCCCATGGGTTGGGGCCATATACCAGCAGGACCTTATTGCACTCTCCTGACAGCCTACTGTCACATGTGACTCCTCCGTTACTTTCCTGGCTCCTGTCGGGCCGAGGTGGGAGCTGAGGCTGAGCATAACTGCGCTTTCTCTCACTGAGGTTGACCCTTCTGACTTTTGGCGCTCAACAGCTACGCGCCCGTCTTTTACTAAAGAGGTGACAGGTAATAAGGGAAGAGACCGGCATCTAGACCGAGGAGTGGGAACCAGCTACTGGCTTAAGATGCAGCCTAGTGATGTGTGCAACGGGTCTGTATACTCCCTACACCACAAGCAGCCTCAGCACAAGGACAAATCAGGTTATGACCTGCATACACTCACTACTTTTTAGAGCCTTTGCATATATGTTGTCCGCTATATGAACCCTCTGGAACCATGCTGCTAAGGCACCTTTAGAGACTATTACCTCCAGGCTAAGATTTCTGACATTTGTAGTCTACAGGAGCTGAGGCGAATTGAGATAGGCTAACAACACTCATATACACAGTGAGGCGCCATTTTGCCTGGCACTGAACTTATCTCCCGGTTCTACATGTTAGTCATCTAAACTGGCGATCTATGTTTATAATTCTTTAGCTAAAAATGTTACATGTTCTGTAGCTTTTGGATAATGGTTTATTGGCTTTTATTATTCATGTTTCTCATACTCTAGGGGTACCCTCTTTACACCTCACGCAACTGTAGAAAGCTTCACCCTGCACTAGATGTATCATTGTCTTAGATCTCACTAATCAACTTTCGTAGTTGCTGACTACATCAGTAGCATAGACTTCACCCATACTCATTAGCAGACGGTTATGTGGAGTTTAGGCTATCAAAATAGACACTAATAAGTTTATGGTCAGGCGGGTTTATGCAGCTTCCTGAAACATGCTGGGTTACAAGCAATTTTACGGTACATGTCTGTGTTTTAGGTTATTGCAGGGTATTCAAATTGTTCTTCATACACACCCAGTATAAAGTTTCCAACAGGGTCATTTAGGCGTAGATGAGGTATTCATTTAAGAGCTATAGTAATGTAATATTGAACACTACTTGATAAACAATTACCTTAAAATTAGTTAAACTGAGATTACTTAGTATGAAATATATGTAAATACTGAGGTACACAGTAATATGTGTATGTTACACCTTGAATATGTTAACACTATGGGGAAGTATTAACAACAGCAGTAAGGTGTTTTTATATATAGTGTCCCAGCAGGGATAAATAACAAGAACTCTTATGGAGAGTAAAATTGTTTTAGAAAGTCCTTCAGAGTGAATGACAAATTCCAACAGTTCTGGTAACTTGTAAATTAGAGAGTGTAACTTGCCAACTATAAGTAACGAAATACTGTGGTAGATGAAAGTGTAGTCCTCAAGTTACGTTATTTAATAAAGTGAATTCAAGTCACAAGGTTACGAAAAATCAGTGACAACTTTTGAAAGTTCAGATATAATGAAGTTACCTTCAGTCCGGTAAGTAATACAACCTCCTCAGAGAACAGCAAGATGGAGTTGGTGTTCCGCTCTGTCTCGATACAGCTGAGCTTTCTGTGGCGTGTGACGTCAGAGGATGGGGAACGGCCGATTGCCGTGTCAAGTTTGTATTACCAGCTGAAAAGTAGTTAGTAAGTATAATCTTGCGGCAAGTACCTTATGTTATGAAATCACATTTGTTACACACTGAGGCAGGAAGTTGATGAATAGGGAATATACGATAAAGGTCTCCAAAGTTAGTTGTATAGTAGAGGAACTTGCACACACACTGGAAGTATAATTCACGCTGCAGCCGGAAGTGTTGAGAAAAGGCAGCACAGCAGAACAATCCGAATTGGTTGTGTATGAATAGATCTTGTACACACACTGCAATAAAGTTGATCCTTAATATCTAAGGTGGGAAGTAAACCACAAACTTCAGGAGCTTAGGTAGAGATGAACTACTTAGAGCAGTTAAACAAAATACTAAGCACAGAATGAAAGGTGTGCAGGTGTTTTGTAAGGGCCATATTCATATGATTGGTGCAAGAATCCTTAAAGCTGAATGCACAAAGTAAAATAACCTGACAAGTAACCAGCTTAGTATTATTTTCACAGTTAAAACTCCACAACATATTATTACAAGTTTATACAGGTAGTATCTCTTCTGGCAGATGTTTATATCCTAAAAGTTAGCTCTATGTATTGGTTATACTCGTTACTACATGATGATTACTTATAGTCTTTATATATACTTTTCTCAAAATGGCCTACTATTATAACCGCATAATTTTTATATAGCTTTCACTACTGCCTTTTACATAACTGTAAGTGACCTACACCCTATACACTACTCAGCATTCTTAAATTGATTCATATTTATGTTTTATTTGTGTGATCCTTGTCCTCTCAGAACTAGTTCAGGGATATTAAAATAGTATTTCTTCCTAGTAGCTTGCATAGAGGCACATCTCCCAGTTTTACATGGGTACTGACCACTGCACTCTTGACATTCAACCCCCATCTTGGAGTTCTTTACACTATAAAGTTAAATAGCCCTGCAGTTTGTACCTTTCTAGCATCCTAGTTTGCTCCGCTCTCCCTTTTCCCCCCCACTACGAGCGGCTCTTGCCCGCTGAATTCCCCCCCCCCCCATATACTCAGGCTTACGGGAGGCCAGACTAAAGCCAACTCCCTACCTCTCACTGGCCTAGATTTGGAGTTTGGCTGTAGCCGTGAAAACCAGCGTTAGAGGCTCCTAACGCTGGTTTTAGGCTACCGCCGGTATTTGGAGTCATTCAAAAAAGGGTCTAACGCTCACTTTTCAGCCGCAACTTTTCCATACCGCAGATCCCCTTATGTCAATTGCGTATCCTATCTTTTCAATGGGATCTTTCTAACTCCGGTATTTAGAGTCGTGTCTGAAGTGAGCGTTAGAAATCTAACAACAAAACTCCAGCCGCAGAAAAAAGTCAGTAGTTAAGAGCTTTCTGGTCTAACGCCGGTTTATAAAGCTCTTAACTACTGTGCTCTAAAGTACACTAACACCCATAAACTACCTATGTACCCCTAAACCGAGGCCCCCCCACATCGCCGACACTCGATTCAATTTTTTAACCCCTAATCTGCCGACCGCAACCTACGTTATCCTTATGTACCCCTAATCTGCTGCCCCTAACACCGCCGACCCCTATATTATATTTATTAACCCCTAACCTGCCCCCCACAACGTCGCAGCCAGCTACCTACAATAATTAACCCCTAATCTGCCGACCGCAAAGAGCCGCCACCTACATTATAGCTATGTACCCCTAATCTGCTGCCCCTAACACCGCCGACCCCTATATTATATTTATTAACCCCCCCTCAACGTCGCCTACACCTGCCTACACTTATTAACCCCTAATCTGCCGAGCGGACCGCACCGCTACTATAATAAAGTTATTAACCCCTAATACGCCTCACTAACCCTATAATAAATAGTATTAACCCCTAATCTGCCCTCCCTAACATCGCCGACACCTAACTTCAATTATTAACCCCTAATCTGCCGACTGGAGCTCACCGCTATTCTAATAAATGTATTAACCCCTAAAGCTAAGTCTAACCCTAACACTAACATCCCCTTAAGTTAAATATAATTTTAATCTAACGAAATTAATTAACTCTTCTTAAATAAATTATTCCTATTTAAAGCTAAATACTTACCTGTAAAATAAATCCTAATATTGCTACAATATAAATTATATTTATATTATAGCTAT
Source organism: Bombina bombina (assembly GCF_027579735.1). NCBI lineage: Eukaryota > Metazoa > Chordata > Amphibia > Anura > Bombinatoridae > Bombina > Bombina bombina. The sequence continues at coordinate 949,505,646 of NC_069501.1, forward strand.
TTTAGGATTAATATTTATTTTACAGGTAACTTTGTATTTATTTTAACCAGGTACAATAGCTATTAAATAGTTAAGAACTATTTAATAGCTAAAATAGTTACAATAATTACAAATTTACCTGTAAAATAAATCCTAACCTAAGTTACAATTAAACCTAACACTACACTATCAATAAATAAATTAAATAAAATACCTATAATTATCTACAATTAAACCTAACACTACACTATCAATAAATAAATTAAATACAATTCCTACAATGAAATACAATGAAATAAACTAACTAAAGCACAAAAAATAAAAAAGAACTAAGTTACAAAAAATAAAAAAATATTTACAAACATTAGAAATATATTACAACAATTTTAAACTAATTACACCTACTCTAAGCCCCCTAATAAAATAACAAAGCCCCCCAAAATAAAAAAATGCCCTACCCTATTCTAAATGACTAAAGTTCAAAGCTCTTTTACCTTACCAGCCCTGAACAGGGCCCTTTGCAGGGCATGCCCCAAGAAGTTCAGCTCTTTTGCCTGTAAAACAAAACATACAATACCTCCCCCCAACATTACAATCCACCACCCACATACCCCTAATCTAACCCAAACCCCCCTTAAATAAACCTAACACTAAGCCCCTGAAGATCTCCCTACCTTGAGTCGTCTTCACCCAGCCGAGCCAAATTCTTCATCCAAGCGGAGCAAGAAGAGGTCCTCCATCCGGTAGAAGTCTTCATCCAAGCGGGGCAGAAGAGGTCTTCCATCCGATTGAAGTCTTCATCCAAGCGGCATCTTCTATCGTCATCCATCCGGAGCGGAGCGGCAGCGTCCTGAAGACCTCCGACGCGGAACATCCATCCTGGCCGACGACTGAACGACGAATGACGGTTCCTTTAAATGACGTCTTCCAAGATGGCGTCCCTCGAATTCCGATTGGCTGATAGGATTCTATCAGCCAATCAGAATTAAGGTAGGAATATTCTGATTGGCTGATGGAATCAGCCAATCAGAATCAAATTCAATCCGATTGGCTGATCCAATCAGCCAATCAGATTGAGCTGGCATTCTATTGGCTGTTCCGATCAGCCAATAGAATGCAAGCTCAATCTGATTGGCTGATTGGATCAGCCAATCGGATTGAACTTGATTCTGATTGGCTGACTCCATCAGCCAATCAGAATTTTCCTACCTTAATTCCGATTGGCTGATAGAATCCTATCAGCCAATCGGAATTCAAGGGACGCCATCTTGGATGACGTCATTTAAAGGACCCGTCATTCGTCGTTCAGTCGTCGGCCAGGATGGATGTTCCGTGTCGGAGGTCTTCAGGATGCTGCCGCTCCGGATGGATGACGATAGAAGATGCCGCTTGGATGAAGACTTCAATCGGATGGAAGACCTCTTCTGCCCCGCTTGGATGAAGACTTCTACCGGATGGAGGACCTCTTCTTGCTCCGCTTGGATGAAGAATTTGGCTCGGCTGGGTGAAGACGACTCAAGGTAGGGAGATCTTCAGGGGCTTAGTGTTAGGTTTATTTAAGGGGGGTTTGGGTTAGATTAGGGGTATGTGGGTGGTGGGTTGTAATGTTGGGGGGGTATTGTATGTTTTGTTTTACAGGCAAAAGAGCTGAACTTCTTGGGGCATGCCCCGCAAAGGGCCCTGTTCAGGGCTGGTAAGGTAAAAGAGCTCTGAACTTTAGTAATTTAGAATAGGGTAGGACATTTTTTTATTTTGGGGGGCTTTGTTATTTTATTAGGGGGCTTAGAGTAGGTGTAATTAGTTTAAAATTGTTGTAATATATTTCTAGTGTTTGTAAATATTTTTTTATTTTTTGTAAGTTAGTTCTTTTTTATTTTTTGTACTCCACCTACCTACAATTATTAACCCCTAATCTGCCGACTGGACCTCACCGCTACTATAATAAATGTATTAACCCCTAATCCGCCTCACTCCCGCCTCAATAAACCTATAATAAATAGTATTAACCCCTAATCTGCCCTCCCTAACATCGCCGACACCTAACTTCAAGTATTAACCCCTAATCTGCCGACCGGACCTCACCGCTACTCTAATAAATGTATTAACCCCTAAAGCTAAGTCTAACCCTAACCCTAACACCCCCCTAAGTTAAATATAATTTAAATCTAACGAAATAAATTAACTCTTATTAAATAAATTATTCCTATTTAAAGCTAAATACTTACCTGTCAAATAAACCCTAATATAGCTACAATATAAATTATAATTATATTGTAGCTATTTTAGGATTAATATTTATTTTACAGGCAACTTTGTATTTATTTTAACCAGGTACAATAGCTATTAAAGAGTTAATAACTATTTAATAGCTACCTAGTTAAAATAATTACAAAATTACCTGTAAAATAAATTCTAACCTAAGTTACAATTAAACCTAACACTACACTATCAATAAATTAATTAACTAAACTACCTAGAATTATCTACAATTAAACCTAACACTACACTATCAATAAATTAATTAAATAAAATACCTACAATTATCTACAATTAAACCTAACACTACAGTCACTATCAATAAATTAATTAAATACAATACCTACAAATAAATACAATTAAATAAACTAACTAAAGCACAAAAAATAAAAAAGCTAAGTTACAAAAAATAAAAAAAATAAGTTACAAACATTTTAACCCCTTAATGACCACATCACTTTTCCATTTTCTGTCCGTTTGGGACCAAGGCTATTTTTACATTTTTGAGGTGTTTGTGTTTAGCTGTAATTTTCCTCTTACTCATTTACTGTACCCACACATATTATATACCGTTTTTCTCGCCATTAAATGGACTTTCTAAAGATACCATTATTTTCATCATATCTTATAATTTACTATAAAAAAAATTATAAAATATGAGGAAAAAATGGAAAAAAACACACTTTTTCTAACTTTGACCCCCAAAATCTGTTACACATCTACAACCACCAAAAAACACCCATGCTAAATAGTTTCTAAATTTTGTCCTGAGTTTAGAAATACCCAATGTTTACATGTTCTTTGCTTTTTTTGTAAACTATAGGGCCATAAATACAAGTAGCACTTTGCTATTTCCAAACCATTTCTTTTCAAAATTAGCGATAGTTACATTAGAGCACTGATATCTTTCAGGAATCTCTGAATATCCATTGACATGTATATATTTTTTTTTAGTAGACAACCCAAAGTATTGATCTAGGCCCATTTTGGTATATTTCATGCCACCATTTCACCGCCAAATGCAATCAAATAGAAAAAATTGTTCACTTTTCACAAATTTTTTCACAAACTTTTGGTTTCTAACTTAAATTATTTACAAACAGCTTGTGCAATTATGGCATAAATGGTTGTAAATTCTTCTCTGGGATCCCCTTTGTTCAGAAATAGCAGACATATATGACTTTGGTGTTGCTTTTTGGTAATTAGAAGGCCGCTAAATGCCACTGCGCACCACACGTGTATTATGCCCAGCAGTGAAGGGGTTAATTAGGGAGCATGTAGGGAGCTTTTTGGGGTAGTTTTAGCTTTAGTGTAGTGTAGTAGACAACCCCAAGTATTGATCTAGGCCAATTTTGGTATATTTCATGCCACCATTTCACCGCTAAATGCGATCAAATTAAAAGAAACGTTAATTTTTTCTCAATTTTAGGTTTCTCACTGAAATTATTTACAAACACCTTCTGCAATTATGGCACAAATGGTTGTAAATGCTTCTCTGGGATCCCCTTTGTTCAGAAATAGCAGACATATATGGCTTTGGCATTGCTTTTTGGTAATTAGAAGGCCTCTAAATGCCGCTGCGCATCACACGTGTATTATGGCTAGCAGTGAAGGGGTTAATTATGTAGCTTGTAGGGAGCTTGCAGGGTTAATTTTAGCTTTAGTGTAGAGCTCAGCCTCCCACCTGAAACATCAGACCCCCTGATCCCTCCCAAACAGCTCTCTTCCCTCCCCCACCCCACAATTGTCCCCGCCATCTTAAGTACTGGCAGAAACTCTGCCAGTACTAAAATAAAAGGTATTTGGCCCTTTTTTAAAAAAAAAAAAAAAAGCATATTTACATATGCTGATGTGTAGGATCCCCCCTTAGACCCCAACCTCACTGATCCCCCACCATACTGCTCTCTAACCCTTCCCCTCTGCAATAATGGGCGCCATCTTGGGTACTGGCAGCTGTCTGCCAGTACCCAGTTTTGTAACAAAATGAGCCTTTTTTTTTTTTAAATTCCCTTTTCTGTAGTGTAGCTTTCCCCCCCCACCGAGACCAACCCCCAACCCCGTCCAAAACCCTTAGATTGCATTTAAGTTTTTTTTTTTTTTACTTTTTAACTTTTTTTTTTCTGTAGTGTAGCGGTTCCCACCCGCTCCCGCCCCGTGCACGCGCCCGCCCACCACCCCCGTGCACGCGCGCGCTCCCGTGCGCGCCCCCGTAGCTCCCGCCCCCCGATCCCGCCCCCCTCCACTCCACATAGCGCACCGATGGCCGCCACCCGCCTCCCACGTAAGCTCCCACCCACCAACGATACCGGCCATCGATGTCCGGTGCAGAGAGGGCCACAGAGTGGCTCTCTCTGCATCGGATGGCCAAGGGGGGTTATTGCAGGATGCCTCCATATCGAGGCATCACTGCAATAACCGGAAAGCAGCTGGAAGCGAGCAGGATCGCTTCCAGCTGCTTTCCACACCGAGGACGTGCAGGGTACGTTCTCAGGCATTAACTGCCTTTTTTTTGAGGACGTACCCTGCACGTCCTCGGTCGTTAAGGGGTTAAAAATATTACAACAATTTTAAGCTAATTACACCTAATCTAAGCCCCCTAATAAAATAACAAAGCCCCCAAAAATAAAAAAATGCCCTACCCTATTCTAAATTAAAAAAGTTCAAAGCTCTTTTACCTTACCAGCCCTTAAAAGGGCCTTTTGTGGGGCATGCCCCAAAGAAAACTGCTCTTTTGCCTGTAAAAGAAAAAAACAACCCCCCAACATTAAAACCCACCACCCACATACCCCTAATCTAACCCAAACCCCCCTTAAATAAACCTAACACTACCCCCTGAAGATCATCCTACCTTGAGTCGTCTTCACTCAGCCGAGCAACCGATGGAACCGAAGAGGAGAACCGGAGAGGCAGAAGTGATCCTCCAAGGGGCGCTGAAGAAGTCTTCCATCCGATGAAGTGATCCTCCAGGCGGCGCTGAAGAAGTCTTCCATACGGGCTATGTCATTTTCCAAGCGGCGCTGAAGAAGTCTTCCATCCCGGCGATGTCATCTTCCAAGCGGGTTCTTCAATCTTCTTCTTCAGGATCCATCTTCATTCTGCCGACGCGGCACATCCTTCTTCCCCGACGGACAACCGACGAATGAAGGCTCCTTTAAGGGATGTCATCCAAGATGGTGTCCCTCGAATTCCGATTGGCTGATAGGATTCTATCAGCCATTCGGAATCAAGGTAGGACAATTCTGATTGGCTGATGGAATCAGCCAATCAGATTCAAGTTCAATCCGATTGGCTGATCCAATCAGCCAATCAGATTGAGCTCACATTCTATTGGCTGATCGGAACAGCCAATAGAATGCAAGCTCAATCTGATTGGCTGATTGGATCAGCCAATCGGATTGAACTTGAATCTGATTGGCTGATTCCATCAGCCAATCAGAATTTTCCTAACTTAATTCCGATTGGCTGATAGAATCCTATCAGCCAATCGAAATTCGAGGGACGCCATCTTGGATGACGTCCCTTAAAGGAGCCTTCATTCGTTGGTAGTCCGTCGGGGAACAAGGATGTTCTGCGTCAGCGGAATGAAGATGGATCCTGAAGAAGAAGATTGAAGACCCCGCTTGGAAGATGACATCGCCGGGATGGAAGACTTCTTCAGCGCCGCTTGGAAGATGACATCGGCCGTATGGAAGACTTCTTCAGCGCCGCCTGGAGGATCACTTCATCGGATGGAAGACTTCTTCAGCGCCCCTTGGAGGATCACTTCTGCCGCTCTGGATCTCCTCTTCGGTTCCATCGGTGGCTCAGCTGAGTGAAGACGACTCAAAGTAGGATGATCTTCAGGGGGGTAGTGTTAGGTTTATTTAAGGGGGGTTTGGGTTAGATTAATGTTGGGGGGGTTGTATTTTTCTTTTACAGGCAAAAGAGCAGAATTCTTTGTGGCATGCCCCACAAAAGGCCCTTTTAAGGGCTGGTAAGGTAAAAGAGCTTTGAACTTTTTTAATTTAGAATAGGGTAGGGCATTTTTTTATTTTGGGGGGCTTTGTTATTTTATTAGGGGGCTTAGATTAGGTGTAATTAGCTTAAAATTGTTGTAATATTTTTAAAATGTTTGTAACTTATTTTTTTTATTTTTTGTAACTTAGTTTTTTTTATTTTTTGTACTTTAGTTAGTTTATGTAATTGTATTTAATTTTAGTTATTTGTAGTTAATTTATTTAATTAATTTAATGATAGTGTAGTGTTAGGTTTAATTGTAACTTAGGTTAGTTTTTATTTTACAGGTAAATTTCTCTTTATTTTATCTAGGTAGCTATTAAATAGTTAATAACTATTTAATAGCTATTGTACCTGGTTAAAATAAATTTAAATTTGCCTGTAAAA